>NW_027361728.1:70605000-71205000 GCF_039654945.1 Dendrobates tinctorius | reverse complement strand
AGGGCAACTCCTGGACAAAAAATAAGCATTTTTCCAGCTTAGCATAGAGCTGATTCTCCCGGAGCAACTGTAACACCTGCCTGACATGCTCCAAATGAGTGTCCCGATCGCTAGAATAAATGAGGATATCATCCAGGTATACAATCACAAATCTCCCCAGGATATGAGCAAATACATCATTAATAAAATGTTGGAAAACGGCAGGAGCGGTGGTCAACCCAAACGGCATAACCAGACTCTCAAAATGACCCTCAGGAGTGTTAAACGCCATCTTCCACTCATCCCCCTGATGGACCCTTATGAGGTTATATGCCCCCCTGAGGTCCAGCTTGGAAAACCATTTCGCCCCCGCTACCTGGTTGAACAAATCCGGGATTAACGGCATTGGGTAGGGATCACGGATAGTAATCTGGTTTAACTCTTGGAAATCCAGACACAGGCGTAACCCCCCATCTTTCTTCTTAATGAAGAAAAACCCCGCGGCTACAGGCGAGGACGAAGGCCGGATGTGTCCTTTGCTCAGACTCTCCGCGATGTAGTCTTTCAGAGCTTGTCTCTCAGGACCAGAAATATTAAACATCCTGGCCTTAGGTAATTTGGCCCCGGGTTTTAACCTAATAGCACAGTCATAGGCTCTATGTGGAGGCAGTTCTGAGCAACCCTTCTCAGAGAAAACATCCGCGAAATCCTGCAAAGCCTCCGGCAGGCTGGGCGTCACGGCGGACACACATGTGGCCAAGCAATTGTCTTGGCAGAAACCACTCCATTGTACTATGTCCTGAGTTGTCCAATCAATTACCGGGTTGTGCCTGGACAACCATGGAAAACCCAGGACCATTTGTGCTGGGAGATTACGGAGGACCCTACATGTAACCGACTCAGAATGTAGGACCCCAATGTGGAGTTTCACCTCTGCCACAAACTCCGTAATCTCCCCTTGAGGGAGGGGAACAACATTAATGGTCACCACCTGTATGGGGTGAGGAAGTTTTTCGATCTTAAACCCGGCGGTGTGTGCAAACTTCTCATCTATGAGATTGGTGGCGGAACCGCTATCCACAAATACTGATATTGGTAGCTCTCTGCCCGCGATAATAACCTTGGCAGGGAGCATACATTGAGATACCATCATGGAGGATATGCATACTCTCAGTTGGGTCTCCTCCATACCCACTGAGCTTAACAGTTTTCCGCCGATGTGACCCTCTTAGGTAGTACCGGGCAAAAGTTAACATAATGACCAGTTTTACCACAGTAGAAACATGCTCCGGGCTTCCGGAATCCCGGAGCGCGACGCTTAACCTGTGCCACGCCAGCAATCTGCATAGGTTCAGAGAACTCATCAACTTCAACCACACTTGCACCTCTGCTTTCCCCCAGAGGTAGCGTCTCCTGTGCCCCCTGACGAAAACGGCGATCAATACGTATCACCAAACTCATGGCAGACTCCAACGATGCCGGAGTCTCATACATCAGGAGGGCTTGTTTAACCCTCCCTGATACCCCATGAATAAACTGGCTCCGCAGGGCTGGGTCATTCCACTGTGTGTCTACGGCCCAGCGGCAAAATTCTGAACAATAGTCCTCTGCCAAGCGCTCCCCCTGGCGGAGGGCGCGGATTTTAGATTCTGCTAGAGCCAGTCGGTCAGGATCATCGTAAATGAGCCCGAGGGCAGAAAAAACATTATCAACAGAATGAAATGTAGCAGAGTCAGCTGGTAAAGAAAATGCCCATGCTTGGGGGTCACCACTCAGTAATGACAACACTAGCCCTACCCGCTGGGCCTCATTACCTGAGGAGATTGGCCGCATGCGGAAGTATAACTTGCAGGCCTCCCGAAATACGACATATTCGCTGCGATCCCCTGAAAATCGTTCTGGCAGCGGAAACTTCGGCTCTGCACCGATACCTGCAGATGCCGTTTGCACCTTCGCTACTACCAGGGCCTGCTGCTGAACTGCCCCTTTCAACTCGGAGACCTGTATGGACAGCGCCGCCAACTGGCGGGTTATGGACTCTAATGGATCCATGGACTCTTGAAAAAATGTGGGCCGATTATAATGTCACGGGGGGCTTAGTTCAACTAAGGCTGTAACTCCCGGGGCCCCTGTGATGTCCCTCTAACTAGGGGAAACCCTGTCTGGCCCTCAACCCAGGGTTTTTGCTGATGGTGCAAATGCCTGAGCCTCCACCCTTTCCTTATCTCCTGCTCAGCCCTGCACTTAACCCTCCACCCTCCACCCAGTGAGGAGTCACAACACCAAAGCCCCCACACAAATATGACAGACAGGGGGAACTTAAACTGCACTGCGCCGCACACACACAGGAATAAACAGTAATGTGAACAGGGCACAACTAAACACAAATATGGGAAGGAGAAAGGATAACAACGGATCATACGCCACCAGACACGAATCTCTCTCTCTGCAACACCTCCACTCCAGACCGGAACCACTTGGTATGAAACACAAGCTATAATCGGCGACGCCCATAGGCCAGCATGACTATTTAAAGACCGTGGGCGTGACTAACCATCCAACCTGGTCTCCAGCAGGATTAACCCCCGAGAGCCTGAAGATCAAGCCGGCGCCACTGAGGCTATAGTGGCTGGAGATGGAACTACCTCTGCCTGCCGGACGCAGTGGTGTGAACAGCGTCCGACATGACAGAATGTCAGACCATACGAGAATCCACAATCCGTTCCATTTCATTTTCAGTCTGACAATCCACAGAGACAGGCAGCGGAAGGGATGGCGTCCCAACAGAGGAAGGTACAAATGACTTCAGAAGGGACTTATGGAACACATTGGGGATCAGAAGCGACGAAGGAAGGCGCAAACGAAAGGCAACTGGAATGACAACCTCCATAATTTCGTAAGGGCCAATAAACTTGGGACCCAGCTTAACAGAAGGAACCTTCAACCATAAGTTCTTGGTAGACAACCACACCTTATCTCGTACTAGAAATACTGGCCCTAAAGACTGTTGCTTGTTCACAAAATGTTTATGTTTGCCCTGAGCCTCCCCAATGTTCCTCTGAACCTCCCTCCATACCTCCCCCAACCACTGAATAGCAGAATCAACCACTGGACACCTTGAATTCAGCCCGGAAAATTCACCAAAATGGGAATGAAAACTGTAGTTACAAAAGAACGGAGAGGTGCCAGTGGATGATTAATCTGATTATTAAATGCAAACTCAGCCACTGGCAATGAAGAACACCAATCATCCTGCTGAACCGTGGCAATACACCGCAAAATTTGTTCAAGTGACTGATTGGTCCTCTACGTCTGACTGTTAGTCTCGGGATGGTAGGCCGAGGAGAAAGTCAAGATAATACCTAACCTTTTACAAAAAGCCCTCCAGAATTTGGACACAAATTGTATCCCTCTATCCGAAACCACGCTCAGAGGCACGCCAGTAACCGCACCATGTGCTCAACAAACAACTTAAATAGTGTTTCTGCACTAGGCAGACCTGCCAAAGGTGCAAAATGCACCTGTTTACTGAATCTGTCATCCACCACCCGGACCTCAGTTTTGCGATTGGAAGGATGGAGAACAGTGATAAAGTCCATGGACAAATGAGTCCAAGGTCCATCCGGAATTGGCAATGGCAGCAATTCCCTGGCCAGCCGGTTATGGGGAGCTTTAGCACGGGTACATGTATCACAAGAAGACACAAACACGGCGACATCGGAGGCCATAGAGGACCACCAAAACAGCCTAGTAATAGCTCTTCGAGTGGCAGAGATTCCAGGATGCCCACTAAGAACAGAATCGTGGAACTGCCGGAGCACCCTCAACCAATACTGAACAGGGACGAAGAGCTTGCTATCAGGCAATGATGGAGGAGCAAGAGATGGAGCCTTACGAATCTCTCGCTCCATTTCTGAAGCATCCCTGCCACGACCACCCCATGCTGAAGAATGGAGGAAGGAGGTTTGGCAGGTGATATAGCATCCACACTGCGAGATAAGGCATCAGCCTTGACATTCTTGGAACCACGTCAAAAGGTGATGAAAAATGAAAACATGAAAGAAAAAATGACCACTTCGCCTGTCTAGGAGTCAAACATTTGGCAGACTCAATGTAGGACAGGTTTTTGTAGTCCGTAATCACCGTGATCCAATGAACAGGTACCTCCAAAAAGTGCGTCCATTCTTCAAAAGCCAACTTGATTGCTAATAACTCCCGATTCCCAACATCGTAATTTGCCTCAGCAGGAGAACATTTCTTGCAGAAGAAGGCACAAGGTCTTAATTTAGTTAAAGTGATGGGTCCTTGGAACAACACCGCCCCCACCCCAACATCCAACGTGTCCTACTCAACAATGAACGGTTCAGAAGGATCGGGCTGGACCAAAACAGGGGCAGACATAAAACATTCCTTTAATGAAGAAAGCGCCGCCACTGCCGGAGCTGACCAGTTTTTAAGATCAGTCCTCTTACGAGTAAGATCAGTGAGAGGCTTGACCACCTGCGAAAACCCCTTAATGAATTTCCTGTAATAATAAAAGGGCAGACCTGGTCTGGTTCATCAAAAAGAAATCCTAAGACCTCAAAGAACCTATCCACAGACACACATTCAGGGGCAGTTGCAGGTAAAGAGAAAGCCCATGATTGAGGACCCTCCCACAGTAAGGAAATAATAATCCCTACCCGCTGACTCTCATCTCCAGAGGATCGGGGTCTAAGAGGAAATAGCAGCTTACAACTCTCTCTGAAATTATGGAATTTCTCCTTTTCTCAGGAGAAGGTATCTGGGACTCTGACCGTAGGTTCAGGAGAGTGCAGCTAAATATCAACAGTGTCAGAGTGCTTACAGACAGATTGGGAAATAGAACCCTGAAAAAGATTTAACTGTCTCAGAAAGCTCCATCTGCAATTGGTTATGAGATGTGGCCAGAGCCCTATTTTTCACAGACAAGTCCTACATCATTTGCGTTAAACTAGACATCTGATCCGCCAAGGTACTGAGCAGATCCAAACCAAGGGGAGCAAAAAAATAAAAAATTGTCTTCGGTCAGTTATAAGGTCACGCTGCTGCTAAACAGGTAGATGCAAGCTTCACTAGATGGCAACAGAGTATAGGGAAGACTGCACACAGCAAGAGCAGACATGCAGCGCAGCAGTGAGGCTACCAGCAGGTGGCAACAGAATAGTCAAACAAGCCAGGTCGATATCAGTCTGTAGCGCAGTACCAAAGGAATAAACAAACACAGAGTCAGAACAAAGCCAAATGGTCAGTATCAGTCAGGAGCAGATATGCCAAAGACAAGAGACAAATAGCAGGTCAGGGTCCAAGCCAAGTCAAATACCATAGAGTCCAAAATATGAAAGGGGGAACACAGTCGGGAAGCAAGGGGGGAACAAAACAGGCATGGGCAAAGTCAGCACCAGCAGGAGGACCAATCAGGGTATACACGGAGTCAGCTACTCATGCTGTAGGCAGAAACTATAACTGACACCACCTGCAGGATGCAGTGGAGAGAAATAGCCGGACTGAAGCCAGAATGAAGCAGAGAAAAGTTAATCCTTGACATGATCATTCCGGGAAAGAGACAGGATGCAAAACCTGGCCTGGATCATGACAGCAGTCTTATGAATCCCCCCCCACACGCACTGTGCTCAGTGGGGATTCACCAGTTTCTACTCGGGACCAGAAGGTACAGTTGTGGGCAAAAGTATTGACACCCCTGCAATTCTGTCAGATAATACTCAGTTTCTTCCTGAAAATGATTGCAAACACAAATTCTTTGGTATTATCTTCATTTAATTTGTCTTAAATGAAAAAACACAAAAGAGAATGAAGCAAAAAGCAAAACACTGATCATTTCACACAAATCTCCAAAAATGGGCCAGACAAATGTATTTGCACCCTCAGCCTAATACTTGGTTGCACAACCTTTAGCCTAAATAACTGCGACCAACCGCTTCCGGTAAACATCAATGAGTTTCTTCAATGCTCTGCTGGAATTTTAGACCATTCTTCTTTGGCAAACTGCTCCAGGTCCCTGATATTTGAAGGGTGCCTTCTCCAAACTGCCATTTTTAGATCTCTCCACAGGTGTTCTATGGGATTCAGGTCTGGACTCATTGCTGGCCACCTTACAAGTCTCCAGTGCTTTCTCTCAAACCATTTTCTAGTGCTTTTTGAAGTGTGTTTTGGGTCATTGTCTTGCTGGAAGACCCATGACCTCTGAGGGAGACCCATCTTTCTCACACTGGGCCCTACATTATGCTGCAAAATTTTTTGGTAGTCTTCTGACTTCATAATGCCATGCACACGGTCAAGCAATCCAGTGCCAGAGGCAGCAAAGCAACCCCAAAACATCAGGGAACCTCCGCCATGTTTGACTGTAGGGACCGTGTTTTTTTCTTTGAATGCCTCTTTTTTTCTCCTGTAAACTCTATGTTGATGCCTTTGCACAAAAAGCTCTACTTTTGTCTCATCTGACCAGAGAACATTCTTCCAAAATGTTTTAGGCTTTTTCAGGTAAGTTTTGGCAAGCTCAAGCCTGGCTTTTTTATGTCTCGGGGTAAGAAGTGGGGTCTTCTTGGGTCTCCTACCATACAGTCCCTTTTCATTCAGACGCCGACAGATAGTACAGGTTGACACTGTTGTACCCTCGGACTGCAGGGCAGCTTTAACTTGTTTGGATGTTAGTTGAGGTTCTTTATCCAACATCCGCACAAACTTGCGTTGAAATCTCTTGTCAATTTTTCTTTTCTGTCCCCATCTAGGGAGGTTAGCCACAGTGCCATGGGCTTTAAACTTCTTGATGTCACTGCGCACGGTAGACACAGGAACATTCAGGTCTTTGGAGACGGACTTGTAGCCTTGAGATTGCTCATGCTTCCTCAAAGTTTGGTTTCTCAAATCCTCAGACAGTTCTTTGGTCTTCTTTCTTTTCTCCATGCTCAATATGGTACACACAAGGACACAGGACAGAGGTTGAGTCAACTTTAATTCATGTCAACTGGCTGCAATTGTGATTTATTTATTGCCAACACCTGTTAGGTGCCACAGGTAAGTTACAGGTGCTGTTAATTGCACAAATTAGAGAAGCATCACATGATTTTTCGAACGGTGCCAATACTTTTGTCCACCCTCTTTTTTATGTTTGGTGTGGAATTATATCCAATTTGGCTTTAGGACAATTCTTTTTGTGTTTTTTCATTTAAGACGAATTAAATGAAGACAATAATACCAAATAATTTGTGTTTGCAATCATTTTCAGGAAGAAACTGAGTATTATTTGACAGAATTGCAGGGGTGTCAATACTTTTGGCCACAACTGTTTCCCCCCCATCCTGTCCTGGTATGCATGACTCCTTATCGCCTATCTTACTCACCCAACAGCATGCCCTCGCAGTGTGTTGGTGGTCCCGGCATCTTCGCAACATCTCCATGGTTCCGGCTTCCAGCAGCTCTTCTGGCACGATCACAATGTTTGGTGAGTAGGATGTCTTCTGGAAGCCGACGGCTGTCACTGGGCGCTGCTATAAGAGAAATAAATATTAATTTCTCTTTAGCAATGGGCACAGTTACAGCCGCCCGCTCCTGCCTCCTGAGACCCGCTGCTCTGCTACTCCCCCTCCCCCGCCAGCTTTCTGGGCAATTGACTCGTGTATAAGCCAAGGGGGCATTTTCAGCACACAAAAAATGTGCTGAAAAATTTTGCTTATACATGAGTATGTACGATAGATAGATAGATAGATAGATAGATAGATAGATAGATACACTTGTCCATCAGTAAATATGCAATAAGTTATGTAAGTTTCTTAATTTTAGCCAAAACATTCTTTTCAGAAACTATGTGTAGTTTAATATTGCACATAAATACAAATATGTTGAGACTTTGACAATTAGACAATACATTTGACTTTAAGTAGATCACATAATGAAACTGTAGTTTAGCAAAAAATGCTAATTAGTTTTAATGTTATTAATTATGATAGGATTAGGAGGCATCCTGGAGTTATGCCAGAATGTATTTTCTCCTTTAGTCACTTAATTTAATTTTCTTGGAATTTCAGATATAATTTTTCTAAGACGTTTGTTCCTTTGGGTAATCAAAATTATAAATGAATGTGAGATAGTTTTGCTAATTTGTACTACCTGATTTATATTCATGCTGCAACAAAAGCACAACGGAGACTGGTGCTCTGAATATACAATGGTTGTCTAGCTATAGAAAAATATTTATTTAATATAGTTTACAAATTTTGAATAAGGTTTTTAGTATACATGTTATTGCACAAGAAAAAATGTTCACTTCTCCCATTTTTGCGTTTGGTTATTCCTTGCTTACCTTTATCATCATTTTGTATCTAGGCTTTTAAAATCTTTACAATTTGGTATTTTTAGACATTTAGTAATACTAAATATTGATAACATAGAGGTATTAATTGTTACCCAGCCATTTAAAATTGATAATTTTAGGATAAGGCATCAATAATAGATTTGTGTAAATCAAACAATGCTGCAACATCATAAGTCCCCAAAAAAAGTAAAATATGGTGCAGTCAGGTATGATTCAGCATAAATTAAAGCTAAAAAGGTTGGATTACCCCTTTAAGTGCCAGCTTATCAGATGCTGTTCACCAGTATCATAAAAATGTGAACACATACAAGTTACCCCTTAAAGAGAACCTTTTACCAAATTTTCACGTTAAACTGGACATATGATGTAATACTTTTCAGATAAAGGTCCCCATGGGGAGAGGGGCACCTCTGCTGTGTCACATTACAAGCCCTTATATCAGCTTTTCTCCTCTCCTAGCACTGTCAGCAGAGGCAAGAAGTTAAGCTTGGGGGGTTGGGTGGGGACAAAAATGGTGGTGCACTGATATTACATCCATATGGTGATCATATAGTAGTAGATACCAGTCCTGCAGAACATACAAGCGAATATAGCAGAGTGATATATAAAATAATAACTTACAGCTGAAGTACTTTCTGATGGAGTCGTTCATTTTTCCCATCTTTTCTTTCTGGCCCAGACTGACATGACACCTTCCAGCCATGACTCATCTACAGAGATTACAACAAAGACACATTTGACTTCACACATTTTCAGCACAGTCCCTACTCATTCTCAACCTGCACAAACACCTCATCCTACTGATACCCCAACACTGCTGCCATATGTAGCCCTATTAGGGCTCCTGCTGTGTTGTACAATAACAGCACGCGTTTTAGTGCCCAGCATAATAATGCAGGCTACTGTGCCCCTCTAGATGGTAAAGTTGCCCCCTAGAAAATATTAATGTTTTGTGCAAATGTCCTGGAAAGCAGTGTACACATTTTGCCCCTATAAAATAGTGCCTTTTAAGTTCCCTAGTAACATGTAATAATGTCCACTGAGTCCCCCAGTTTACAGCTCATCTATACACAGTATGATGGGCACACAGTTCCCTTATACAGAGTATAATGTTCCCACAGCTTCACTACACACAGTATGATACCCCCAGAGCTCCTCTATACATAGAGGTATAGTATAGTGACCACAGTATAGTGACCACCAAAAAAGCCCTCACACTGTATAATGGCCCACACAGTAGAACTCACACTGTATAATAGCCCTCACACTGTATATTTAGGCTGTCACAGTAGTCTCCATACTAGCCTTCAAACTGTATATTGGCCCCTACATTACCACCCATGCTGTGTAATATCTCACACACTTTATGAGGACCCCCACATATGTCCCTATAATGTATGAGAGCCTCCATACTGTATGAGGACCCCCACAGTAGTCCCTACACTGTGTGATTGCTCCCACAGTAGGCCCCAAACTATACAATGGTTCTCACATTAGCCTCCAAACTGTATAATAGCCTCTACACTGTATAATGGATCCTACGTTAGCTCCAAAACAGAATAACTGCCATCACATTAGGCCCCAAACTGTATAACTGCCCCACGTTAGCCCCCAAAATGTTTAATGGCCCCACATTAGCTTCCATGCTGTATAATGGCCCTACATTAGTGCCCAAACTCTATATTGGCCCTCACATTGATCCCCAATCTGTATAATGGCCTCCTCATTAGCATTAATGCTGTATAATGGCGTCTGCACTAGCCCTTAAACTGTATAAGGCCCCTGCATATTTGCCACCGCATTAGCCTCCAAAACTGTGTAATGGCCCTCACATTGTATAATGGCCCTCACATTAGCCCCCAAACTGTATAATGGCTTCCGCATTACCTCTCACACTGTATAATGGGCTCCACATTTGCCCCTAAACTGTATAATGGCCACTGCATTAGCTCCCAAACTGTATAATGGCCTCACATTAGCTTCCACACTATATAAGCTTCCACGCTGTGTAATTGTAGGTACCAGCAGGTTCTCAGGATTCAGTGATGAGACATGAGACTGGGTGTGGTTTTGTAAAGCAAATTTTATGAACTGGAACCAGTAGGGCTGTGCTGAGCCACCCAAAAAGGGATAACACCAATTGTCCACGCAGGGACTCAACAACAATAACAGTACTTTGCTTATCAAGAATGCGACTAACCCCGCAAAGCCGGCTATTATGGGCCAAGAAACGGCCAACTACGGGTCGGTCCTTATCTCCTAAAGTCAACTTATCCTTCCAGACGTCCTTCGGCATTGCTGGTGTGTCTGCTTTGCAGACGCCGAGGTGCCTGTTTCGACGCCGCGGGTGTGGCTGCTTTGACGTCGCAACCGCTGAGTCCAGCTGCTGAAGAATGGCCGCGACTTCTGGGCATTTCAACAACCAGGAGAAGTTGGGCACAACAGGCACTGTAGGATCTTGGCTGTTGGGGCACAACAGGCCCTGAGGTAATCCTCTGGGAAATGACCCCCTGTAAACTCAGCAGGGATGGACTCTCAGAAAGTCTCAACCAACTCCCGTCTCCAAAGCGGTAATGCGTCACAGTTGCAGAAGTGACGGTTGGCAGGCCTACACTCGGGGTCCCTCGGTAGGCGGGGAGTAGGCCTCGATTTATGACTGTGGCGAGATGACGCCCACTGTAGTCGGTGATGAAAAGGCCACTGCCGTGGGCTGAGGCAGGGAGTCAGTGTACAGGCCGCCACAGAGGGCTGATGTATTGTCACAGCGGAGACTCAGGGTCGCGGGCCAGCCGCACCAACGCGAGAAGCAGAGGTAACGGCTGCGGCTGACCGCAGGCAGAGAGCGGCCCCGGATTCAGGTAAAGCACGAGTCTTTTGCCAGTGTGTTCGTCGCTTACCCTCCACAGACCCCTGACGGTCTTTCCACGGATCAACGTCTGTCAAACCAGCCCTCTCTACCTTCCAAGGATTCCTGTCTCCTGTCAGCCTTTCTGCCAACTGCCCTCTCAGCACGCTCCCTCCTCCTTTTATCCTTGCCCCGCCCCCTGCTGCTCTGTCCCCTTCAGTCGCCCGCTCTTCTTCATTGTCCCCCGGGTCCCGTTACTTCCGGAACCCAAATGGCAGCCCCCTTGGTTCCGGCCCAGACACCATACGGGTGTCCTCCTCAGTACATAATGATCCCCAGATTAGCCCCCATGTTGTATAATGGCCATTGCATTAGCTCCTGTGCTGTAGAATGCTCCCTGCAGTAGCCCCCAAACTGTATAATGGCCCCTGCAATGGCTTCTACACTGTATAATAGGTCCAACTTTAGCTTCCATCTGTATAGTGGCTATTGTATTAGCCCTAAAACTATTAAGTGCCCCTACACTTTATAAGGGCCCCCACAGTAGTCTCTATAGTGTATGAGGACCCCCACTGTTTCAGGGTCCCCCCATTATTTATGAACCTACCACAAGATTTAATCAAAATAAAAACATTATATACTCACCTAATCCAGGAACCTGATGAGCTCTATGGGCAGCCCAACGCATTGTCATACTGTCGACGCACGCACAGGACATCAGAGTTGTGATGCAAATATTTCACCACACCAGGACTCAGACATCATGTGCATGCATCACTATTGTGATGACCATGTAGTAAACCCAGGGCACCACTGAATGGTATATAAAATAAAAATATTCTTTATTGACAATAATTAAAAATAGATATCAAGACAAGGTATTGAATAAATGAAGAGGGAGACACTGGCCATGGAATCACCACAAAACAATTCTGCATTACGCATTTAACAGATTTCACAATTTAATTAAATCCATAAAGGACCACAATGTCCTGCCATAAACTAGTCATGAGCCAAAAAGAGGCATACATATATAAAGGACTGCGCATCCACTTATCACCAATTATATGCTGGCCTGTGCCAATGCAATACTGTGAATAGATCTTAATGAAAAAATGTGCCTGTGTACATAATAGCGGTAGATCGGTGGTGATCCCTGGACGTCCCTCTGCTCTCTCATGCATTTATATGCACTTTATGGTTTTGGATATAGATAATATTAGATTGTTATCATCACTTTGTCACTTTACATTTTATTCATGCATTTACATGCTTTTTACATATATGATGTATATGTTTTATGAAATAGTTGAGCCTGTCATTTTATATGCCTTTAATACAACGTATGTTTAAATATTATATTGCCACTGTAAGGGATGCGTACCCAAAGTTTTATATATTTTGCGTATATTCATTTTAGTATTAGGTCACATTCTTCAAATGTCACATTTTTTTGGGTTGTCACATTTCTAGTATAGGCCTCTTGAGACGCATTATTATGATTATGCACCGGATTTGCTCAATAGGTCACATTCATTATACACACTTCTTACAGTTATCTTTGCACATTATTCATGCACTTTCATATAGGAGCAGAGCGCATGCACATTTTGTGGGCTGCTGAGAGACAAAGGGTGATCTTTAGTGGTCCCGATGTTCTAGAGTCCTCTTGGATCTGTGAATCACCGGGTCACGTGATCACCTGCTGTCTCTCCCATTGGTGTTCGCAGACCCTTTATTTATGCATGCGCCGTTCTTGGCTGTTAAGGGCTAGCGGAATGCACCAAATAATTATGATGGTAAGAGGTGCGTTCGCAGCCCGAGGTCCACCGTGCAGGGCTGTAACCTGCTGCTAGGTAATGGCGGATAATAGCACACTCGGGTTACCGCACCCAGAGAGTATAAGGCGAACCCTGTTACTTCACCGTGTCGCACTAATAAGAAATGAGGGCAAGCGATGTGGTCACAGAACTGTGCCCAGAGGCATGGGGTCAGAGTCTTTCTAGACCCACTTGCGCCCGGAGCTGCTGCAGCGGCTCTAGAGAATGATGCTAGGAGAGTGCTGTGCCCTGTTAGCTTTCACAGGGTGCAGCGGATAGACTTGTATCGCCCAGAGGTACCGGAGATATGGCGGCACTATGGCGCTAGCCTTTGTGCTATGACTGGAGCACTGTGGCACATGCTTTGCCATCATGAGGCGCTGACTCTAGCTAAACTAACCCTAACACATACGTATCAAATGGATGGGTTATTTAATGAGTCAATCACCTGCTCCATGCATCCATCATCACTAACACAAGTCTCAACAAAAGTCTATACTAGCGCATAGCCGAGCGGCCATGCGACTCTTTTACACTGTGTTCCAAATTATTATGCAAATGATATTTTTCTATGATTTTCCTAAATAGTCAGTACAAATGACAGTCAGTCTAATAAAAGTCATCACCTGTTGGATTATACATCGAATTTTATTGAAGAAACCTCCCAATGATAACAGTATAATCTCCAAAATGAATAAAAACTCAAATTGCACTGTTCCAAATTATTAGGCACAGTAGAATTTCTAAACATTTGATATGTTTTAAAGAACTGAAAATGCTCATTTGTGGAATTTGCAGCATTAGGAGGTCACATTCACTGAACAAAAAAGCTATTTAACTCCAAAACATCCTAACAGGCCAAGTTATATGTTAACATAGGAACCCTTCTTTGATATCACCTTCATAATTCTTGCATCCATTGAACTTGGAAGTTTTTGGAGAGTTTCTGCTTGTATTTCTTTACATGGAGTCAGAATCGCCTCCCAGAGCTGCTGTTTTGATGTGAACTGCCTCCCACCCTCATAGATCTTTTGCTTGATGATACTCCAAAGGTTCTCTATAGGGTTGAGGTCAGGGGAAGATGGTGGCCACACCATGAGTTTATCTCCTTTTTTGCCCATAGCAGTCAGTGACTCAGAGGTCTTCTTTGCAGCATGAGATGGTGCATTGTCATGCATGAAAATGATTTTGCTCCTGAAGGCACATTTCTGCTTCTTATACCATGGAAGACAGTTGTCAGTCAGAAACTCTATATACTTTGCAAAGGTCATTTTCACACCTTCAGGAACCTTAAAGAGCCCTACCAGCTGTTTCCCCATGATTCCGTCCCAAAACATGACTCTTCCACCTCCTTGCTGATGTCGCAGCCTTGTTGGGACATGGTGGCCATCCACCAACCATCCACTACTCCATCCATCTGGACCATCCAGGGTTGCTCGACACTCATCAGTAAACAAGACTGTATGAAAATTAGTCTTCATGTATGTCTCGGCCCACTGCAACCGTTTCTGCTTGTGAACACTGTTTAGGGGTGGCTGAATAGTAGGTTTATGCACCACAGCAAGCCTTTGAAGGATCCTACACCTTGAGGCTCGAGGGACTCCAGAGGCACTAGCAGCTTTAAACATCTGTTTGCTGGTTTGTAATGGCTTTTTAGCAGCCGCTCTCTTAATCCGATGAACTTGCCTGGCAGAAACCTTCCTCATTCTGCCTTTATCAGCACAAACATGTCTGTGCTCAGAATCAACCACAAATCTCTTAACAGTACGATGGTCACGTTTAAATTTTTGGGAAATATCTAATGTTTTCATCTCTTGACCAAGGCATTGCACTATTTGATGCTTTTCAGCAGCAGAGAGATCCTTTTTCTTTCCTAAATTCCTTGAAACCTGTGCCCTGCTTAATAATGTGGAACATCATTCTTAAGTAGTTTTCCTTTAATTGGGCTCACCTGGTAAACTAATTATCACAGGCGTTTGAGATTGATTTCAGTGATCCAAAGAGCCCTTATACACAATACTATCTATGAGTTTATTTGAAAAACAAAAAATTACCTCTTTATGACACTTAAATCCAATTTGCATAATAATTTGGAACACAGTGTATAGTGGCGTCCTTCCGGGACCTTCCCAGTAGTGGACCAATCAGAACCGGAATGGGACCTGCGCATGTGACCTCCGACCTCCAATGAGAGGTCGTTCCACGGGCATGCTCAGAAGGCAAAATACAGGACTTAGTCCCTGGAGCGTCTGCTTGCTGCTGATTCAAGCATGGTGTTACAGCAGAGCCTGATGGAGCAATCAGAATTAGCCTGGGCAAGACACCTGGACCGACGCCTCTGCTGAGTAGGAATCTCTGCGGCCACAGAGGAATGGGAGTCTGCAGAGGACATGGCTTGAGATTCCCCCTGTGCAGTAGGGGAAACTCGACGCCTAACATTACCCCCCCAAACCCCCCTCCCCCCTGAGCCTCGCTATGCTCAAAGACCGCAATGAGTAGTGGAGCGTGGATGTTCTCCACTGGCTCCCAGGTCCGATCTTCTAGGCCATGACCCCTCCAATCCACCAGATAATACTTTTTTCCATGTACCACCTTACAGCCCACAATAGCTTTCACTTCAAACTCATCCGAGGACAAGCTTGATGTCCCGGCAGATGACTCGGAGAACCGGGACATGTGAACGGGCTTGAGGAGAGAAACGTGGAAGGTATCAGTGATACCCAGGTGTGGGGGAAGGGCCAGCCAGTAGACTACAGGGTTGACCTGTTCAAGGACCTTGAAAGGACCAATGTAGCGAGGTGCGAACTTAGTGGACTGGACCCGCAGCCTGATGTTACGGGCAGAGAGTCACACTAAGTCACCAGGGGAGAAGGTCAGAGCGGGGCACCAGTGTGCATTGGCGGAAACCCTCATTCTCTCCTTGGAGGCCCGGATGGCATCCTGAGTGCGGTCCCAAATGTCACGTGCCTCCACCGCCCAGTCTGCCACCCTAGAATCGGAGGAAGACACGGGCATGGGAAAAGGGACGCGAGGATGCTGGCCGTAACTGAGGAGGAATGGGGTCTGACTAGTGGAATCGGCCACAGCATTATTCATCGCAAACTCCGCCCATGGTATCAGGGGTGCCCAGTCGTCCTGCCTTGCCGAGACAAAGTGTCATAGGTAGGTGAAAAGGGTCTGGTTGACCCTCTCTACCAACCCGTTCGTCTCGGGATGATAGACCGAGGAGAGATTCAGCTCAATGCTGAGCGGACTACAGAGTTCTCTCCAGAACCGAGACGCAACCTGGGGATCCCGGTCACTGACTACCTTGTCCGGCATACTATGTAAGTGTCACCAGGCCCTGTGCAGAAGGCAACCTCGAGAGAGGCATCAGATGCACCATTTTGGAGAAGTGATTTTAGTGACAACCCACATAACCGTGCTGCCCCTGGACTTGGGCAGACCCACCACAAAGTCCATGCCGACCATCTCTCAGGGCCTGTCTGCCACCGGTAGGAGGTAAAGTAGCTCAGCGAGTTGTTGCCAGGGAGACCTGTTCTGGTCCCAGGAGACGCACGCCTGAATGTAGTCTCCGATGTCCCGGGCCATATGCGGCCACCAATATGTTCTCGACAGGAGCTCAGTTAATAATAATATAATAATAAATTTTATTTCTATAGCGCTGACATATTCCGCAGCACTTTACATTTCAGAGGGGACTTGTACAGGCAATAGACATTACAGCATAACAATAATCACATAGATCATAACAGATACCATGAGGAATGAGGGCCCTGCTCGCAAGCTTACAATGTATGAGGAAAAAAAGGGAGACACAAAAGGTGGGTGGTAACAGTTGCCCTGATTGTATGGACCAGCCATAATGTTAAGTGTGTAACAGTACAGATGCAGAGGGCTAATGGATGCATAAAGCATGTAGGAACATGATGCGGGGAACCTGGTTATGGTAAAAACTTTTGGCTGTGCCACATAGGGATAGATTAGGTTAATGTGTTGAGGCGGTAGGCCAGTCTGAATAAATGAGTTTTCAGGGCACGCTTTAAATTGTGGGGATTGAGGACTAATCCTATTGACCTGGGAAGTGCATTCCAATGAATTGGCGCAGCATGTGTAGTTGTCCATTTCGTCCCGAAGTGTCCACCCACCCTGGACGCGTGAGCCCAAGAGAGGACCTCTGGTCGCAGACGGGCAGGGACAAAAGTCTTGCATGGGGGCACCAACTCTAGGGCGACCGGAGCCACGGTCCTCAGGCTCTCAGACGGGACGATCAGCCATGGCTCAGTCTCCTCCTCCTTCAATGACACTAGGGAGCGAGATAGAGCATCGTCCCGGACGTTCTTCTCACCGGACAGAAAATGAAGGTTGAAGTGGAACCGGGAGAAGAAAAGCAACCATCTGGCCTGGCGAGAATTTAGCCACTGGGCCGTCTGCAGGTAAACCAAGTTCTTGTGGTCAGTGTATACCAGGAAAGGGAAGCGAGCGCCTTCCAGGAGGTGTCTCCACTCCGAGAATGCCAACTTCATTGCCAGCAACTCCCTGTCCCCGATGGAATAGTTCCTCTCTGCCTGTGAAAAGGTCTTGGAGAAGAAGAAGCATGGATGCTTCCGACCTTGAGCGTCCTTCTGAAAAAGAACTGCTCCGGCACCAACGGAAGAGGCATCCACTTCCAAAATAAAAGGTTTATCCACATCGGGATGGTGGAAGATGGGAGCACCGGCAAAATGAGTTTTGATGGAGGAGAACGCCTTGGAGACTTGTTCTGACCACAACTTGGGGTTGGCTCCCTTCTTGGTGAGGGCCACCAAGGGAGCTATCAAGGTGGAGAAGTGAGGAATGAACTGGCGGTAGTAGTTTATGAACCCCAAAAAGCGCTGCACCGCCTTGAGGGAGTGGGGTTCCTGCCAGTCCATTACCGCCTGCAGTTTGGCAGGGTTCATAGCCAAACCCTGGGCTGAGATGATATAGCCCATGAAAGGCAAGGATTCCTGCTTAAACAGGCACTTCTCCAACTTGGCATAGAGGGAATTCGCCCGTAAACGGTCGAAGACCTTGCAAACCTCTCTCCGGTGGGACTCCATATCTGGAGAGAAGATGAGGATCCAGATAGACCACCACCGAAGAGGAAAGCATATCTCGGAAGATGTCATTTACAAAGCCTTGGAAGACGGCCGGGGCATTACAGAGGCCAAAGGGCATGACCAGATACTTATAATGGTCATCCCTGGTATTAAAAGCCGTCTTCCACTCGTCTCCCTCACATATGCATATCAGGTTGTAAGCCCCCTGCAGATCGAGCTTGGTAAAGACTCTCGCTCCCTGCAACCTATCAAACAGTTCTGATATCAGCAGAGGGTACTTATTCTTAACGGTGATGGCGTTAGGACCCCTGTAAGGCTAGTTTCACACTTGCTTTTTTTTGCAGCGCGTTTTTCCCGCAAAAAAACGCATTGAAAAAACGCATACATAAGCATACAACTGCTGCGTTTTTTTCAAGCATTTTTATGAGCATGCATGAAAAAAACGCAGCGTTTTTATGCGTTTGTATGCGTTTTTAGCGCGTTTTTACCGCGTTTGCGTTTTTTTCCAACATTTTTAGGTGGCCCCTCACACTACCCAAACCATGACTTTACTAACCCTAACCCTGACCCTAACCCTAACCCTAACCCTGACCCTAACCCTAACCCTAACCCTGACCCTAACCCTTAACCAAATCATACTTAACCCTAACCCAAACCCTAAACCCTAACTAACCCTAACCCTAACCCTGACCCTAACCCTAACCCTAACCCTAACCCTGACCCTAACCCTTAACAAAACCATACTTAACCCTAATCCTGACCCTAACCATGACCCTAATCCTTAACAAAACCATACTTAACCCTAACCCTGACCCAAACCCCAACCCTAACCCTGACCCTGACCATAACCCTAACCCTAAACCCCCTTAACTAACCCTAACTCTAACCCAAACCCCTAAATTCCATGGTTTAAAAAAAAAACGCATATGCAAAAAAACGCATACATGAGCATGCCAGTGCGCACATATGCGCATCCATAGGCTATAATGGCCATTTTTAGCGCAAAACGTGCGCATATGTGCGCATGCGCTTTTTTGCAGGGCCAAAAAATGCAACATGCTGCGTCTGGAAAATCCCAACGCACACCCCAAAAAAACGCAGCGCATGAAAATCGCATACATGCGCTTACCAGCGCGCAGGTATGCGCACCCATGTTAAATATAGGGGAAAAAACGCATGCGCAGGTGTGCGTTTTTTTCCAGCGCTAAAAAACGCAAATGTGAAACCAGCCTAATCGATGCAAGGCCATAATTCTCCATTCTTCTTCTGAACAAAGAAGAATCCCGCCCCTGCTAGTGACACCGACGTCCTAATAAATCCTCTTGCCAGATTCTCCCTGATATACTGTGACATGGCCTCCGTCTCCGGGAGAGACAGCAGATACACACGACCCCGGGGAGGCTCTGCATCAGGCAAGAGATCTACAGGACAGTCATAGGGGCGGAGCAGCAGAAGAGTCTCTACCGCTCTCTTGAAGAACACTTCTGAGTACTGCTGATAGTGTTTAGGGAGCGAAGAAAGATCTGCGGGGGCCACAGTGGAGGCAACCTGTACGCACTCGCTCAGATATCTACCCTCACAGGACTTACTCCAACTAAGAATTCTCCCCGAGGACCACTCTATATGGGGAGAGTGGCAACGCAACCAGGGAACTCCTAAGAGAACCTGATCGATACCCTTGGGCATTATAAGGAGGGACACTGTCTCGTGATGGGACAGAGACAGCGAGAGCCTTAGTGGAGCAGTTTGATGCGTAATCTGCTAGGGTAGTGTCGAGCCGTTCACCACTCTGATGGTGACCGGCTGAGGTAGCATAACCAAGGGGATTGCGTGCTGAAGAGAGAAGGCTGAGGACATAAAATTACCCTCCGCTCCGGAATCTACACAAACCTCTACTGCCAGAGTGGAGGAGCCGAACTCTCACATCCCCTTGAAGGTGAGCTTGGAGGAGAATGGTGTGTTGTCTAGTAGACCTCCTCCTATTGCCACTAGACGTGGGCGTTTCTCCGAGCGCTGTGGGCATCTATTGGCAAAGTGACCAGACTGTCGGCAGTGGAAATGGGCTGTGGAGGTTCCAACAGAGCGGGACTTAGTGCCCGTGCGAGGCACCTCCATAGCCACTGACAGCTCGGACACTCGATCGGGTGGTTCCAGAGGTTTAAAGAAAGTTGGTGCCAACCTAAACCTCTGTCTGGACTGGGAGCGCTCCAACCCTCGCTCTAAGAAGCGGAGATTAATGTGGGTGGAGATGGTAATACGCTCTTCTGGAGTGACGGGAACCTCCCAAGTGGCCAGAGCGTCCTTAACATGGTCAGCAAAACCCCTCCAAAAAATTGGTATAAGGGCCTTGTCTGACCATTCCAACTCGGAAGCCAGTGTACAAAAATGGATGGCATACTGGCTGACCGGGGATGAACCCTGTGTCAGAGCCAACAACCGGAGTGCGGTATCTTGTGTGACCCGTGTCCCAGAAAAACCTGCTTCAGAGAGACTAGGAACTGAGGCTCTCTGTACGACGGGGTCACCACGCTCCCACATTGGGGTGGCCCACTCCAGAGCCCTGCCAACCAAAAGGGAAATTATGAATCTCACCTTAGCCCTCTCAGAAGGGAATCGCGCAGCCAGCAGCTCTAACTGAATAGCGCACTGGCTCATGAAGCCCCTGCAGGAGGCACTATCGCCCGAGAACTTCTCGGGCAGGGGGAGGCGGGATAACATCGGTGCAGGGATGATAATGGGGACACAGGAGACAGCCTCTGCGGCTACCTGGGCAGCAACCGCAGTAACATCCGCAGCTGAGATTAAATGCTCGAGAGCCGCCAACCTGCCCTCCAGCTGCCGGATGTACTGCAGCAGTCGCTGTTCATCCACCATCACCAGCCAGACCCTGGCGCTAGTAAAATGTTAAGGGCTAGCAGAACGCACCAAATAATTATGATGGTAAGAGATGCGTTCACAGCCCGGGGTCCACCGTGCAGGGCTGTAATCTGCTGCTAGGTAATGGCAGATAAAAGCACACTCGGGTTACCTCAACCGGAGTGTATGAGACGAACCCTGTTACTTCACCGGGTCACACTAATAAGAAATGAGGGCACAGAACTCTGCCCAGAGGCACGGAGTCAGAGTCCTTCTAGACCCACTTGCGCACGGAGCCGCTGCTAACCTTTGTGCTATGACTAGAGCACTGTGGCACATGCTTTGCCACCATGAGGCGTTGACTCTAGCTAAACTAACCCTAACACATACGTATCAAAGGGAGGGGTTATTTAATGAGTCAGTCAATAGTTCCATGCATCCATCATCACTCACACAAGTCTCAACAAAAGTCTATACTAGAGCATGACCGAGCGGCCATGCAACTCTTTTATAGCGGCGTCCTTCCGGGACCTTCCCTGTAGTGGACCATTCAGAGTAGGAACAGGACCTGCGCATGTGACCTCCGACCTCTGCTTGCTGCTGATTCAAGCATGGTGTTACAGCAGAGCCTGATGGAGCAATCAGACACCTAGAATTAGTTTGGGCAAGACACCTGGACCGATGCCTCTGCTGAGCAGGAATCTCTGCGGCCGCAGAAGAATGGGAGACCGCAGAGGACAAGGCTTGAGATTCCCCCTGTGCAGTAGGGTAAACTCGACACTTAATATTGGCTCCTTTTTTTAGTATATTATTATTATATCTATCCAAGGAATTGGGATGCATAATGAGCGTTAGATTTACAGACCCTTATCCATTCATTTTTGGCCTGAATTATATGCATGAACAGAATAGGAATAGGACCTTTTGATATTAGTCATGTGACCATGGGCCGCTATTTTCATTGGTCCATTGTAAAGTATGTAGAATAGGACCTTCCTGTGTTCATTCGCAGTACAGGGGAAATGTTCACGCTGGATACTTGTCACCTGGACACATGAATGCAATTAGGAGCGTCCAATGGTATTAGTTGGCACATTATTTAAACCGGATCGCCCCCTCCCAAAGAAGCTGTGCGAAACATGCATCAAAAAGGGGCAGAGGGACGTCCAGGGATCACCACTGATCTACCGCTGGTATGTACACAGACACATTTTTTCATTAAAATCTATTCACAGAATTGCATTGGCACAGGCCAGCATATAATTTGTGATAAGTGGATGCGCAGTCCTTTTTATATGTATGCCTCTTTTTGGCTCATGACTAATTTATGGCAGGACATTGTGGTCCTTTAGGGATTTAATTAAATTGTGAAATCTGTTAAATGCGGTAAGGCAGAATTGTTTTGTGGTGATTCCATGGCCATTTATTCTGCACCTTGTCTTGATTCATTCAGTCTGTGTTATATAGTAACCCTCTATTGTTATGGGGATATTAAGGTTTTTGGGCATTTCTGTGAATTAATCATGTGCATGCGTCTATGCCTTGGCCATTCTGTAGACCACAGGTTTAAAGCTATGTGCTGTCTACAGGACAGAGAGCGGCAGTGCAAGGAGATTCTTCTCTATCATGGGGCTTAACTGTATTTGGCTATAATTTTATTAGCAATTGTTCACATTTTCATGAACCTTTTAGAAACTTAATTTTAGGAAGAAATTCAGTTCTCAAATGGCTTTGAGGCACCAATACATTACAACCCCCCACAAATCATTCAATTTAAAAAGTGCAACCTTAAAGTATTGTGAATGTGAAATATAAATATTTCCTTTTTATTAGATATTCAATTTTATTCTAATTTTTTCAGTAATACAGAATTCCAAACCTGAACTGGACCATAGAGCAATGGTTGAAGGTGGTCAGGATTGATTTATCATGTTTTCTTTCATTTAATGTGGATGACTGGGTGCACACTTGTTGCCTTTTTTGAGGAGATGATATTAAGATGCACTTTGGCAAGAATGCAAGCTAGCAGTGGTAGTGATTAAAGATGAACGAATATTTCAATGTTCGGTTCGTATTACGATCGCTGAATTTGCAATATTTGCCGACTTATTTGTCTAATATTCATCAACCATAACTGAACACCATTAAAGTCAATGGGAGGCAAAAACAAATGCATGAACAACACCTTTAAATGGCCCCAAAAGCTGCCAAAACACATCAGATTAAGGAGACACAACACAGGAAAGTGTCATCAATTCACCCACAGTACAAATTGTAGCATGGCACTGTAGCAATCAGACATGCATGAGGATCTGGACCAACATTTACTGCTTTCAATTGAACGTCAAAGTAAGACGAGGTGGGTGAGGGATCGGTGTAGGCCTGCTGTGCTGGGAGCCCTGATACCACATGCAACAGCTCAACCAGCTTTCATGCTCAGCCACACTCAGGTGGCTCAAATATCAGTTTTGTAGACTACTATTGTCAGAAAACTCTAAGAATAGTAACACGACTAGTTGACTCAAAGAAAATGGAGGCCTGATGGTCTTGGAGGCTTACTGTTATAGGCAACATGCATAAAGGAGACCAAACCAGGAGTCTACACATTTACAAAAATTAGTGGCAGACACCAACAAAGTGACATCAGTTGCAATAGAGTAGAACTAGTATAGCAAGGACCGACACCTCTTCCACTACAACCAACTCAGCAGATATAGACTGTATCAGGCAAGGCGGTGGAACCACTGTGCCGTATCCCTTGGAAGGCTTGGAGGGGTGCAACTAGGTGGCCTACTAAAACTCGGATAAGTAGCAGCAGGTGAAAACTGCGACCCAAGGAGGAACAAGTAGGTGGCACCAGGTGCTACTCCAGGGCTGACCTACAGAAGTTGGCATCTGAGTCGGCTGCTATGGCCAGAAAGAGGGATGAAGAATGCAGGCAGGCACTGTTAGGGACATTGGAACCACAGTTGCAGATGGGAGCAGCTGAGGAACAGAAAAGCACTGGCAGGTGCGGGCTGGATCAGGTGTTAAACATACCATAGGAAAGTAGCCTCACCAAAACCTTGTCAAATGAGAAATGCACTATTGGCCGTCTGTCACTGTGTGGTGCATATATAGTGCTGGACAGCCTGCCTGCCAATACTATGGGTGTGATCAATAAGCTGTTATCCAGACACTTTGCATCACACGTACCTGGGTGACTGGCGTTCTATGCAAGCCTTATTTGTGTGCATTTTTACTACTAGGCAGACAACCCCTCCATAATTTGCCAGGTGAGTGGGTGGCTGTTTTTTTCAGTAGCTTGCACCTGTGCTACCCCTGTCTTTATCAGTGGGGACCTACTGCATCCTGCTAGTGCATTTGCCATTTGACAAGGTTTTGGTGAGGCTATTTTCCTATGGTATGTTTTTCTGAATTTTTCTGTTTGCTGTTTTTGAAATTAGTGTTAGGACTCACAAGCATGAGGACCCTTGGCGTGGATTTCGAGCTTATCTATTTTGTCTAAAATATTAACCAATACCTCATACCTCATTTAATGTATTTATTATGTGCATTAATATTTTATTATTTTTAATTGCACTTATTTTTTTGCAAGATGCAGATAGGCCCTTTATTTTGGCTTGGTGTGCTGGGGCGTCTGTCACTGTGTGGTGCATACATAGTGCTGGACAGCCCGTCTGCCAATACTATGGGCGTGATCAATAGACTGTTATCCAGATCCTTTGCATCACACTTACCAGTGTGACTGGCATTCTATATTTTCTAATTTTTGAAATTAGTGTTGGGACTCGCAAGCATGAGGACCCTTGGCATGGGTTGCAAGTAGTGATGGGTGAACCCCCCGATGTTTGGGATTGGCGGGTTGGCCCGAGTTTTGTTGTAAAGTTCAGGTTCGGGGCCAGAGATGACGCGAACTTGCGTCTGAACCCGAACTCGGACCTTACAGCTTGAACATCACCATCTTCAATCTACTATTAATAATAACTTTTATTTATATATCGCAAGCAAATTCTGCATAGCTTTACAAGTCAGCAGTTCATATAAAACAGACAAAAGTTACAAAGCTTAAGATAATCAAACAATTAAAGCAAAAATATTGACGACCATGCTTTTCAGAGCTTACAATCTACACTAAGGTGAGGGTGACGCAAATTACAGGTGCTTATTTACAATGATGGTAAAACCATCTTGAGAAAATGGGGGGTAGATAAAGGCTGCATGAGGCTTTTAGGTATGGTTGAGTTTGATGGTGAATTATGTTCAGAGAAATACCTTTTAGGGAGCAACTAAAAATGGCTAAGTTACAGACGATTTCCAAACGCTGATGGCCGTTACAGTCCCCCAGTACCAGTTGCCCAGTCACCATTACTTATCTAAGAAAGATGGGCCTGTACTACAGCAGCAAGTCGCAGACAAAATCACCCATTCCCTGAGAAATGCTGTCTGCCAGGGTGCATTTCAACACTGACACCTGGACGAGAAATCATGGATAGGGGAGTTAGATCTCGATGACTGGGCACTGGGTGACTCTGGTGGCTATGGGTGAATTCTGAAAAGGGGCTGCTACACAAGTGTTGCAATCCCCAATGCTTGCAAGGCACTTGGAAATGGAGAAATAAACCACTACATACCATAAGATGGATAACTAAACTACTAGACAAGAGGGGTTGTAGAACTAAACCACTACACATCATAACATGGATAACAAAAATAATAGACAACAGGAGTTGGAGAACTAAATTACTAAACAGCTATGATTGCTGAAGGAAACTAACACACATCAAAACATGGAGAACTAAACTAACAGACAACAGGTGTTGGAGAACTAAAATACTAAACAGCTTGGTTGGAGAACTAAACTACTACACACCAGCGGATGAGAACTAAAGCAGTAAACACCAAGGTGTCACTAGACACCAAGTCTTGGAATCTCCAGGGCTTGCAGAACAAACCTCTTTATGCAACAGTTCCTTCAGTGCTTCTGCCTCCTCCACCTCATCAAGAGCCTCCACCTGCACCCTCAACCTCTGCCTGAATTAAACACACGTTCCAACACTGCAAAAATAATCCCCCCACCTCCGTACTGCGCATCCTGGGCTCACTGCAATCAGGCAGTGTTTACATCAATATGACTTGGAAATCACAGTCAGACAGATCAACAGTTGTGGTCAGCCATCCTTGCCATGTTTATGCAATGGTTGTCTACACTCAACCTGGAGCCAGGGAAGGCCATCTGCGATAACAGTGCAAACATGGTGGCGGCCCTACGCCGGGCCAACCTTACATACATGCCTTGTATAGATCACATCCTCAACCTGATGGTACAACAATTCCTCCAACACTGTACCTGCCTGAATCCTCTGCTGCAGAAACCACTGTCATTGTGTGCTCACTTTCACCATTCCACTTAAGTTGGCATAGAGATCTTTCAGACAGCCGGTTGATATGTGATGTGAGCACATTGTGGAATTCAACTCTGCACATGTTGCAGCAACTCTGGCAGCAGTGCCAAGTCCTGGTGCAGTATGACATTTTTCATAGCCTGGCACAACGCAGTTGGGACGTGGTGAATTTCACCCTTGCGTAGTGGACACAGATGAAGGACCTCTGCACCCTTTTGCACGTTTTATTAATGGCTACTAAGATGGTTAGTGGTGATGATGCCATCATAAGCATCACTATTGCTGTCATAAACATGCTGGATACCACGTTAAATAGTCTGAGTGAGGAGGTGGTGATGGTGGTCCTGGGGGTAGAGGAGGAAGCAGAGAAGGATGCCTTTAGGGTTATCAATATCTATAAGTTCAGGTCTGTCATCTCACAGGCGGTGGCCATGGGAGGAACAAATGGATGAGATGATGGACTCGCAACAGTTAGGAGATGAAGATGATAATGATTCCCTCTATATTGTCCGTGGTTTTCAGGAGGGGATGGAGGAAGAAAGGTTGAGTGTTATACTACCAATAACATACTGTGGAGTTGGATCTCATGAAAGATACTGACCCATGAGCGCCCTCATACAGCACTCTCTGCAACATGATTGTTACCCGTTTAGTTATGATTTCAAATAGTGCTGAAAAAAGGGTTGCCAGTGTGTTCTATCCACAATACAAAAGTAAATTTTGCCAGTTGCTTCTCGCCCCAGAAAGGGACACGCCCATGCTGCAGCATCAAAACATGCTGGAGGAAAATCTTGAAAGTGTTTTTCCCCAAGACAGCAGTAAGGCGCACAGTTTGTATTGCAGTGTTCCAATTTGGCTTCCAAACACAGAAACATTCAGTCATCAACACAAAAGAAAACATTAGCAGCCTTGCAGCGATGGAGTCCTGTATACCAACCCCACCAAGGACAGGATCTGCAAAGAGTTTGTATGTTCTACCCGTGTTTGCGAGGGTTTACTCCCAGTAATTATTTTTCTACCCACACTACAAAGACATACAGATAGTAAATGTAGATTGTGAGTACTAATGGTGATATTGTCAGTAATGTCTGTAAATGTTTGTAAAGCGAAAGCTTAATTATTGGCGCTATATAAGTGATAAAACAAAGATAAGTTGAAATAGATGCTCAGCCACAATCAGGAGGCACACATATCAGTTTCATAGATTACTATTGTCAGAAAAATGTAAGGCTACTAACATGGCTATTTGGCTCAAAGAGAGTGGAGGACTGCCAGTATCAGAGGAATACTGCTACCGGCAGCACACATGAAGGAGACCCAACCAGGAGCTTGTACATTTACAAAAAATTATTGGCAGACACCAACAAAGTGGCATCAATTTAACCACAGTAGAAATAGTATAATAGGGACCAACAGGTCTTCCACTACACTTAACCCAGCAGATGAACACCCTATCAGGAGTGTTCACATTTAAAAAAATTATCGATAGCGTGGTAGAGTGGATCACTCGGCTGCACACGGAGGTAGACGCAGGTACACTGCGGCTTTAAGAACTTCCTTTGGTTTATTATAGGCAGCATAAACCAATGGGTGGTAGTAAAGAAAATACAGCCCACTGGGCAAAACAGGAAAGCAAAACAAATTGATGGCAGAACAAACACAGTCCTTCTGTGAGCGGGGTTCCTCCAGCTCATGGCTGGCAGAACTCAAACGGTTCAAGTTCTCTTGTCCATGGACCACTCTCCTGCAGTGCTCTTTCTCCAGGCCCACACACTGAACAATCAAAGTTCTTTCCTTCAGCCATTTAAGCTTAGACCATGTGACTCCTCCACCATGTGACTGATCACATGAATGTGATCTCACCCAGGTCCTGTCAGCACACAATGTGCTAGATCTATAAGGGGAGACATGGGGGGACACTCTCCCACCCGCTCTATGAATGTCCCTCTAAAAACCAGCCCATAGCATAACTTAACCCTTGCAACACTTACTGTGCTAGAGAAAATAACACTCAGAATTTTATATCACTGACGCCATTAGACGTAGTGAAACATATCTCCCCTCAATTACATTACCAGTGACTCTGTCACAGTAGACACCATCAAAGTAGCATCAATTTTACCACAGTAGAAATAGTATAAGAGCGGCCGACAGGTCCTCCACTACACCCAACCCAGCAGATGGACGGTTGGACACCCCACCTGGGGTGTTCACATTTCCAAAAATTAGTGGCAGGCACTAACAAATTGGCATCAATTTTACCTTAGTAGAAATAATATAATAGGGACCAACAGGTCTTCCACTACACCCAACCCAGCAGATGGACACCCAAGTATGACTGTTCACATTTCCACAAATTAATGTTAACATCTCCAGCAGCAGCAGCAGCAGCAGCAACAGCAGGAACAGAAGCCCCATTAAATATATTAGAGATAGCAATTACGCGAAAACAATGCAGCACACGAAAAAAAAATACAGTAAATTACTGATAGGGGTTTGTTATAAGTCTCCAAAAATAAAGGAAGCAACAGAGAATATCCTCATAAAGCAAATAGATGAAGCAGCGACTCAAGGAGAAGTCATTATCATGGGGGACTTCAACTACCCTGAAATACATTGGGGAACCGAAACCTGCAGTTCCAGCAAAGGTAGTGGGTTTTTGACAACTATGAGTGACAATTACCTTTCAGAACTGGTTCAGGACCCAACAAGAGGGGGGGCACTGCTAGACCTAATATTAACCAACAGGCCAGACCGCATATCAAATATAAGGGTTGAGGGTCACTTGCGTAATAGTGATCACAAAATAATAAGTTTTCATGTATCCTTTAATAAGATATGTAGTAGAGGGGTTACAAGGACACTAAACTTCAGGAAGGCAAATTTCCAATGGATGAGAGATGATCTTGGTGGAATTAACTGGGACGATATCCTGAGACATAAAAATACACAAAGAAAATGGGAGACGTTTATTAGCATCCTGAATAGGACCTGTGCACAATATATACCATATGGGAATAAACGTGCTAGAAATAGGAGGAGACCACTATGGTTAAATAGTAGTGTTGAGCATTCCGATACCGCAAGTATCGGGTATCGGCCGATATTAGCGGTATCGGAATTCCGATACTTAATTCCGATACTTTTTTCATATCGGATTCCGGGATCGGAATCGGAATAGGAAGTTCCCATCATGCTATGAGCCTGCTTGCTTTGATTAAGCCAATGGGAATCCTCTGAAGTGTGGGCACATCCTGTTAGGCATGTAGGCATGTTAACTATTGGCATGGCTGTGATTGGCTGCCGAAATGATGTCATGATGCACTATAAAAGCCACCGCAGCCGCCATTTCTGGTCACTCTGCTGTGAATTCAGTTAGGGACAGGCTGCTGTAGAAGACTGTGAGGGACAGTTAGAAATAGCGATTCTAAAAACAATATTGTGCTTTATCCAGGCTACATAAACCACCACTGTAGCTTGCTTTTCCCTAGCAGCGCTGTTTTCACAGCTGTCTGCAAGGGCTGTGTGAGTGCAGCTCACGCTGTGGAGTGGGTCCTGCAGCCACGTCAGGCTGTAGGCCACCCAGTGTGATCACTGCTGCCTCATACATCTTTTATTTTTTGAGCTGCATTTTTTAAATAATTTCAATCTAGTGTGCTTCCATCCGTATCCATATACGTTGGTTGCAAACACTAGTAGTAGACAGCGGAGCCTTTCTGCAGCCTTTCAGTGCTAGTGTCCACTTTGCTGCACTGTTCACGGCTGTCTGAGAGGTCTCTGACTGTGTGTGAGTGCAGCTCACGCTGAGTAGTGTGTCCTGCAGCTACGTCTGGCTGTAGGACGCTCAGCGTGCGTCACTGCCTCACACATATTTTTATTTGAGTGCAGCTCATTTTTTCTTCTATTAGTGTGCATCCATCCGTCTCCATCTACGGTGGTTGCAAACACTATATAGGAGTACACAGCGGAGCCTTTCTGCAGCCTGTCAGTGCCAGTGCCCACTTAGCTGCACTGTTGACGGCTGTCTGAGAGGTCTCTGACTGTGTGTGAGTGCAGCTCACGCTGAGTAGAGTGTCCTGCAGCTACGTCTGGTTGTAGGACGCTCAACGTGCGTCACTGCCTCACACATATTTGTCTCTGAGTGCAGCTCATTTTTTCTTCTCCTATTAGTGTGCATCCATCCGTATCCATCAACATTGGTTGGTTGCAAACACTATATAGGAGTAGATAGAGGAGCCTTTTTTTCTGGCTTGTGCCCTGCCGGCGCAGCCAGATTAGTATTACCCAATTTTTTTGGAGCCTCATCTTTTGCATTGTAGGTTACCTGCCTGCATTGTAATAGCTCCAAAAAGTTGGTGATACTATCAGTTTCAATTCTTTGTTCTCATACTTTGAGTTTGTTTCAAACAAAGAAACCACATAAAAAGTTCACCAAACACTACATTTTGAACTTGTGTAGGCCACATCAGCTCCTATTAAAGTCTAGTCCACACACACACACTTCATAAAATTAGTGTTTCTTGTACCTGTAACCAGCTGTTCAGGAATAAGCACACTAAGGCCCCCCTTTGTCCTTTTTTGCCTATCTTAAGCAGTCTTGCAAGATGAAGAAGGCAGGGAGTAAGGCGCGGGGGCGTGGGCGTGGAGTTTCAGCAGGGAGAGGACGTGGGGATTCTGCAGGGAGAGGACGTGGGGATTCTACAGGTAGAGGACGTGGGGATTCTGGGCCTGCTGCGGGCACCAGTGGATCAGCATCCCCCAGTTTTAGCAGGCAACAGTCCTTTATGCGCAGCTTTGTAGGACCTCAACGTACCCCACTGCTGCGGGAGGAACAAATTGAAGCCGTTGTCGGATGGATGGCAGCTAACGCATCGACTTCAATTACTTCCGCATCCTCTCAGGGTCAGAGCACCGAAGAGCAACCATCTGTCTCTTCACCACCTGCCAAAGTGCCCAGGCAGTCAGAGAGACATGGACAGGAGCCATCACAATCTCTACTTCTGTTCTCGGAATCTGTTGGCTTGGAAAGAGGGGGCCAGCCAAGCAGCATTCCTGAATGTGAAGAAGAGGGAGTATGCAGTGATGCGCAACTTCTTTGTCCCTCTGAATCTGAAGAGGCGAGTGGGCCAGTGCCTATGGTCAGCACACCTCAGTACGCATCAGATGATGACGAGACTCAGTTGCCACTTTCTGGTGCGTACGGTGCTGGCGAGACAACCCCGGAGAAGCAGCTGTTTGAAGAGGGGAGGGAAGATGATGAGGTCCTTGACCCATCATGGCGTGAGCAACAGGAAGGTGGTGGGAGCAGCTCGGAGGAAGAGATTCCCCTACCGGCCAAAACAGGAGGCAGAGGGAGGGGGAAGACTTGGTTGCCTGTACCCTCCACTTCGGCACCCGTTAGGAGCATTCCTCCTTCCAAAGGCAAACCGGGCGCTCACAAGAGTTGCAGTGCGTGGTCCTTTTTTGACACAGTTGCAGATGACATTTGCTTTGTCAAATGCAAGCTGTGTCATCAGAGAGTCAAAAGAGGGAGAAATGTCAGCAACCTCAATACCACAAATATGTGGAAACATGTGCGCACCAAGCACGAGTTGGAGTTGCAGAGACACCCTCAAGACGTAGGCCAACGTACAGCACCACCTACCACCTCTTCAGTTCGTGTTGGGCCCTCTTCCTCCAGCTCACACACTGCTGGTTCGGCTTCCTCACAGGATCGCCAAGGAAGAACCTCTGCCACTGTTGTCCGGAGACCCTGTCAGATTCCACCCATAACAGCACGTTCCCATCCATCACAGCCATCGGTAGCACAGGCATGGGATAAAAGGCGCCCTTACTCGGCAAACCATCCCCGAGCACAGTCTCTGAATGCTGGCATTGCCAAACTTCTGGCAGTTGAAATGCTGTCATTCAGGCTGGTGGACACTGACACCTTCCGGGACTTAATGGCATTGGCAGTCCCCCAATACAACGTGCCCAGCCGCTTTTATTTCAGCAGGCGAGCCGTCCCTGCCCTGCAGAAACATGTTGAGGGCAAAATAAAACATGCGCTACTAAACGCCGTTAGTAGCAAGGTCCACCTGACCACCGATGCGTGGACCAGTAACCATGGACAGGGACGATACCTTTCCCTCACTGCCCACTGGGTCAATGTTGTGGAGCCGGGTACGGATCTGGAGAGTGGCGCTGTACGTGTTCTTCCAACGCCACGGATTGCAGGACTCCAGTCTGTACACATAGACTCCTCCTCCTACTCAAGTTCCTCAGAAACAGCAGAGCAGGAGCCTGTTACGACCGATATGAGCACAGCCGTGGCCAAACGTCAACAGGCTGTACTCAAATTAATTTCTTTGGGGAATCGAAGCCACACAGCGCAGGAGCTCTGGAATGCTATCAAGCTGGAGAGCGATGTGTGGTTTGGGCCAGCGAATCTCCAGCCGGGCTTGGTAGTGTGTGACAATGGCCGAAATCTGGTGGCAGCTCTTGGCCTAGGCAACCTCACACACATCCCATGTCTGGCACATGTTCTTAACTTGGTCGTGCAGAGCTTTCTGAGGGACTATCCGGATCTTGATGCACTGTTGCACAAGGTCCGCATAGAGTGCGCTCACTTGCGACGTTCCAGCACGGCAAGATCGCGCCTCGCTGCTCTGCAGCGACGATTTGGCCTTCCAGAACATCGCATCATATGTGACCTACCCACCCGGTGGAATTCAACGTTACATATGTTGGAGCGGTTGTGTGAGCAGCAGGCAGCAGTCATGGAGTACCAGCTGCATCAGGCGCAAACAAGTCGCACTGTGCGCCGTTCACACTTCAGCACCATTGAGTGGGCCTCTATGAAGGACATCTGCCTCGTTTTGCGTGCCTTCGATGAATCCACGCGGATGGCGAGTGCAGATGATGCACTAGTCAGCATGACTGTCCCCCTTATCTGCCTGCTTCAACAAACACTGCAAGCACTAAGGGATGAGGTTTCAGAAGAGGTGGAGGATGAGGAGTCCCAAATGCCATCTGCTTCTGGACAGTCTGCGCTACGTGTTTCCTCACAAAGGCCTAGGCAGGGGACACTTTGTGAGGAGGATGAGGAGGAGTCGATGGAGGAGGAAGACATCTCTCCAGAGGAGGGAGGTACACAAACCTCTACTCAGTATGTACAGCGAGGGTGGGGTGATGCAGAGCAGGTCGAGGTCACGCCTCAAACAGGGGACAGCGGTTCTTTGGCAGTTGGGAGTCTGCAGCACATGGTTGATTTCATGCTGCAGTGCCTGAGAAACGACCGCCGCATCGCCCACATTCTCGTCTCGGCTGATTATTGGGTGTACACCCTCCTAGATCCTCGCTACCGGGACAGCGTACAAAGGCTCATACCAACGTTGAACCGGGAGCGTAAAATGCGGGAGTACGAAGAGTCACTGGTGCAGTCCATAATGTTTTCCATTCCACCCGACAGCATTGTTGCAAGTGCTTTACAAAGCAGCTCTGTGCGTCGAGGCAGTGGAGGAAACTCTGCACAAAGAGGGAGCAGAGGCAGTGCCGCAGCACAAGGCAAGACCACTATGGCCCAAATGTGGCAAAGTTTTGTGTGTCCACCACAATTGTCTACACCATCAGCGACGCCTCGAGTCAGCAGGAGGCAACGCTTCCGTCAGATGGTGTCAGACTACATGTCTTGCCCTGTCGCTGTACTCCCAGATGGCTCTTCCCCCTTCAAGTTTTGGGTCTCTAAGCTGGATACATGGCCAGAGCTTAGCCAGTATGCATTGGAGGTGCTGGCTTGCCCTGCTGCCAGTGTATTATCGGAACGTGTCTTTAGTGCCGCAGGTGGTGTACTAACAGACCGTCGCACGCGACTATCTTCCGATAATGTTGACCGGCTGACTTTTCTGAAAATGAACAAGGCCTGGATCTCCAAAGACTTTGCCATTCCTCTTACAGACTAAATTAGTGGTTGGCAACTGTATCCAGGTCTGCTGGTGTGTTCATTTTTCTACCACCTGAACTATAATCCCTGTGCTTCAACACAGCCAGTTGTCGCTCAGATGTGTCGTCTGCACAGAGAAACACACTAGCTCCTGTGTTACTGGGGTTCAGTAATGCCAGCTGATCCCCTGCTGTGTGGACGGCAGAGTCACCAGCTCCATCAACATTCAAACCACTACTGATTTTTAACCGTGCCCAACTTAGGTCTCTGGCTCCACTGTCTCTACTATTTCCCCTGGCCTCCAACCCCACCATCTACATCTCTGAAGTGGCGTCAGCACAATCTACACTTGTTCCTGTGTTCCTGTGGCTCAGTCCCATCAGTTTATCCCCTGATGTGTGTCCGGCAAGGTCTCCTGCTCTGTCCACATTCCCATAACCAGTAGTGGGAATGAGGACAGAGCTGGCGAACTTGCCGGACAAACATCAGGGGATCAACTGATGGGACTGAGCACCAGTAACACAGGAACAAGTGTAGATTGTGCTGACGCCACTTCAGAGATGTAGCTGGCGGGGTTGGAGGCCAGGGTAAATAGTAGAGACAGTGGAGCCAGAGGCCTAAGTGGAGCATGGTTAGAATCAGTAGTAGTCCACAACCTCCATAAAAACCGCTGCCCATTGGCCTCTGCATGCGGCATGCGTAATCCTGGGCACCAACAGCGTCAGTTGGTGTTCAGAAGTGTCGTCTCCACAGAGCCAAACACATTCGTTCAAGTGTTAGTGGGGTTCAGCACTGCCAGCTGTTCCCCTGCTGTGGAGATGGCAAGTCTCCTGCTGCCTTCACCTGCCAAAATCCAGTAGGCCCCAGCCTGCTCCTCGCCTAATCCTGGGCTCCAACAGCGTCAGTTGGTGTTCAGAAGTGTCGTCTCCACAGAGCCAAACACATTCGTTCAAGTGTTAGTGGGGTTCAGCACTGCCAGCTGTTCCCCTGCTGTGGAGATGGCAAGTCTCCTGCTGCATTCACCTGCCAAAATCCAGTAGGCCCCAGCCTGCTCCTCGCCTAATCCTGGGCTCCAACAGCGTCAGTTGGTGTTCAGAAGTGTCGTCTCCACAGAACCAAACACATTCGTTCAAGTGTTAGTGGGGTTCAGCACTGCCAGCTGTTCCCCTGCTGTGGAGATGGCAAGTCTCCTGCTGCCTTCACCTGCCAAAATCCAGTAGGCCCCAGCCTGCTCCTCGCCTAATCCTGGGCTCCAACAGCGTCAGTTGGTGTTCAGAAGTGTCGTCTCCACAGAGCCAAACACATTCGTTCAAGTGTTAGTGGGGTTCAGCACTGCCAGCTGTTCCCCTGCTGTGGAGATGGCAAGTCTCCTGCTGCATTCACCTGCCAAAATCCAGTAGGCCCCAGCCTGCTCCTCGCCTAATCCTGGGCTCCAACAGCGTCAGTTGGTGTTCAGAAGTGTCGTCTCCACAGAGCCAAACACATTCGTTCAAGTGTTAGTGGGGTTCAGCACTGCCAGCTGTTCCCCTGCTGTGGAGATGGCAAGTCTCCTGCTGCATTCACCTGCCAAAATCCAGTAGGCCCCAGCCTGCTCCTCGCCTAATCCTGGGCTCCAACAGCATCAGTTGGTGTTCAGAAGTGTCGTCTCCACAGAGCCAAACACATTCGTTCAAGTGTTAGTGGGGTTCAGCACTGCCAGCTGTTCCCCTGCTGTGGAGATGGCAAGTCTCCTGCTGCATTCACCTGCCAAAATCCAGTAGGCCCCAGCCTGCTCCTCGCCTAATCCTGGGCTCCAACAGCGTCAGTTGGTGTTCAGAAGTGTCGTCTCCACAGAACCAAACACATTCGTTCAAGTGTTAGTGGGGTTCAGCACTGCCAGCTGTTCCCCTGCTGTGGAGATGGCAAGTCTCCTGCTGCCTTCACCTGCCAAAATCCAGTAGGCCCCAGCCTGCTCCTCGCCTAATCCTGGGCTCCAACAGCGTCAGTTGGTGTTCAGAAGTGTCGTCTCCACAGAGCCAAACACATTCGTTCAAGTGTTAGTGGGGTTCAGCACTGCCAGCTGTTCCCCTGCTGTGGAGATGGCAAGTCTCCTGCTGCATTCACCTGCCAAAATCCAGTAGGCCCCAGCCTGCTCCTCGCCTAATCCTGGGCTCCAACAGCGTCAGTTGGTGTTCAGAAGTGTCGTCTCCACAGAGCCAAACACATTCGTTCAAGTGTTAGTGGGGTTCAGCACTGCCAGCTGTTCCCCTGCTGTGGAGATGGCAGTCTCTCCTGCTGTCTCCGCATTACAAAGACAGTAGGCCTCTGCCTACACCCTCCTATTTCCTGGGCTTCAACACAGCCAGTTGTAGTTCGGAAGTGCCGTCCACACGGAAAGAGATACTTGCTCCCGTGTCTCAGTGGGGTTCAGTAACGTCAGCTGATCCCCTGCTGTGTGGATGGCAGTCTCTCCTGCTGTAAACTCATTCAAAATACAGTAGGCCTCTGCCTACACCCTCCTATTTCCTGGGCTTCAACACAGCCAGTTGTAGTTCGGAAGTGCCGTCCACACGGAAAGAGATACTTGCTCCCGTGTCTCAGTGGGGTTCAGTAACGTCAGCTGATCCCCTGCTGTGTGGATGGCAGTCTCTCCTGCTGTAAACTCATTCAAAATACAGTAGGCCTCTGCCTACACCCTCCTATTTCCTGGGCTTCAACACAGCCAGTTGTAGTTCGGAAGTGCCGTCCACACGGAAAGAGATACTTGCTCCCGTGTCTCAGTGGGGTTCAGTAACGTCAGCTGATCCCCTGCTGTGTGGATGGCAGTCTCTCCTGCTGTCACCTCATTCAAAATTCAGTAGGCCTCTGCCTACACCCTCCTATTTCCTGGGCTTCAACACAGCCAGTTGTAGTTCGGAAGTGCCGTCCACACGGAAAGAGATACTTGCTCCCGTGTCTCAGTGGGGTTCAGTAACGTCAGCTGATCCCCTGCTGTGTGGATGGCAGTCTCTCCTGCTGTCACCTCATTCAAAATTCAGTAGGCCTCTGCCTACACCCTCCTATTTCCTGGGCTTCAACACAGCCAGTTGCAGTTCGGAAGTGCCGTCCACACGGAAAGAGATACTTGCTCCCGTGTCTCAGTGGGGTTCAGTAACGTCAGCTGATCCCCTGCTGTGTGGATGGCAGTCTCTCCTGCTGTAAACTCATTCAAAATACAGTAGGCCTCTGCCTACACCCTCCTATTTCCTGGGCTTCAACACAGCCAGTTGTAGTTCGGAAGTGCCGTCCACACGGAAAGAGATACTTGCTCCCGTGTCTCAGTGGGGTTCAGTAACGTCAGCTGATCCCCTGCTGTGTGGATGGCAGTCTCTCCTGCTGTCACCTCATTCAAAATTCAGTAGGCCTCTGCCTACACCCTCCTATTTCCTGGGCTTCAACACAGCCAGTTGTAGTTCGGAAGTGCCGTCCACACGGAAAGAGATACTTGCTCCCGTGTCTCAGTGGGGTTCAGTAACGTCAGCTGATCCCCTGCTGTGTGGATGGCAGTCTCTCCTGCTGTAAACTCATTCAAAATACAGTAGGCCTCTGCCTACACCCTCCTATTTCCTGGGCTTCAACACAGCCAATTGTAGTTCGGAAGTGCCGTCCACACGGAAAGAGATACTTGCTCCCGTGTCTCAGTGGGGTTCAGTAACGTCAGCTGATCCCCTGCTGTGTGGATGGCAGTCTCTCCTGCTGTAAACTCATTCAAAATACAGTAGGCCTCTGCCTACACCCTCCTATTTCCTGGGCTTCAACACAGCCAGTTGTAGTTCGGAAGTGCCGTCCACACGGAAAGAGATACTTGCTCCCGTGTCTCAGTGGGGTTCAGTAACGTCAGCTGATCCCCTGCTGTGTGGATGGCAGTCTCTCCTGCTGTCACCTCATTCAAAATTCAGTAGGCCTCTGCCTACACCCTCCTATTTCCTGGGCTTCAACACAGCCAGTTGTAGTTCGGAAGTGCCGTCCACACGGAAAGAGATACTTGCTCCCGTGTCTCAGTGGGGTTCAGTAACGTCAGCTGATCCCCTGCTGTGTGGATGGCAGTCTCTCCTGCTGTCACCTCATTCAAAATTCAGTAGGCCTCTGCCTACACCCTCCTATTTCCTGGGCTTCAACACAGCCAGTTGCAGTTCGGAAGTGCCGTCCACACGGAAAGAGATACTTGCTCCCGTGTCTCAGTGGGGTTCAGTAACGTCAGCTGATCCCCTGCTGTGTGGATGGCAGTCTCTCCTGCTGTAAACTCATTCAAAATACAGTAGGCCTCTGCCTACACCCTCCTATTTCCTGGGCTTCAACACAGCCAGTTGTAGTTCGGAAGTGCCGTCCACACGGAAAGAGATACTTGCTCCCGTGTCTCAGTGGGGTTCAGTAACGTCAGCTGATCCCCTGCTGTGTGGATGGCAGTCTCTCCTGCTGTCACCTCATTCAAAATTCAGTAGGCCTCTGCCTACACCCTCCTATTTCCTGGGCTTCAACACAGCCAGTTGTAGTTCGGAAGTGCCGTCCACACGGAAAGAGATACTTGCTCCCGTGTCTCAGTGGGGTTCAGTAACGTCAGCTGATCCCCTGCTGTGTGGATGGCAGTCTCTCCTGCTGTAAACTCATTCAAAATACAGTAGGCCTCTGCCTACACCCTCCTATTTCCTGGGCTTCAACACAGCCAATTGTAGTTCGGAAGTGCCGTCCACACGGAAAGAGATACTTGCTCCCGTGTCTCAGTGGGGTTCAGTAACGTCAGCTGATCCCCTGCTGTGTGGATGGCAGTCTCTCCTGCTGTAAACTCATTCAAAATACAGTAGGCCTCTGCCTACACCCTCCTATTTCCTGGGCTTCAACACAGCCAGTTGTAGTTCGGAAGTGCCGTCCACACGGAAAGAGATACTTGCTCCCGTGTCTCAGTGGGGTTCAGTAACGTCAGCTGATCCCCTGCTGTGTGGATGGCAGTCTCTCCTGCTGTCACCTCATTCAAAATTCAGTAGGCCTCTGCCTACACCCTCCTATTTCCTGGGCTTCAACACAGCCAGTTGTAGTTCGGAAGTGCCGTCCACACGGAAAGAGATACTTGCTCCCGTGTCTCAGTGGGGTTCAGTAACGTCAGCTGATCCCCTGCTGTGTGGATGGCAGTCTCTCCTGCTGTCACCTCATTCAAAATTCAGTAGGCCTCTGCCTACACCCTCCTATTTCCTGGGCTTCAACACAGCCAGTTGTAGTTCGGAAGTGCCGTCCACACGGAAAGAGATACTTGCTCCCGTGTCTCAGTGGGGTTCAGTAACGTCAGCTGATCCCCTGCTGTGTGGATGGCAGTCTCTCCTGCTGTAAACTCATTCAAAATACAATAGGCCTCTGCCTACACCCTCCTATTTCCTGGGCTTCAACACAGCCAGTTGTAGTTCGGAAGTGCCGTCCACACGGAAAGAGATACTTGCTCCCGTGTCTCAGTGGGGTTCAGTAACGTCAGCTGATCCCCTGCTGTGTGGATGGCAGTCTCTCCTGCTGTAAACTCATTCAAAATACAGTAGGCCTCTGCCTACACCCTCCTATTTCCTGGGCTTCAACACAGCCAGTTGTAGTTCGGAAGTGCCGTCCACACGGAAAGAGACACTTGCTCCCGTGTCTCAGTGGGGTTCAGTAACGTCAGCTGATCCCCTGCTGTGTGGATGGCAGTCTCTCCTGCTGTAAACTCATTCAAAATACAGTAGGCCTCTGCCTACACCCTCCTATTTCCTGGGCTTCAACACAGCCAGTTGTAGTTCGGAAGTGCCGTCCACACGGAAAGAGATACTTGCTCCCGTGTCTCAGTGGGGTTCAGTAACGTCAGCTGATCCCCTGCTGTGTGGATGGCAGTCTCTCCTGCTGTCACCTCATTCAAAATTCAGTAGGCCTCTGCCTACACCCTCCTATTTCCTGGGCTTCAACACAGCCAGTTGTAGTTCGGAAGTGCCGTCCACACGGAAAGAGATACTTGCTCCCGTGTCTCAGTGGGGTTCAGTAACGTCAGCTGATCCCCTGCTGTGTGGATGGCAGTCTCTCCTGCTGTAAACTCATTCAAAATACAGTAGGCCTCTGCCTACACCCTCCTATTTCCTGGGCTTCAACACAGCCAGTTGTAGTTCGGAAGTGCCGTCCACACGGAAAGAGATACTTGCTCCCGTGTCTCAGTGGGGTTCAGTAACGTCAGCTGATCCCCTGCTGTGTGGATGGCAGTCTCTCCTGCTGTCACCTCATTCAAAATTCAGTAGGCCTCTGCCTACACCCTCCTATTTCCTGGGCTTCAACACAGCCAGTTGTAGTTCGGAAGTGCCGTCCACACGGAAAGAGATACTTGCTCCCGTGTCTCAGTGGGGTTCAGTAACGTCAGCTGATCCCCTGCTGTGTGGATGGCAGTCTCTCCTGCTGTAAACTCATTCAAAATACAGTAGGCCTCTGCCTACACCCTCCTATTTCCTGGGCTTCAACACAGCCAGTTGTAGTTCGGAAGTGCCGTCCACACGGAAAGAGACACTTGCTCCCGTGTCTCAGTGGGGTTCAGTAATGTCAGCTGATCCCCTGCTGTGTGGATGGCAGTCTCTCCTGCTGTCACCTCATTCAAAATTCAGTAGGCCTCTGCCTACACCCTCCTATTTCCTGGGCTTCAACACAGCCAGTTGTAGTTCGGAAGTGCCGTCCACACGGAAAGAGATACTTGCTCCCGTGTCTCAGTGGGGTTCAGTAACGTCAGCTGATCCCCTGCTGTGTGGATGGCAGTCTCTCCTGCTGTAAACTCATTCAAAATACAGTAGGCCTCTGCCTACACCCTCCTATTTCCTGGGCTTCAACACAGCCAGTTGTAGTTCGGAAGTGCCGTCCACACGGAAAGAGACACTTGCTCCCGTGTCTCAGTGGGGTTCAGTAACGTCAGCTGATCCCCTGCTGTGTGGATGGCAGTCTCTCCTGCTGTAAACTCATTCAAAATACAGTAGGCCTCTGCCTACACCCTCCTATTTCCTGGGCTTCAACACAGCCAGTTGTAGTTCGGAAGTGCCGTCCACACGGAAAGAGATACTTGCTCCCGTGTCTCAGTGGGGTTCAGTAATGTCAGCTGATCCCCTGCTGTGTGGATGGCAAAGTCTCCTGCTGCCTACACAGTCGTACCACTACTGATTTTTAACCGTGCTCCAATTAGGCCTGTGGCTCCACTGTCTCTCGTATTTCCCCTGTCCTCCAACCCTGCCAGTTACAGCTCCGAAGTGGCGTCTGCACAATCTACACTTGTTCCTGTGTTACAGGTGTTCAGTCCGATCAGTTAATCCCCTGATGTGTGTCCGGCAATGTCGCCTGCTCTGTCCACATTCCCATTATCGGAATGTGGACAGAGCAGGCGACATTGCCGGACACACATCAGGGGATTAACTGACCGGACTGAACACCTGTAACACAGGAACAAGTGTGGATTGTGCAGACGCCACTTCGGAGCTGTAACTGGCGGGGTTGGAGGACAGGGGAAATACGAAAATCAGTGAATCCACAGGCCTAAGTGGAGCTTGGTTCAAATTAGTAGTCTACAACCGATCTTAAAATTTCTTCAATGCAGCCTAAGCCTGCTCCGTGCTTGTCCCTGGGCTTCAACACAGCCAGTTGTTGCTCGGAAGTGCCGTCTTCACAGAGTAAATCACTAGCTCCTGTGTTTGTGGGGTTCAGTAACGTCAGCTGTTCCCCTGCTGTTTTGATGGCAATCTGTCCTGCTGCCTCCCAATTGACAGCACATCAGGCCTCAGCCTGCTAAGTGCTTGTCCTGGGCTCCAACATCGCCAGTTGCTGCTCATAACTGACTTTGGCACGGGTACTCCCTCCTGCCCAGCTTGGTTCCAGCCCTGCCTGCTGTTTCCGGGAAGTGTCAATGTCAGTTTGCCACCCCAAGTTGCCATGTCGTGTTGCGGTTGGGTTAGCCGAGGCTAGGGTGCCAGCAGTTTAGGTGCTTCCTATGTGGACTGCGGGTTCTGGTAAGAAAGGTTTGTTCCATAGTGCCAGTAGGACAAGCACCCCCTGTAGGACTGTGTGATTCGGTAACTGCGGCCAGCTTGCGGCATGCCAACTTTGCTTTTCAGGGGTAACTTCTGATACCCCTCCGGGTTCCAGCACCGTCAGCTGGTTCTCATCAGAGCCTTTGGCCTAGGTGCCTCCATCTCGGTATCCGAGTTCCAGCAACGTCTGCTGGTCCTTGGTAGTGCTTTGTAGCACAGGTACCTCCTGCTTAGTAACCGGGTTCCAGCACCGTCAGCTGGTCCTCGGTTGTGCCATTGGCTCTTATTCCTTCTGCTGCCCCTCCGGGTGCCAGCACTGTCAGCTGGTCCTCGCTATTTCCATTTGCTCTTGCAGCTTATGCTACCCCTCCGGGTTCCAGCACCGTCAGCTGGTTCTCGTCAGAGCCTTTGGCCTAGGTGCCTCCATCTCGGTATCCGAGTTCCGGCAACGTCTGCTGGTCCTTGGTAGTGCTTTGTAGCACAGGTACCTCCTGCTTAGTAACCGGGTTCCAGCACCGTCAGCTGGTCCTCGGTTGTGCCATTGGCTCTTATTCCTTCTGCTGCCCCTCCGGGTGCCAGCACTGTCAGCTGGTCCTCGCTATTTCCATTTGCTCTTGCAGCTTATGCTACCCCTCCGGGTTCCAGCACCGTCAGCTGGTTCTCGTCAGAGCCTTTGGCCTAGGTGCCTCCATCTCGGTATCCGAGTTCCGGCAACGTCTGCTGGTCCTTGGTAGTGCTTTGTAGCACAGGTACCTCCTGCTTAGTAACCGGGTTCCAGCACCGTCAGCTGGTCCTCGGTAGTGCCATTGGCTCTTGTTCCTTCTGCTGCCCCTCCGGGTGCCAGTACCGTCAGCTGGTTCAAGAGGACAAAGAACAGGAAGACAACCACCAAGATGCAGAACAACAAGAGAGAGAAGACAAAGAAGCATAAAAAAAACAAAGCAGAAGAACATTAAGCATAAGACTAATACTCTGAGCAAATGATATCATCTTATTTATAAGCAGAAGAAGACTAAGCAGTGTATGGGGGTGAGTCCGTTCCTCCTCGTGGTGCCCCTGGAAAAGGCCTGCTTCTGCAGGCCAAACTGAACGCGGACAAATCCTGTTGTAAATCTTTTGTGACAGGCAGAACGGAAGGTGTAAACTTCTAACTTTTCTAGATAACAACTACAGGAATGCCTGACACAAACAAGAATATGATGAAGAAGAATAGGAAGAAGATGAAGAAGCTGAATATGTAGAATAATAATTGTTGAATAAGAAGAATATGAAGAATGTAAGAAAAGGAAGAAGAAGAAGAAGAAGAAGAATGTAAAAAAAGGAAGTAGAAGAAGAAGAAGAAGAATGTAAAAAAAGGAATAAGAAGAAGAATGTAAAAAAAGGAAGTAGTAGAAGAAGAAGAAGAATGTAAAAAAAGGAAGTAGAAGAAGAAGAAGAAGAATGTAAAAAAAGGAAGTAGAAGAAGAAGACATACATGTCTGGCAAAATATAAATGAGGCTAACATAGTCAATATCTTTGTAACTCCTAACATCTTTAAAAAAAAAAGTTTAATTCCTGCTATTCCATTTGATTGGGCTAAACCTCTATGGCTTTAATGTCTCCTCCACCTCCCACAATACATTCTACATTATTCTTAGTTGTTTTTCTTCATGTAGAATTAACCTACAAGGAAAGAAAGGGTTTTTTTTAATTCCGATATTTTGGCCCCATTGACTTGCATTGGTTCCCGGTATCGGAATCGGCGATACCGATACTTTTTTTTAAGATCGGCCGATCCATTCCGATCCGATATTTTCAAGTATCGGCTGGTATCGCTCAACTCTATTAAATAGAGATGTAAGGGGAGCAGTAAGTGACAAAAATAAAGCATTTAGAGAATTAAAGCAAGTTGGTAGTGATGAGGCATTACCTAAATACAGAAAATTAAATAAATTCTGTAAAAAACAAATCAAAATAGCAAAGATTGAGACAGAGAGACTCATTGCCAGAGAAAGTAAAAATAATCCCAAAATATTCTTTAACTACATAAATAGTAAGAAGCTAAAAATGATAGTGTTGGCCCCCTTAAAAATAGTCTGGGTGAAATGGTGGATGAGGATGAGGAAAAAGCCAATATGCTAAATGACTTTTTTTCAACAATATTTACACAAGAAAATCCCATGACGGATAACATGAACAGGGATAAAAATTCTTCATTAAATGTCACCTGCTTAACCCAGCAGAAAGTACGGCGGTGTCTAAAAATCACTAAAATTGACAAATCCCAGAGCCCGGATGGGATACACCCCCGAGTACTGCAGGAATTAAGCACAGTCATAGATAGACCATTATTTTTAATCTTTAAAGATTCCATAATAACAGGGTCTGTACCACAGGACTGGCGTATAGCGAATGTGGTGCCAATATTCAAAAAGGGGACAAAAACTGAACTTGGAAATTATAGGCAAGTAAGTTTAAACCTCAACTGTGGGTAAAATCCTGGAGGGTTTTCTAAGCGATACTATACTGAAGTATCTGGAGAAGAATAACCTCATGACCCAATATCAACATGGGTTTACCGTTCCTGTCAGACTAATCTGATAAGCTTTTCTGAAGAGGTAAGTTCCGGACTGGACCAAGGGAATGCAGTGGACGTGGTGTACATGGACTTTTCAAAAGCTTTTGATACAGTGCCACACAAAAGGTTGATACATAAAATGAGAACAATGGGGATAGGGGAAAATATGTGTAGGTGGGTTAAGAGCTGGCTCAGGGATAGGAAACAAAGGGTGGTTATTAATGGAGCACACTCGGACTGGGTCACGGTTAGCAGTGGGGTACCACATGGGTCAGTTTTGGGTCCGCTTCTTTTTAACATATTTATTAATGACCTTGTAGGGGGCATAGAGAGTAGAATTTCAATATTTGCAGATGACACAAAACTCTGCAGGGTAATCAATACAGAGGAGGACAATTTTATATTACAGGAGGATTTATGTAAACTAGAAGCTTGGGCTGATAAATGGCAAATGAGCTTTAATGGGGATAAATGTAAGGTCATGCACTTGGGTAGAACAAACAAGGTGTGTAATTATGTGCTTAATTGTAAAACTCTGGGCAAAACTGTCACTGAAAAAGACCTGGGTGTATGGGTGGACAACAAACTCTCATTTAGTGGCCAGTGTCAGGCAGCTGCTGCAAAGGCAAATAAAATAATGGGATGCATTAAAAGAAGCATAGATGCTCATGAGGAGAACATAATTTTACCTCTATATAAGTCAATAGTGCGACCAAACTTAGAATACTGCGTACAGTTCTGGTCTCCGGTGTATAAGAAAGACATAGCTGAACTCGAGCTGGTGCAGAGAAGAGCGACCAAGGTTATTAGGGAACTAGGGGGTCTGGAATACCAAGACAGGTTATTACACTTGGGGTTATTTAGTTTGGAAAATCGAAGGCTGAGGGGTGATCTTATTACAATGTATAAATATATGCGGGGACAATACAAAGTCCTTTCTAATGATCTTTTTACTCTTAGACCTGTGACGGGGAAAAGGGGCATCCTCTTCGTCTGGAGGAAAGAAGGTTTAAGCATATTCACAGACGCGGATTATTTACTGTAAGAGCAGTGAGACTATGGAACTCTCTGCCATATGATGTTGTAATGAGTGATTCCCTACTAAAATTTAAGACGGGACTGGATGCCTTTCTTGAAAAGTATAATATTACAGGGTATATACACTAGTTTCCTTAATATTGCGTTGATCCAGGGAGGTAGTCTGATTGCCGTATGTGGAGTTGGGAAGGAATTTTTTTCCCCAATGTGAAGCTTACTGTTTGCCACATGGGTTTTTTTCGCCTTCCACTGGATCAACATGTTAGGGCAAGTTCGGACAGGATATGGGTTGAACTAGATTCCTGGATCCTCCTGCGAGCACTAAGCGCTGTATCTGTTTGCAGAGCCTGCACTCCTAGCGTTGTTAACCCATTCCTGTAGCCCTGCTTTATCAAGTCACATTTATCCAATTCCAACCAGATAGACTCGTGCTCCAGCCTCTATATAATACCAGCATAGACTTTGCTACTACCTAAGGATATCTATTACCCTATCTGTATCTTTTGCAGTTTTCTACCAAAAGAAACTAAAAAAAACCCTTCTGATGAAGGCCCGTTGTTGGACCGAAAATGTTCAATACGATATGAGTCTATTTTTCCCTACTGTATTATGTTAGCAGCAGAAGTATTTTTGGGGGCCTATCGATGAGGCCTGAATAACATTGACTACATGCTCCAAACAATTTGAAAGTAAGATGTCCCATACTGTATTACAATGGTAGCAGAAGAATTTTTTGTGTCCTGTCGATGAGGCCTGTATAACATTGACTACATGCTCAAAGTAATTTCGAAGGCTACTTTCACACTTGCGTTTTTTTTGCACTGCGCACCGTGCGCAGTGCAAACACACATAAAAAAACGCATCATGCGTTTTTGTGGGCTTTTTTTTAAACATGCGCACGTCAGCGCACCCATAGACTAAGATGGGTGGTTGGGTGAAAAAAACGCATTGCGTGCACATGCTTTTTTGGGACAAGTTGGACGCACAAAAAATGCAACAAGATGCATTCTGTGCGCCCAAACGCACACTACAAAAAAACGCATGCGCATACAAACGTGTACAAACGCATGTGTATGCGCACCCATGTAAAATATAGGGAAAAAACACATGCATTTTTTTGCGCAAAAAAACGCAAGTGTGAAACCAGCCTTAGTGAGATGTCCCCTACTGTATGACATTAGTAACTGACAAAATTTTGGGGGCCTGTGGATGAGGTCTGTATAACATTGAATAGATGCTACAAACAATTTCTAAGTGGGATGACCCCTACTGTATTAGGCTACTTTCACACTTGCGTGTTTTTATGCTGTGCTGCGTACGCAGTGCAAATGTGCATAAAAAACGCATCATGCGTTTTTATGCGTTTTCTTGTTTCTTTGCGCATTAGTTTTTACAAAAAAAACGCATGCGTTTTTTTGCACTGACATGCGCACGTCAGCGCTCCCAGAGACTATAATGTGTTTTTGGGTGAATTTTGTGCGCATGCGTTTTTTTGAGACAGGTCGGACGCACAAAAAATGCAACAGGATGCATTTTGTGCGCCCGGGCGCACACTACAAAAAAATGCATGAGCATACAAACGCGTACAAACACATGACTATGCGCACCCATGCTAAGTATAGGGGAAAAAAACGCATACGCATGTATGCTCAAAAACGCAGCGCAAAAAAACGCAAGTGTGAAACCAGCCTTACATTAGTAAAAGAAGAATTTTTTTTGGCTTGTCAATGAGACCTGTATAACACTGACTAGATGCTCAATACAAATTCAAACTAAGATTTCCCCTTCTGGATCATGTTAGTAGCAAAAAAAAATAATTTTAGTGTGGATGAGGCCTGTATAATCTAGAAGATTGTCAGTGGCATTGGAAAGCCTTCTTTCCTACAGTTGCTGCTGGTAAGGTACAAGTTTGCCAGAGAAATATGGCCAACATTAGATGAGCTGATCAGGAAAAGGGTTATGAAGATGGTGAGAATGGGAACATACAATAGGATCAATAACAGGGTGGCTATAGGAGTTATGAGATCCAAGATCCAGTCTACAACGATTAGTCGTTTACCCAACACGAAATTACCAGATGCTCATCAGAAGATAGGTGTAACAGATGCACGTTTGAAGCTAGGCATAAAAGATGCACGTGAGAAATTGGTTAACAAAGATACATATAATCTAGAAAATAGGCGCAAAACAATTTTGAACTCACATCCTGGCTGCTGTATCCCGTTTGTTAAAAAAAATAAATGCTTTAATGTGCAATAGCTCTGCACACAGAACAATTTCAATGCCGCTAAATGAAAAGATTGAATAAAGTGGACTGTATCACGTTTCGTAACAGTAAAATAAAATTATATTTTAATGTGCGTGAGGTCTGCAGACAGTGAGCACTGTGAGAATTCAGAAATCTGCAGTCACATAGAATGACTGCAGACTCAGCACAAACTTGGACAACCCCTTTAATGCTCCTAATATAAATAAAAACATGAGAATTAGTCAGTTTCACAAATAATATTTACCTCCAGGTACCTTAAGGATGTCATAGTCTCTGGAGTCGTTCTCCTTCTTTTCTTCTTCTTGTCCAGACCCACAGGGGAAGAGTCTTGAGGAGATCATTTGCATATTCCCAGTGCCTTCTGGGATAAGTGAAGAGTCTCCGCGAGCTCAACGATCACTGGGTTTTGGCCGTTGCAGCTGAAAAGAGGAAATCGGAAAACCAGGGGAAGAGTCTTGAGGAGATCATTTGCATATTCCCAGTGCCTTCTGGGATAAGTGAAGAGTCTCCGCGAGCTCAACGATCACTGGATTTTGGCCGTTGCAGCTGAAAAGATGAAATCGGAAAACCAGGGGAAGAGTCTTGAGGAGATCATTTGCATATTCCCAGTGCCTTCCCTATTGGCCGTTGCAGCTGAAAAGAGGAAATCAGAAAACTGTGCGCCTGTCGGCGCGCGAATTTTGGCTCATCTTTCATCGTTTTTAAGAAATCTCAATATGGAAGAGGCCAGGAGCCATTTGGTGAGCTGCATTTCATGCTACATGTTCACAGACTTACCAGTGGAAAAGCCAAACTTCACATGCCACAAATGCAAGCTTGTGTCCCTGTTGGAGGAAAAGTTGCAAAATCTCGAAGAGAGGTTAGCTACGTTGAAGATCATTAAGGAAGGTGAAGAGTTCTTGGACAGAGCAGAATTATCTCTTCATGTTACAGAAAGAGAAGAAATTCGAAGTGCACCTGAAGAAACAGAGGAATGGAGACATGTGACCCAGAGAAGCAGGAGGATCAGGAGGCAGTCAGCACCCATACTTCTCAGGAACCAGTACCAGGCTCTCACACAGGAAAACGATGAAGAAATACATCAGAATAAGACTTTGCCAATAAACAGCAACCTTGTACGCCTTCAGAGTCCTCCTGGATGGAGAAAGAAAAATGTTGTGAAGAAGAAACGGAGAGTGGTGGTCATGGGGGATTCCCTGTTGAGAGGAACAGAGGCCGCTATCTGCAGACCGGATATAACTTCAAGAGAAATGTGCTGTCTTCCAGGTGCAAAAATTAAAGATGTGTCTGACAGGATATCAGGACTCCTCAGACCTACAGATGAATACCCATTCCTGCTACTACATGTGGGGACAAATGACACCACAAGAAATGACCTGGAAACCATCTGCAGAGACTTTGAAGACTTAGGCAAGAAAGTGAAAGAACTGGGAGCGCAGGTGGTCTTTTCTTCCATCCTCCCAGTGGATGGCCATGGAACAAGGAGGTGGAATAAGATTCTGCAGGTGAACAACTGGCTACGTCGATGGTGCCGTCAGCAAAGATTTGGATTTCTGGATCACGGAGTGAATTACTTATATGATGGACTACTTGCTAGAGATGGGGTGCACCTTACGAAGACTGGAAAGCATGTATTTGGAAGTCACCTTGCTACACTTGTAAGGAGAGCTTTAAAGTAGAACAACATGGGAAGGGAAGCAAAAGACCAGAAAAAGCCATACACCTGACAAATGCTATTGAGAACTCTACTATTAGAAGTGGAAAGGAAAAACAAAGACAAAAGAATCTAATTAATAAAAATATTGGAGAAAGAGAAACCTATCACAAACTAAAATGTTTCTATACTAATGCACAAAGCATGGGCAACAAACAAGGAGAATTGGAACTACTAACACAGGAAAAGAAATATGATGTCATTGGAATCACTGAAACTTGGTGAGACGCTACACATGATTGGAATACAAGACTAGAAGGATACAACTTATTTGCAAGAAACAGACTTGATAAACGAGGAGGAGGTGTCGCATTGTATGTTAGAAACGCGTATATCTGCACAGAGATTGAAGCTTCAGAGACTGGGAGTTCTGTGGAAACTGTTTGGGTAAGAATACAAGGACAGAACAATGGAAAGGACACCATTGTAGGCATTTACTACAGGCCGCCTGTGCAAGCTGAAGATATGGATGAACTCTTTATGCATCAAATGGCCAAGTTCTCCAAAAAATATGACATAGTTGTCATGGGAGATTTCAACTATCCAGACATTTGTTGGGAATCTCTCTCAGGCAAAACTAACAGGTCAAGGAAATTCTTATCCTCTCTTGCTGACAACTTTTTCTTCCAAAAGGTAGGGGAGGAAACAAGAGGAACTGCTACCTTGGATCTAATCCTTATAAGCAGGGAGGAAATGGTTGAGGAGGTAAAAGTGGCTGGGACCCTAGGAGGTAGCGACCATGCTATTTTAGAATTTTGCATAACTAGAGGCGGAAGACCTGTGAAGACTCAGACGTCAAGGTTAGATTTCAGAAAGGCAGATTTTAAGGGATTCAGAAAGAGAATTGGAGGGATCCAATGGCTGGATATCCTTAAATACAAAAATGTCCAGGAAGGATGGGAAATCTTGAAAAATGAAATTCTCAAAGCACAGTTGTTAACAATTCCGAAAAGAGGGAAGAATAGGAAGCATTTAAGGAAACCAGGATAGATGAACACAGAACTTAAGCACATGCTAAATAGGAAGAAAAAAATGTTTATAAAATGGAAAGAGGGAGGCATATCTAAAGAAGAATATAATGCTGTCTGAAGAACCTGCAGGGCACAGATCAGATTACTAAAGCTGAAAATGAATTGAGGCTTGCAAGAGATGTCAAAAGCAATAATAAAGGATTTTGGGGATATGTCAAAAGTAAAAGAAAAGTCAAAGATGCTATAGGATTTTTACAGAATGAAAATGATGAAATGGTAAGACAGGATGCTGAGAAGGCTGAACTTTTAAATTCCTATTTTGCATCTGTTTTCTCTGAGAAAGGAAATGTAACATCAACTGTTCTTCACTGTCCTATTAAGGGAATAGAAGAATCCAGGATATCTATAAACAGAAATATAGTGAGGAAACACTTAGCTAACCTAAATGAATTCAAGTCTCCAGGTCCAGATGAATTACACCCCAGAGTACTGAAGGAGATAGCAGAAGAAATTTTTGAACCCCTCTCCATAATCTTTGAAAATTCTTGGAGAACAGGAGAAGTGCCAGAAGACTGGAGAAGAGCAAATGTTGTTCCTATCTTCAAAAAGGGGAAGAAGGTGGACCCAGGCAACTATAGGCCGGTGAGTCTGACTTCTATACCAGGAAAGATCTTTGAACAAATTATTAAACAACATGTATGTCAGTACCTGGATAAGAATGAAGTGATTAAACAGAGTCAGCATGGGTTTGTAACTAATAAGTCATGTCAGACTAACTTAGTTTCCTTCTATGACGGAATCACTGATTGGGTGGATCAAGGAAATGCTGTAGATATAGTATATCTTGACTTCAGCAAAGCATTTGACAAAGTCTCTCATACAATCATTGTTGAAAAAATGACTAAGTATGGAATGGACAAGGCAACTGTTAGGTGGATTCATAACTGGCTTAGTGATCGGACCCAAAGAGTGGTCGTAAATGGCTGCACATCCAGTTGGAAGAATGTCTCAAGTGGGGTACCACAGGGCTCTGTCCTGGGCCCTGTATTGTTCAACATCTTTATCAATGATTTAGATGAAGGAATAGAGGGTAAACTGATTAAATTTGCTGATGACACAAAGCTAGGAGGGATAGCTAATACTAGAGAAGAGAGAGAGAGGATTCAAAAAGACATAAATAAACTGGAGAAGTGGGCAGCAACTAACAGAATGGTTTTTAACAGGGAAAAATGCAAAGTAATACATCTGGGCAATAAAAATGAAAAAAGCATATACAGAATGGGAGGAATAGGGCTAAGTGACAGCACATGTGAAAAAGACTTGGGTATACTAATAGATCACAGACTGAATATGAGTCAACAGTGTGATGCAGCAGCAAAAAAGGCAAATGCAATTCTAGGATGTATTAACAGAAGCATACAGTCTAGATCACGTGAAGTCATTATTTCCCTCTACTCCACTTTGGTCAGACCTCATCTGGAATATTGTGTCCAGTTTGGGGCACCACATTTTAAAAAAGACATCAACAAACTGGAGCAAGTTCAGAAAAGAGCGACCAGAATGGTGACCGGTCTGCAAACCCTGTCTTATGAGGAAAGGTTGCAGGATTTGGGAATGTTTAGCTTGCAAAAGAGAAGACTGAGAGAAGACTTAATAGCTGTCTATAAATACAGTGGGGAAAAAAAGTATTTAGTCAGTCAGCAATAATGCAAGTTCCACCACTTAAAAAGATGAGAGGCGTCTGTAATTTACATCATAGGTAGACCTCAACTATGGGAGACAAACTGAGAAAAAAAAATCCAGAAAATCACATTGTCTGTTTTTTTTTTCATTTTATTTGCATATTATGGTGGAAAATAAGTATTTGGTCAGAAACAAGCAATCAAGATTTCTGGCTCTCACAGACCTGTAACTTCTTCTTTAAGAGTCTCCTCTTTCCTCCACTCATTGCCTGTAGTAATGGCACCTGTTTAAACTTGTTATCAGTATAAAAAGACACCTGTGCACACCCTCAAACAGTCTGACTCCAAACTCCACTATGGTGAAGACCAAAGAGCTGTCAAAGGACACCAGAAACAAAATTGTAGCCCTGCACCAGGCTGGGAAGACTGAATCTGCAATAGCCAACCAGCTTGGAGTGAAGAAATCAACTGTGGTAGCAATAATTAGAAAATGGAAGACATACAAGACCACTGATAATCTCCCTCGATCTGGTGCTCCACGCAAAATCCCACCCCGTGGGGTCAGAATGATCACAAGAACGGTGAGCAAAAATCCCAGAACCACGCGGGGGGACCTAGTGAATGAACTGCAGAGAGCTGGAACCAATGTAACAAGGCCTACCATAAGTAACACACTACGCCACCATGGACTCAGATCCTGCAGTGCCAGGCGTGTCCCACTGCTTAAGTCTGTACATGTCTGGGCCCGTCTGAAGTTTGCTAGAGAGCATTTGGATGATCCAGAGGAGTTTTGGGAGAATGTCCTATGGTCTGATGAAACCAAACTGGAACTGTTTGGTAGAAACACAACTTGTCGTGTTTGGAGGAAAAAGAATACTGAGTTGCATCCATCAAACACCATACCTACTGTAAAGCATGGTGGTGGAAACATCATGCTTTGGGGCTGTTTCTCTGCAAAGGGGCCAAGATGACTGATCCGGGTACATGAAAGAATGAATGGGGCCATGTATCGTGAGATTTTGAGTGCAAACCTCCTTCCATCAGCAAGGGCATTGAAGATGAAACGTGGCTGGGTCTTTCAACATGACAATGATCCAAAGCACACCGCCAGGGCAACGAAGGAGTGGCTTCGTAAGAAGCATTTCAAGGTCCTGGAGTGGCCTAGCCAGTCTCCAGATCTCAACCCTATAGAAAACCTTTGGAGGGAGTTGAAAGTCCGTGTTGCCAAGCGAAAAGCCAAAAACATCACTGCTCTAGAGGAGATCTGCATGGAGGAATGGGCCAACATACCAACAACAGTGTGTGGCAACCTTGTGAAGACTTACAGAAAACGTTTGACCTCTGTCATTGCCAACAAAGGATATATCACAAAGTATTGAGATGAAATTTTGTTTCTGACCAAATACTTATTTTCCACCATAATATGCAAATAAAATGAAAAAAAAACAGACAATGTGATTTTCTGGATTTTTTTTTCTCAGTTTGTCTCCCATAGTTGAGGTCTACCTATGATGTAAATTACAGACGCCTCTCATCTTTTTAAGTGGTGGAACTTGCACTATTGCTGACTAACTAAATACTTTTTTTCCCCACTGTATCTAAAGGGCTGTCACACTGTAGAAGGATCAACTTTTTTCTCATTTGCACAAGGAAAGACTAGAAGCAATGGGATGAAACTGAATGGGAGGAGACACAGATTAGATATTAGAAAAAACTTTTTGACAGTTAGAGTGATCAATGAGTGGAACAGGCTGCCACGAGAAGTGGTGAGTTCTCCTTCAATGAAAGTCTTCAAACAGAGGCTGGACAGACATCTGACTGGGATGATTTAGCGAATCCTGCTTTGAGCAGGGGGTTGCTCCTTCAATGGAAGTCTTCAAACAGAGGCTGGACAGACATCTGACTGGGATGATTTAGCGAATCCTGCTTTGAGCAGGGGGTTGGACCAGATGGCCCAGGAGGTCCCTTGCAACTCTACGATTCTACGATTCTATGAGTTTTCTCATCCACATCTCGTCTCTGCAGACTTGCATCTTCTCCGGTCTTCTGCAACAAATCTCCACATGATACCCTTAAAGATAGAAGTGTCATTTTAATGCTCCCAAATAAAATTATCTGCAGTACACTGAGCCCCTGAATAAATAATTGCCCCTCACTATATTGACTACACAAAATATGACCCCACACTGTCCCTCTTATGGTACATGCTCTTCGCACTGACCTCTCCTTTTGAGACTGGGATACCTTTTCACACTGCCGTCTCACACTGTGTCCTCCCTATAGGGCTCAGTCTCTATACTGTATCTTTTCATCACACTCCCCCTCCTTTGTATACTTTCCCCTCCTGGCTGTGCCCTTACACTGTCCCCCCTTGCTACACCCCCACTACTTATTCTCTATTCTGTGCCCACTCACTTTTCTCCCTAATACTGTCGCCTCACACTATTTCCTTTGGTCCTCATACTGTCTCCTCTAACATCCCCCCTGTTCACCATACTGTCTGCTTATATATTTACCCCCTCACTCTCTGTACATACCCGACTCCCCATACTGTGTCTGCACACATCCCATCACCCTCACTTCCCATACTGTGTCCACATACATTTTTCCATCGCTACTCATACTGTATCCACATACATTTACCCATTCGCTCCCCATACTGTCTGCACCCATCCCCCCACTCACTATACTGTTTCCTCATACATGCCCTCATACATACATACTCTTCATTTTGTGTCCTCAAATCTCCCCACACACATTAAATGCCCCATCTCCACTCCAAATCCCCCCACACATATTAAATCTCCCCCATCCCAACTACAAATCCCCCCACACACTAAGTACCCCTCATCTCCACTCCAAATCCCCCCACACATATTAAATCTCCCCCATCCCAACTACAAATCCCCCCACACACTAAGTACCCCTCATCTCCACTCCAAATCCCCCCCAACCATTAAATCCCCCATCCCCACCCCAAATCCCCACACACATTAAATCCCCCATCCCCACCCCAAATCCCCACACACATTAAATCCCCCTATCCCCATCCCAAATCCCCCACAAAATAAATCCCTCATCCCCACCCCAAATCCCCTCACACATTAAATCCCCCATCCCCACTCCAAATCTCCCCACACACATTAAATCCCCCTATCCTCATGCCAAATCCCTCCCACACATTAAGTACCCCCCATCCCCACTCCAAATCTCCCTACACATTAAATAACACCCATCCCCACTGCAAATCCCTCACAAACATTAAATAACCCCCATCCCCACTCCAAATCCCCCACACATTAAGTATCCCCTATCCCCACTCCAAATCTTCCTACCCAATAAATAACCCCCCATCCTCACTCCAAATCTCCCCACACAATAAATAACCCCCATCCCCACTCTAAATCTCACCACACATTAAATAACACCCCATCCTCACTCTAAGTCCCCCCACACATTATGCACCCTCTTCCCCCCTCCCCCTACCTCAATCTTCGGTGGTTTCTTCAGCTCCAGAGTGGAGCAGACTTACCACCGATGCTTCTGGGCACCGGCGAGTGATGTCAGCAGCATGATCACAAGACCTGATCATGCTGCTTGCTTTGCTCTGACCCGGCGGTCATAGCTTCAATTGTACTGGCATCTTGACAGCCAACACAGAGAATGTCAAACTCCCAGTCTAGGGGTGGCAGAATGTAGCCACCGGGGGAGACACTGTGGATCGCCACATTAGGTGGCCTGACTGTGCCAACCTGACGGATGCACCATGGAACATGCCCCAACTGCCCCTTCCCTAGATATGCCTCTGGGATCATTGTACTGTAGGAAAGTCCAATTATGTCCAGTCTACAGTTTCCAACTCATGCAAGGATGGTGTTTTCAGCTAGGATTTATTGATATTTTGCTTTAATCCATCTAGCTCTCCACCTGCTGCCTGTTTCCAGTGCCAGAACAAGCAAAGCAGCTCCAGAAGATCATTAAACCATCATCAGTCTTCATTGTAGGCATTTTGGCCCTTTCAGTGTATTTTCCATTCTTCATCGTTTTGACATACATCTGTAGGCTAAAAAAGGTTCCAGTTTTGTTATATAGCTGCACAGAACAGAATCGCAAAAGTTCTGTGGCTTCTTCATACTTTAACTATGTGACGTTTTAGGTACAAACTACGTCAGAGTGTACCCTCTGGATCGCGGATCCGGAGCCCCTGAGCCAAGCACACCAGGTGAAGACCGACTCCTATACAGGGATCGTTTGGGGCAGGACCACAGAGGACGGAAGCGCGACAGCCTGAACCAAGAGGGACGGCTCCACGGACAAAATAAGGACTAGGGAGATGGACGGAACCAGGAGAGGCTGAGCAGGGTTACTGGGCAGGCAGGAGCGGAGTCAGAGGTAACGGAGCAAGGTACAAGGAGAGTGGGAAGACAGAGGAGAGATCCCCACGAACAGGATAGCAACTGAAGGATAGAGAACAGGGCTAAAACAGAGGACAGGAGAAGCACAGCACCAAGGACGGCAGGGAACAGAGGCAGGACAATCTGGAGACAAGGGAAAGCACTATACAGAGGACAGCAGGGAACTACAGGAGAACTGTAGTGGCCAGAGGGTGCAGGAAGACTACACGATCATCAGGCGCCCTCCTCATAGAGAGGACGCCTGAAATATCCTGGCACCCGGAAGTGCGTCCCCTGACCCTGCCCCTCAGCGACGCCCACCGCTGGAGGGAGAGAGCAGGAGGGTGCGCACGCGTGACCGAAGGCTGATGCCTGGAGCCGCAGCAGGGCGGGACACAAAGCGAGCGCGCACGCAGACGGGGGCGCGCAGGTGAGAGGACGCCGCGGAATGCACCGCCGCTGAAGGGGCATCGGCGGGCATAGCCGCCGATGTCACAGTACCTCCCTCCTTACGTTCTCCCCTTCTGAGATTGGCCAAAAAATTTTTCAGGATCAGGGGGCATTGATATTCTCTCGAGGCTCCCAGGACCTCTCCTCGGGGCCAAAACCCCTCCAGTCGATAAGAAAAAGAGTTTTTCCCTTGACTCTTTTCATAGCCAAGATGTCTTTTACTTCAAAGATGTCTTCTGAGCCAATTGGTGAAGGAGAGGCAGTGGAAACTGGTTGGAACCGATTCAGAACCACAGGTTTCAAGAGCGAGACATGGAAGGCGTTGGGGACCCGGAGCGAAGCAGGCAACCTCAGTTTATAAGCCACTTCATTGATGCATCCAATCACTTCGAACGGCCCGATGTACCGAGGACTCAATTTGTAAGAAGGGACTTTCAGACGGATATGTTTGGTTGAAAGCCAGACTTTGTCACCAGAATGATACGGAGGAACGTCCCTCCGTCTCTTGTCCGCATGTTTCTTGATTCGGGTATTGGCACTCTTGAGCGCCTCCCTGGTCTCCCTCCAAATTTGCGAGAATTCCTTGGCGAGCGAATCTGCTGCGGGCACTCCCGTAGATGTGGAAAAGGGCAGCGGAACACCTGGATTCTGACCGGTTACCACAAAAAAAGGTGACTTGGCGGTAGATTCGCTGGGAAGATTATTGTGCGAGAATTCAGCCCACGGTAGGAGAGCGACCCAATTGTCCTGATGCGCGTTGGAGAAGTGACGTAGGAAGGTAGTCAACACCTGATTAATCCGCTCCACTTGCCCGTTGGTCTGAGGATGGTATGCAGAGGAAAAGTCGAGGGATGTACCCATAAGCCGACAGAGAGCCCTCCAAAAGCGAGAGGTAAACTGGACTCCCCGATCCGACACGATCCGCTGAGGAAGACCATGCAGCCTGAAGATCTGGTGGATGAAGATCTCGGCCAACCTCGGAGCGGACGGCAGTCCTGGTAAGGGAATGAAATGGGCCATCTTGGAGAAACGATCTGCTACGACTAAGATGGTGGTACATCCAGCTGAGCGGGGTAGATCAGTCACAAAATCCATAGCAATTTGTTGCCAAGGAGCCTCTGGAACAGGTAATGGGTGAAGAAGTCCGGAGGGCAGAGCCCTAGCCACCTTGTTCTGGGCACAGGTTGGGCACAAGGCTACATAGTCCGTCACATCTTGGAGAAGAGCAGGCCACCAGTAATACCGGGAAAGCAGGAAGAAAGTCTTCTTAGTCCCAACGTGCCCAGCAACTTTGGAGGAATGCCCCCAGCGCAGCACCTCCGAATGTCTGCCTTGAGGAACGAATGTTTTACCTGGCGGATGAGTGGAAAAATTCACAGGAGCCACGGTGATAATCTTAGCAGGCTCGATAATATAGGATGGATCTTCATCCCTCTCTGGCGACTGTAAGGACCTGGAAAGCGCATCTGCTTTGATGTTCCTATTGCCAGGTCGGAAGTGCAGCTTAAAATCAAAACGGGAGAAAAACAGAGCCCACCTGGCTTGCTGGGCATTGAGTCTCTGGGCAGACTGCAGGTAGGCCAGTTTCTTATGGTCCGTGAGGATGGTGAAGGGGTGTACTGACCCTTCGAGTAAATATCGCCACTCTGCCAAGGCCATCTTAATGGCAAGTAATTCCCGGTCTCCAATGGAGTAATTGCACTCCGCAGGCGAGAAGGTTTTAGAAAAAAAACCGCAAGGTACCAGATGTCCAGATGAGGCCTGCTGGGACAGAACTGCCCCAGCTCCGGTGGAGGAGGCATCCACTTCTAGGACGAAGGGCCTGTTGGCTACCGGGCGATGTAAGATGGGTGCAGATGCGAAAGAACGTTTCAGAGCCAGGAAGACGTCTTCAGCTTCGGGGGACCAGCTGTTGGACTTTGTTCCTTTACGGGTCAAAGCCGTGATGGGTTTGGTAACCGTAGAAAAATGAGGCACGAATTGTCGGTAATAGTTTGCGCACCCAAGGAACCGCTGGATGGCCTTTACACCCACTGGACGGGGCCTCTTAAGTACTGCACTGAGTTTTTCAGGATCGATCTTCAGGCCGGAATCGGTGACGATATATCCCAAGAAGGGTAACGATGTCTGCTCAAAAAGGCATTTTTCAATCTTGGCGTCGATTCTCTCGCAGGCGATGCAAGACCAAGCGTACACTCTTCCGATGAGAGGACAGATCAAGCAAGAAAACGAGAATGTCATCTAAATACACCACTACACAGGAGTAGAGTATATCCCGGAACACCTCGTCAATGAATTCTTGAAATACGGCCGGCGCGTTGCAAAGACAAAATGGCATGACTAAGTATTCATAATGCCCGTCCCGGGTATTGAAGGCCGTCTTCCACTTATCCCCTGCGCGGATCCAGATCAGATTGTAAGCTCCCCGCAGATCTAACTTCGTAAAGATCCGGGCCCCTCTCAGCCGGTCAAAGAGTTCCGGAATCAGCGGAAGAGGATACCGGTTTTTAACGGTGATATTGTTTAGGCCCCGGTAATCTATGCAAGGTTGCAGTGATCCATCCTTCTTCCGGACGAAGAAAAAACCCGCACCCGCAGGGGATGAGGACTTCCGGATAAACCCTTTGGACAGGTTTTCTTGTATGTATTCCGTCATGGCCGTGGTCTCAGCTGGGGAAAGAGGATACGTTCTTCCTCTGGGGGGAGCAGCTCCAGGCATCAGGTCGATAGGGCAGTCGTAGGACCGATGCGGTGGCAGAGAATCCGCTTCCTTCTTGCAGAAAACATCGGCGTACGCGTGATATGGAACAGGAAGGCCCGGGAGGTCGGCTGGCCTAGGCAGGAAATGGGGACAAACAAGGGCCCGCAAACAGTGTGCATGACAGGCGTGCCCCCAACGCAAGATCTCCCCCGAGCACCAGTCGACAACTGGCTCATGCTGCCTGAGCCAGGGTAACCCTAAGAGAATGGCGTGGGACAATTGAGGCAGGACTTAAAAGGCTATCTTCTCGAGGTGAAGCGCACCAATTTGCAGGTCAACTTCGGTGGTAACTGTGGTGATAAGTTCAGGTAGAGGTTTGCCATCGATGGAGGTGATAGCACGCAGGTTCCTTAGGGTGACCACGGGAATCTGGAGTTTGTCCACCTCTTCCTGGCGGATAAAGTTGCCCGCTGCGCCCGAGTCCACATACGCCTCCACAGATCCACGCTCCTGACCTGTAATAATCAGAGCTGAAAAGGTAAGTGGGAGAGAGGAGTTATGATCACTTAGGAGGCCCTCTCTTACCTGGCCTAGGTGGATGCGTTTCCCGGTTTCTCAGGACAGGTGCGTACAAAGTGGTTGGCTCCACCGCAATACAAGCAGAGCCCATTAGTCATCCTCTCCCTGCGCCGTTGTTCGGACAGCTTGACGTGATCTACCTGCATGGGCTCAGAAGCAGAGTCAATAGGAGGAGCAGCAGAGCGCGGAATAGGGGCTTGATACAACCTGAAGGGCCCTCTCTCCCTAGCTGACTCTCTGCTACATTTCAGAAAACGCAGATCGATACGAGTAGCCAGAGAGATGAGATCTTCCAGGGTGGTTGGAGTGTCACGCCCGGCAAGCTCGTCCTTGATTTTACCAGAAAGACCCCTCCAAAAGGCGCCTACAAGGGCTTCATTATTGCACCCCAGCTCCGAGGACAATGTCCGAAAGCGGATGGCATATTGCCCTACTGTAAGGGATCCCTGGCGAAGGTTAAAGAGGGCCTCCGTAGTGGAAGCAAGGCGCCCGGGTTCATCAAAAACCTTGCGGAACGTTTCGAAAAAAGTCCGGATACTGGTAACCACCAGGTCATCCCTCTCCCACAACAGATTCACCCAAGCCAGCGCCTCTCCCTCGAGATGGGACACGATAAAGGCTACTTTAGCACGGTCCGTGGGATATTGTTGGGGCAGAAGCTCAAAGTGCAGTCTGCACTGGTTTAAAAAACCCCTACATAACTTCGGGTCCCCACTGTACCTGGGGGGCTTTCCCAGGCGGGGAGGTGGAGATGAGACAGCGTCCCGGGCTTGGGTAGAAGCCGCCGCAGAGGACTGCAGAGAAAGGAGTCAATCATCCACGGACACCATATGCCCCAAAATGTGAGATTGGGCATCGCGCTGCTGCGCGAGCTCCTGCTGAAGGCTGGCTAAGAGAGGAGGATGCCCTGGGTCAGTGGTTTGCAGGGCGGAGAGCCGGGTGTCCATGGATTTCATGAAGGACATAATCCGGGTCTGATTCTCCCTTAAAAAAAGCAGTTCCTTCTGAGTGGCAGCCGCGGCACCGGCGGGGTCCATGGCCTGATGATACTGTGACGTTTTAGGTACAAACTACGTCAGAGAGTGGACCCTCTGGATCGCGGATCCGGAGCCCCTGAGCCAAGCACACCAGGTGAAGACCGACCCCTATACAGGGATAGTTTGGGGCAGGACCACAGAGGACGGAAGCGAGACAGCCGGAACCAAGAGGGACGGCTCCACGGACAAAATAAGGACTAGGGAGACGGACGGAACCAGGAGAGGCTGAGCAGGGTTACTGGGCAGGCAGGAGCGGAGTCAGAGGTATCAGAGCAAGGTACAAGGAGAGTGGGAAGACAGAGGAGAGATCCCCACGAACAGGATAGCAACTGAAGGATAGAGATCGGGGCTAAAACGGAGGACAGGAGAAGCACAGCACCGAGGACGGCAGGGAACAGAGGCAGGACAATCTGGAGACAAGGGAAAGCACTATACAGAGGAAAGCAGGGAACTACAGGAGAACTGTAGCGGCCAGAGGGTGCAGGAAGACTACACGATCATGAGGCACCCTTCTCCTAGAGAGGACGCCTGAAATATCCTGGCACCCGGAAGTGCGTCCCCTGACCCTGCCCCTCAGCGACGCCCACCGCTGGAGGGAGAGAGCGGGAGGGTGCACGCGCATGACCGAAGGCTGATGCCTGGAGCCGCAGCAGGGTGGGACACAAAGCGAGCGCGCGGACGGGGGCGCGCAGGTGAGAGGACGCCACGGCATGCACCGCCGCTGAAGGGGCATCGGCGGGCATAGCCGCCGATGTCACAACCTAGAGGTGAGTAGATCTCATAAAAATAGATTTCACCAAACCATGTGGATTTTACTGGGAAATTCATTTTGCTTCAAGGAATTGAATGTTCTCTACTAGGCATTGGGATCTCTCTAGAACCCAGGGTATAACAAATGTAACATATAAAAATAAAACATTGTAATTCTCACCTCACCTCACTATCCAAGCGCCACTGCTGCCTCTTATGTCCACTGCCCACTTGTTTAGTCCTCAGAACTTCTTCTTTACGTAGTCCAGCAATGGTGTCTTTAGGCTAGGACAGCACTCTCGGTCACGACCAAGCCTTGGAGGTTAAGGCGCTTTGTGATATTATGACCTGCGATCTCTATGACCTGGAGACAGCTGGCAGTCCTGTTCTAAAGTGAAGATGGCGACACATAAGTATAGAAAGAAAAGACCTTGAGGACTGGACAAATTTCTGTAAAAATTATATATATAGAGACTGATGTCAAATAAAGACTGCCCTGAGTACGATATGCTATGTCCATAAATAGCAGCATAAAATAAAGTGCACAGTGCAAAAGGCTGCAAAACCAAGTGGCAGATCAATCCTATTTTAACACCAGCCAAACCTTAATGATGTAACACAAAATCCAAATTCTATCTAATACTCAATATTGTTACATAGCAAATCCTGCAATACTTACAACAAAGTGTCTTTCCCGGTGTTTTGAATAACCTGGCTGTAAATTTTGTGAATATGATCAGTATTAGGCTTATGAAGGTTTTTTGAGATGGAATTTTTGCATTATGTACTTTACTTTTTGCTGCTATGTATCAATATACCTCGTGTTATGTGATCTGTTTCAGTCACTTTTTTCTGTACATTATATTTGTAAGTGTTGCATTCTATGTTACTATCACTGTCTTTTTTTATACCCCGGCTTTTTTAGCTACATGAGGACTCCTTGCTTGAGGAGTTTATGTTTTTATTATCATGAATAAAATTGATTTTATTTATTATGCCGGTGCCTCTGTATCCCTGTTCATGAATGAGGATGATGTATAGAATGTTTAATTGAAGGTTGGTTAATTATTGCAAATTGAATATAAACACATATGCCATGCACACAGTGAACAAGTCTGTAGGACAGTGTTCGCACCACCAAAAGACTGAAACACAGAAAAACGCAGTTTAAAAAAACGTATAAAAATACTATCTTGTAAAAAAGTAACAGTAAAAAGCAAGTGCTAGTAAAAATACAATAACAAAACGGGGTATTTGGTTGATACGTTTCTTTGCAAAAAATGTATACTAAGCTGCTCTACCAAACGGTTATTAATAAATATGTTAAAAAGAAGCGGGCCCAATACTGACCATATGCACTACAGATACTGCGTTCCCTTGGTCCTGTCCGGAAATCACCTCTTCATAGAAACTGATCAGATCAGTCTGACAGGAATGGTCCCTCGTAAACCCATGTTGATATTGGGTCATGAGGTTATTCTTCTTCAGATAGCATCTCATAGGCTGGGGTCACACTGGCGAGGAATATGGCCGAGTGAGAGGCACTAAAAGCACGCATTAGACACGGACAAATGATTCTCTGTGGGGTCCCTCGCACCAGCCGTATATTTCTCATCCGTATTCTACGCTCCGTGCCAATCGCTGCATGCTGCGATTGTCAGCGTACTACGGCCGTAGTACGCCAATGCAAGTCTATGGGTGCGCAAAAAATACGGATTACACACGGACCACACATGTGACTTGCGAGAAATACGCACCAGGTGTCTTTTAGCAAAGCCGGCAATTCAGTGCGCGATACAGTAAACTCACACTGACAGGTTTAATAAAGAAACGAAAGAATAGATATATACACATAGAATACATACAGTATATACACTCACTGGCCACTTTATTAGATACACCTGTCCAACTGTGTGTTAAGACTTAATTTCTAATCACCCAATCACATGGCGGCAACTCAGTGCATTTAGGCATGTAGACATGGTCAAGACAATCTCCTGCAGTTCAAACCGAGCATCAGTATGGGGAAGAAAGGTGATTTGAGTGCCTTTGAACGTGGCATGATTGTTGGTGCCAGAAGGGCTGGTCTGAGTATTTCAGAAACTGCTGATCTACTGGGATTTTCACGCACAACCATCTCTAGGGTTTACAGAGAATGGTCCGAAAAAGAAAAAAAATCCAGTGAGCGGCAGTTCTGTGGCCGGAAATGCCTTGTTGATGCCAGAGGTCAGAGGAGAATGGGCAGACTGGTTCGAGCTGATAGAAAGGCAACAGTGACTCAAATTGCCACCCGTTACAACCAAGGTAGGCAGAAGAGCATCTCTGAACGCACAGTGCGTCGAACTTTGAGGCAGATGGGCTACAGCAGCAGAAGACCACACCGGGTACCACTCCTCTCAGCTAAGAACAGGAAACTGAGGCTACAATTTGCACAAGCTCATCGAAATTGGACAGTAGAAGATTGGAAAAACGTTGCCTGGTCTGATGAGTCTCGATTTCTGCTGCGACATTCGGATGGTAGGGTCAGAATTTGGCGTAAACAACATGAAAGCATGGATCCATCCTGCCTTGTATCAACGGTTCAGGCTGGTGGTGGTGGTGTCATGGTGTGGGGAATTTTTTCTTGGCACTCTTTGGGCCCCTTGGTACCAATTGAGCATCGTTGCAACGCCACAGCCTACCTGAGTATTGTTGCTGACCATGTCCATCCCTTTATGACCACAATGTACCCAACATCTGATGGCTACTTTCAGCAGGATAATGCGCCATGTCATAAAGCTCGAATCATCTCAGATTGGTTTCTTGAACATGACAATGAGTTCACTGTACTCAAATGGCCTCCTCAGTCACCAGATCTCAATCCAATAGAGCATCTTTGGGATGTGGTGGAACGGGAGATTCGCATCAGGGATGTGCAGCCGACAAATCTGCGCCAACTGTGTGATGCCATCATGTCAATATGGTCCAAAATCTCTGAGGAATGCTTCCAGCACCTTGTTGAATCTCTGCCACGAAGAATTGAGGCAGTTCTGAAGGCAAAAGGGGGTCCAACCTGTTACTAGCATGGTGTACCTAATAAAGTGGCCAGTGAGTGTATATAGATATATATATCTATATACATGTATTCTATGTGTCTATATCTATTCTTTGGTTTGTGTTATAAACCCTGTCATAGGGCTCCATTACATGTTCATTTTGCAAGCCTGCGAGAAAATCTCGCCATACGGATTACATACGGATGCTGACATGCGCAAAATACGCGACCACACCTTGATTACGGATGACATACGGATCACTATTTAGGGGCCATTCATCCGTATTACACCTGTAAAATACTGACCGTATTTTGTGTCGTTTAGTGTGACCCGGCCTTAGAAAAACCTCCAGGATTTTAACCACAGTTGAGGTTAACTCCTTAATGACCAGGGGTATTTTTGGTTTTGCATTTTCATTTTTCCCTCAACTTTTTCCAGAGCCATAACTTTTTTATTTTTCTGTCTATATGGCCATGTGAGGGCTTATTTTTTGCGGTACGAGCTGTACTTTTAAATAACACCATTGGTTTTACCATGTTGTGTACTCAAAAACGGGGAAAAAATTCCAAGTGCGGTGAAATTGCAAAAAAAGTGCAATCCCACACTTGTTTTTTGCTTGGCTTTTTTGCTAGGTTTACTAGATGCTAAATCTAACCTGCCATTATGATTCTCCAGGTCATTATGAGTTCATAGACACCAAACATGTCTATGTACTCTTTTATGTAAGAGGTGAAAACAAATTCCAAAGTTTGCTAAAAAAAAAAAAAATTTGTGCAATTTTCCGAGACTCGTAGCGTCTCCATTTTTCATGATCTGGGGTCGGCTGAGGGCTTACTTTTTCCATGCTGAGCTGATGTTTTTAATGATACCTCTTTTGTGCAGATACATTTTTTTGATTTCCCGTTATTGCATGTTAATGCAATGTCTTGGCGACCAAAAAAACGTAATTCTGGCGTTTTGAACTTTTTTCTCGCTATGCCGTTTAGCGATCGGGTTAATGCTTTTTTTTATTGATAGATCGGGCGATTCTGAACGCGGCGATACCTAATATGTGTATGTGGGATTTTTTTTGCTGTTTTATTTTGATTGGGGCGAAAGGGGGGTGATTTGAACTTTTAGGTTTTTTTAAATTTTTTTTATTTTTAAACATTTTTTTTTTTTGGCATGCTTCAATAGCCTCCATAGGAGGCTAGAAGCATGCGCAACCCGATCGGCTCTGCTAGATATGGGCGATGAGCAGATCGCCCATATGTAGCAGATTTACTGCTGTGCATTCAGCGCCGACCACCGGGTGGCGCTGAGAGCCATATGCCTGGAACAACCATAGAGGTCTCATAGAGACCTCTGGTTGTTCAGGCAACATGACGCTGACCCCCGATCACGTGACGGGGTCGGCGATGACGTCATTTCCGGCCCGGCAGCCGGAAATGCTATTTAAATGCCCGCTGTCAGCTTTGACAGCGGGATTTAGCTAGTTGATAGGCGCGGGCGGAGGGCGATTCCGCTCGCGCCTATTGCGGGCACATGTCAGCTGTTCATAACAGCTGACATGTCCCGGCTTTGATGCGGGCTCAGCTCCGGAGCCTTCATCAAAGCAGGGGAGATGTCTGATGACGGACTGTGCACGTCATTGGACATTAAGGGTTTTTTAATCTTATTGGCCTATAATTTCCAAGTTCTGTTTTTGTCCCCTTTTTGAATATTTGCACCACATTTGATATACGCCAATCCTGTTGTACAGACCCTGTTATTAAATATTAAATATATTAAAAATAATTTAAATATTAAAAATAATTGTCTATCTATGACGGTACTTAATTCCTGCAGGACCACTTTTTTGATAACCTAAGTATATTTGTGAAGTGAACATGAGAAGTAGGTTATTATCTACAAGAGCACTGCAAGAAACTAGTGTCTGTCTATGCATCACATTTACAGCAGGTTATAACAGCCAAAGTGTGTTTTACTATGCTCTAAAGGCTTCATTTTGTGTTGAGTTTGGAGAAACCATATATGTTGTATTAGTTGTGTTGAGATTAGTGTTGAGCGATACCATCCGATACCCTAAAATATCGGATCGGATGGTATCGGCCCGATACGAAAAAATTATCGAGTATCGCCGATTCCTATACCGGAAGTCCCATTCAAGTCTATGGGACTTCCGGTATTGGAATAAGAAAAACCCTTTTCTGTCCTTGTACAGCCTCTCGGGGGGGTGTACGGACCTTCCGGGGGTCTATGCCGACTGCCCGGGGGTCTGTGCGGACTGCCGGGGGTCTGTACCGGCCTGCCGGGGGGCTGTGCCAGCCTGCCGGTGGTCTGTACCGACTGTCCGGGTGTCTGTGCAGGCTGCGGGGGGCTGTGCCGGCCTGCCGGTGGTCTGTACCGACTGTCCAGGGGTCTGTGCAGGCTGCGGGGGGCTGTGCCGGCCTGCCGGTGGTCTGTACCGACTGTCCGGGGGTCTGTGCAGGCTTCGGGGGTCTGTACCGGTCTGCCGGGGGCCTGTGGCGGCCTGCCGGTGGTCTGTACCGACTGTCCGGGGGTCTGTGCAGGCTGCGGGGGTCTGTACCGGCCTGCCGGGGGCCTGTGCCGACTGTCCGGGGGTCTGAGCAGGCTGCGGGGGTCTGTGCAGGATCATCGGGTGATGCCTGCTACCATGACGGTGATTGACACATTAGCCAATGATGGGACAGTAGCAGTCCCATCATCCGGCTAATGTGTTGAATGTACAAAAAAAAACCCACCATACTACATACATGCTACATACATGCTACATACATACTACATATATACTACCTGCATGCAACATACATACATACAACATATATACCACATGCATGCAACATACATATATACAACATATATACTACATGCAACATACATACTAAATATATACTACATGCATGTAACATACATATATGTTACATGCAACATGGATACTACATATATACTACATGCATGCAACATACATACATACTACATATATACCACATGCATGCAACATACATATATACAACATATATACTACATATATACTACATGCATGCAACATACATGTATACTACATGCAACATGCATACTACATATATATGCAACATACATACTACATATATACTACATGCATGCAACATACATGTATACTACATGCAACATGCATACTACATATATACTGCATGCATGCAACATACATACTACATATATACCACATGCATGCAACATGCATACTACATATATACCACATACAGTATATACTACATGTATGCAACATACATATATACTACATACAATACATTCATACAATACATACATATAGACATACAGTACATATAACATAGAGTACATACTCACCATCACTTGTCACTTTGATCCTCGAAGCCATTGTCATAAGTGGAATAAATATTAAAATAACAAAGCACCAATATACTTACCCCTGATCCGCAGAAGTCCACCAGTGTCCCACGACGATCTTGCGTGGAGAACAGCAGCATCAGCTGATGCTACCGTTCTCTACGGGCTCCAGGAAACCAGTGTCGGGAGGTAGGTATCTCCGCCCTATATTCCTCCGCCACTGTAAAAAAAAAAAAGTCCCTAGTCTTATTTTATGGCATTGCTGTGTGAGAAATTTCCCACGCAGCTTTTGCCATAAAGTGAGACTAGGGACAGTCGGTACAGACCACTGGCAGGCCGGCACAGCCCCTTGGCAGGCCGGTACAGACCCCCGCAGCCTGCACAGACCCCCGGACAGTCGGTACAGACAACCGGCAGGCCGGTACAGCCCCCCGGGCAGTCGGCACAGACCCCCGGGCAGTCGGCACAGACCCCCGGCAGGCCGGTACAGACCCCCGGCAGTCCGCTCACACCCCCCCAACAGTCGGTACAGACCACCGGCAGGCCGGCACAGCCCCTGGCAGGCCGGTACAGACCCCCGCAGCCTGCACAGACCCCCGGCAGTCCGCTCAGACCCCCGGACAGTCGGTACAGACCACCGGCAGGCCGGCACAGCCCCCCGGCAGGCCGGTACAGACCCCCGCAGCCTGCACAGACCCCCTGCAGTCCGCTCAGACCCCTGTACAGTCGGTACAGCCCCCCGGCAGGCCGGCACAGCCCCCCGGCAGGCCGGTACAGACAACCGGCAGTCCGCTCAGACCCCCGGACAGTCGGTACAGACCACCGGCAGGCCGGCACAGACCACCGGCAGGCCGGTACAGACCCCCGCAGCCTGCACAGACCCCCGGCAGTCCGCTCAGACCCCTGGACAGTCAGTACAGACCACCGGCAGGCCGGCACAGCCCCCCTGGCAGGCCGGTACAGACACCCGGCAGTCCGCTCAGACCCCCGGACAGTCGGTACAGACCACCGGCAGGCTGGCACAGACCACCGGCAGGCCGGTACAGACCCCTGCAGCCTGCACAGACCCCCGGCAGTCCACTCAGACCCCTGGACAGTCGGTACAGACCACCGGCAGGCCGGTACAGACACTCGGCAGTCTGCTCAGACCCCCGGACAGTCGGTACAGACCACCGGCAGGCTGGCACAGCCCCCGGCAGGCCAGTACAGACCCCCACAGCCTGCACAGACCCCCAGACAGTCGGCACAGCCCCCCGGCAGGCCGGCACAGCCCCCCGGCAGTCCGCTCAGACCCCCAGACAGTCGGTACAGACCACCGGCAGGCCGGCACAGCCCCCCGGCAGGCCGGTACAGACCCCCGCAGCCTGCACAGACCCCCTGCAGTCCGCTCAGACCCCTGTACAGTCGGTACAGCCCCCCGGCAGGCCGGCACAGCCCCCCGGCAGGCCGGTACAGACAACCGGCAGTCCGCTCAGACCCCCGGACAGTCAGTACAGACCACCGGCAGGCCGGCACAGACCACCGGCAGGCCGGTACAGACCCCCGCAGCCTGCACAGACCCCTGGCAGTCCGCTCAGACCCCTGGACAGTCAGTACAGACCACCGGCAGGCCGGTACAGACACCCGGCAGTCCGCTCAGACCCCCGGACAGTCGGTACAGACCACCGGCAGGCTGGCACAGACCACCGGCAGGCCGGTACAGACCCCTGCAGCCTGCACAGACCCCCGGCAGTCCACTCAGACCCCTGGACAGTCGGTACAGACCACCGGCAGGCCGGCACAGCCCCCCCGCAGCCTGCACAGACCCCCGGCAGTCCGCTAAGACCCCTGGACAGTCAGTACAGACCACCGGCAGGCCGGTACAGACACCCGGCAGTCCGCTCAGACCCCCGGACAGTCGGTACAGACCACCGGCAGGCTGGCACAGACCACCGGCAGGCCGGTACAGACCCCTGCAGCCTGCACAGACCCCCGGCAGTCCACTCAGACCCCTGGACAGTCGGTACAGACCACCGGCAGGCCGGCACAGCCCCCCGGACAGTCGGTACAGACCACCGGCAGGCTGGCACAGCCCCCCGGCAGGCCGGTACAGACCCCCACAGCCTGCACAGACCCCCAGACAGTCGGCACAGCCCCCCGGCAGGCTGGCACAGCCCCCCGGCAGTCCGCTCAGACCCCCGGACAGTCGGTACAGACCACCGGCAGGCCGGCACAGCCCCTCGGCAGGCCGGTACAGACCCCCGCAGCCTGCACAGACCCCCAGACAGTCGGTACAGACCACCGGCAGGCCGGCACAGCCCCCCGGCAGGCCGGTACAGACCCCCGGGCAGTCCGCACAGACCACCGGCAGGCCGGCACAGCCCCCCGGCAGTCCGCACAGACCCCCGGGCAGTCGGTACAGACCCCCGGCAGGCCGGTACAGAACCCGGGCAGTCGGCATAGACCCCCCGGAAGGCCCAAACTGACGGCGCATCATGATGAGCACAGATCGCACATCATGATGACGTCATTTCGAAAGCCAATCAGAGCCACAGCAGTGGCTCTTTGCATTATGGGAACGTCCGATTCCGATATCCGATATTGAAAAAATATCGGTACTCGGTATCGGAATTCCGATACAGAGAATATCGGCCGATACCCGATATTTGCAGTATCGGAATGCTCAACACTAGTTGAGATACTTAGTTTTTTTTTCGTTGGTTTAAAGAAAACAGCATAAAGTTTGTTTTGCTCATAATCATAAATCTAATTTGCAATTGGGGTTGAATAATTTTGATTGCAACTGTGATCAGAGTTCCTTTTTATAAGGTCATACCACAATGCTTCAGTCATGACATTGCTCGCATTTACAGTACCATCAGTATGCTCCAGTTTATAGTGCCACCAGATTGCCCTCATTTATAGTGACAACAGAAAGTCTCTATTTATGATGTCTTCAAAATGCCTAGTTAGCGCTGCTTTATTCACAATGCCAACACAGTGTCCCCATTTCACAGCCACAGGTGCTTCTCACAAAATTAGAATATCATCAAAAAGTTAACTTATTTCAATACAAAAAGTGAAACTCTTATATTATATACAGTGGGTACAGAAAGTATTCAGACTCCTTTAAATTTTTCACTCTTTGTTTCATTGCAGCCATTAGGTAAATTCAAAAAAATTCATTTTTTTTCTCATTAATGTACACTCTGCACCCCATCTTGAGTGAAAAAAACAGAAATGTAGACATTTTTGCAAATTTATTAAAAAAGAAAAACTGAAATATCACATGGTCATAAGTATTCAGACACTTTGATCAGTTTTGAGTAGAAGCACCCTTTTGAGCTAGTAGAGCCATGAGTCTTCTTGGGAATGATGCAACAAGTTTTTCACACCTGGATTTGGGGATCCATTGCCATTCTTCCTTGCAGATCCTCTTCTGTTCCGTCAGGTTGGATGGTGATCGTTGGTGGACAGCAATTTTCAGATTTCCCCAGAGAAGTTCAATTGGGATTAGGTCAGGGCTCTCGCTGGGCCAGTCAAAAATGGTCACAGAATTGTTCTGAAGCCATTCCTTGTGTTATTCTAGTTGTGTGGTTAGGGTCATTGTCTTGTTGGAAGGTGAACCTTCGGCCAAGTGAGATGTCCAGAGCACCCTCTAAGAGGTTTTCATCCAGGATATCTCTGTACTTGACCGCATTTATGTTTCCTTCAATTGCAAGCAGTCATCCTGTCCCTGCAGCTGAAAAACACCCCCATAGCATGATGTTGCCACCACCATGCTTCACTAGTGGGATTGTATTGAGCATGTGATGTGCAGTGCCTGGTTTTCTCCACACATACCACTTAGAATTATCACCAAAAAGTTGTCTCTTCATCAGACCAGAAAATCTTATTTCTCATAGTCTGTGAGTCCTTCATGTGTTTTTTAGCAAACTCTATGTGGGCTTTCATATGTCTGGCACTGAGGAGAGGCTTCTGTTGGGCCACTCTGCCATAAAGGCCCAACTGGTGGATGGCTGCAATGATAGTTGACTTTGTGGAACGTTCTCCTATCTCCTTACTGCATCTGTGAAGCTCAGCCACAGTGATCTTGGGGTTCTGCTTTATCTCTCTCACTAAGGCTCTTTTCCCACGATTGCTCAGTTTGGCTGGACACCCAGGTCTAGGAAGACTTCTGGTAATCCCCAACTTCTTCCATTTAAGGATTATGGAGGCCACTGTGCTCTTGGGAACCTTGAGTACTGCAGAAATTCTTTCGTAACCTTGGCCAGATGTGTGCCTTGCCACAATTCAGTCTCTGAGCTCCTTGGCCAGTTCCTTTGACCTCATGTTTCTCATTTGGTCTGAAATGCACTGTGAGCTGTGATGCCTTATATAGACAAGTGTGTGCCTTTAAAAATCAAGTCCTATCAGTTTAATTAAACATATCTGGGCTCCAATGAAGGAGTAGAACCATCTCAAGGAGGATCACAAGGAAATGGACAGCATGTGACTTAAATATGAGTGTCTGAGCAAAGGGTCTGAATACTTATGACTAGAGTTGAGCGAAACGGGTCGGAAAATTTCAAAAGTCGCCGACTTTTGGCAAAGTCGGGTTTCATGAAACGAAACCCGACCCTAGGATGAGGTCGGCCACGAGTTCGGCGACTTACGTGCCAAAGTCGCGTTTCAAAAGTTTGTTTTGCGCTCTTTTTCAGCCAATCAGGATCCACGGACACTGTGGGCAACGTGATGACATAGGCAGGGGTCACCACCATCTTTCAGAAGGGCATGCAAGTGATTGGCTTGCTTTGGTGGGCGTCACAGGGGGTATAAAAGGGCGTGCACGCCGACCGCCATGTTACTCATGCTGATCTCAGAATAGGGAGAGTGTTAGGCAGGTAAGAAGACACCAAAAACTGCTTCTGCTGCTAGAGATTTTGCCTGTACAACACACCAGTCACTGTGTGTGCAGTGCAAGGGGAGGCTATATTTTGCTGGATCAGCGGTGTTGGTTGTTAGGCTGCCTTCTAAGGCTTCCTGACGGCTGCATTGCTGTTTACCCACTGCTCTGCAAACTGCTTTTTTAAAAGCAATCCCAATTTTTTTTTGTCCTGCTGAGGTACTGAGCGTGCGTTTTTCAGTGCGTAACTAGTATTATGAAGTTAATTAAGGTTGACAAGCTTAAGTAAGAAGAATTGATGCTTTTGGCATTCAAATGGGCACTGTTGGTGTGTTTCCTGTCCTCTCACTGCCGACTTTTATTCCCCATTGACTTACATTGGGTTTCGTGTTTCGGGACGACCCCGACTTTTCCCTATAGTCGGCTGATCTTGCTCGACCCAACTTTTGGAAAAGTCGGGTTTCACGAAACGAAACTCGACCCTAAAAAAACAAAAGTCGCTCAACTCTACTTATGACCATGTGATATTTCAGGTTTTTTTTTTAAATAAATTTGCAAAAATGTCTACATTTCTACATTTTTTTCAGTCAAGATGGGGTGCAGAGTGTATATTAATGAGAAAAAAATTAACTTTTTTGAATTTACCAAATGGCTGCAATGAAACAAAGAGTCAAAATTTAAATGGTCTATATACTTTCTGTACCCACTGTAGAGACATTACAAACAGAGTAATCAATTTCAAGTGTTTATTACTATTAATATTGATGATTATATTTTACAGCCAATGAAAACCCAAAAGTCATTGTCTCAATAAATTAGAATAATTTACAACAAAAACCTGCAAAGTAAATTTGGCTTTTCATTTGATAATCAAGGTCCCAGAGTCAGGAGGAAGAGTGGGGAGGTACAAAATTCAAGCTGCTTGAGGTCTAGTGTAAAGTTTCCACAATCAGTGATGGTTTGGGGAGCCATGTCATCTGCTGGTATAAGTCCACTGTGTTTTATCAAGACCAAAGTCAGCGTAGCTGTCTATCAGGAAATTTTAGAGCAGTTCATGCTTCCCTCTGCTGACAAGCTTTTTTGAGATGGAAATTTCATTCTCCAGCAGGACTTGGCACCTGTCCACACTGCCAAAAGTACAAATACCCAGTTTAAAAAACAGTATCATTGTGCTTGATTGGCCAGCAAACTCGCCTGACCTTAATCACATAGAGAATCTATGGGGTATTGTCAAGAGGAAGATGAGAGACACCAGACCCAACAATGCAGATGAGCTGAAGGCCACTATCAAAGCAACCTGAGCTTCCATAACACCTCAGCAGTGCCAAAGGCTGATCGCCTCCATTCCAGGCTGCATTGATGCAGTAATTGATGCAAAAGGAGCCCAACCAAGTATTGAGTGCATTTACTGAACATACATTTTCGTAGGCCAATATTTCGGATTTTAAAATCATTTTTCAAGCTGGTGTTATATTCTAATTTACTGAGATAATGACTTTGGGTTTTCATTGGCTGTAAGCCATAATCATCAATATTAACAGAAATGAAAACTTGAAATAGATCACTATGTTTGTATTGACTCTATATATGAGTTTCACTTTTTGTATTTAAGAACTGAAATAAATTAACTTTTTGATGATATTCTAATTTGGTGAAAAGCTCCTGTACATCAAAGTGTAATCATAATGTGATGTTCATACAATTATCTTCATAGCCCTATTAACCCCTTCACGACCTTTGACGCCACGTAGGCGTCATGAAAAGTCGTGCCAGAACGACCCATGATGCCTATGTGGCGTCATGCCTTTAAAGCCCCCCCTGCGGGTCGGGTGACCTAGGTCACTGAAAGGTCACCCGACCCGCAGATACAGGGGGCTTTGTTCTTCACCACAGGGGGCGTGGCTTCGCCCCCCATGTGGCTACGATCACTCTGATTGGCTGTTTCACTTTTAACAGCCAATCAGAGCGATAGTAATATTTCATCAATGAAAATTGATGAAATATTACAATCCAGCCATGGCCGATGTTGCAGTAGCATCGGACATGGCTGGAGACCGTGATCCGACCCCCCCACCGGCTCACGGGGCCAATCGGCCCCCGATACCGACTGACGGAGGCAATGTGCCTGCCGCCGTCATCATCGGCTCCCCTCCCCCTTCTCTGTGCTCCCCCCACCTTCCGACCCCACCCCGGTACCTCCGATGTCCCCCTCCACCTCCCGGTGTCCCGCGGTCCTGGACCATGGGCGCCGCCATCTTGAAAATGGCGGGTGCATGCGCAGTCTGCCCGCCGGCTGCAATTTCCCTTCATTCTATTATGATCACTGTGAAAAACTCTCACAGTGATCAAAATAGAATGAAAAGTAAATAACCCCCCCGTTTATCACCCCCATAGGCAGGATCAACTAATAAAATAAAAAAATTATTTTTATTTTTATTTTTCCATTAGGGTTAGGGTTGGAAAGAGGGTTAGGGTTGGAAAGAGGGTTAGGGTTGGAATTAGGGTTAGGGTTGGAACTAGGGTTAGGGTTGGAACTAGGGTTAGGGTTGGAATTAGGGTTACGGATAGGGTTAGGGGTGTGTTGGGGTTAGGGTTATGATTAGGGTTGGGATTAGGGTTAGGGATGTGTTGGGGTTAGGGTTGTGGTTAGGGGTGTGTTGGGGTTAGGGTTGGAGTTAGAATTATGGGGTTTCCACTGTTTAGGCACATCAGGGGGTCTCTAAACGCGACATGGTGCAACCATTGATACCAGCCAAATTTGCGCTCAAAAAGTCAAATGGTGCTCCCTCCTTTCCAAGCCCCGACGTGTGCCCAAACAGTGGTTTACCCCAACATATTGGGTATCAGCATACTCAGGAAAAATTGCACAACAACTTTGGTGGTCTAATTTCTCCTGTTACCCTTGGGAAAATAAAAAATTGGGGGCTAAAAAATTATTTTTTTGGAAAAGAAATGATTTTTTTATTTTCACGTCTCTGCGTTATAAACGTCTGTGAAGCACTTGGGGGTTCCAAGTGCTCACCAGACATCTAGATAAGTTCCTTGGAAGGTCTAGTTTCCAAAATGGGGTCACTTGTGGGGGTTTCTACTGTTTAGGCACATCAGGGGCTCTGCAAACGTAGCGACGACCGCAGACCTTTCCATCAAAGTCTGCATTTCAAAATGTCACTACTTCCATTCTCAACCCTTACGTGCGCCCAAACAATGGTTCCTCCCCACATATGGTGTATCAGCGTACTCAGGACAAACTGGACAACAACTTTTGGGGTCCAATTTCTCCTGTTACCTTGGGAAAATAAAAATTTGCGAGCTAAAAATCTTTTTTTCTTATTTTCACAGCTTTGCGTTATAAACTTCTGTGAAGCACTTGGAGGTTCAAAGTGCTCACCACACATCTAGATAAGTTCCTTGGGGGGGTCTAATTTCCAAAATGGGGTCACTTGTGGGGGGGTTCCACAGTTTAGGCACACCAGGGGCTCTGCAAATGTAATATGATGCCCGCAGACCATTCCATCAAAGTCAGCATTTCATAATGCCACTACTTCCCTTCCGAGCCATGACGTGTGCCCAAACAGTGGTCCCCACCCACATATGGGGTATCAGTGTACTCAGGACAAACTGGACAAGAACTTTTGGGGTCCAATTTATCCTGTTACCCTTGTGAAAAAAAAATGGTGAGCTAGAAATCTTTTTTTTTTGAGGAAAAAAATTATTTATTTTCACGGCTCTGCGTTATAAACTTCTGTGAAGCACTTGGGGGTTCAAGGTCCTCGTCATACATCTAAATAAGTTCATTGGGGGGTCTAGTTTCCAAAATGGGGTCACTTATGGGGGGTTTCCACAGTTTAGGTACATCAGGGGCTCTGCAAATGTAACATGACGCCCGCAGACCATTCCATCAAAGTCAGCATTTCATAATGTCATTACTTCCCTTCCGAGCCCCGACGTGTGCCCAAACAGTGGTCCCCACCCACATATGGGGTACCAGCGTACTCAGGACAAACTGGACAACAAATTTTGGGGTCCAGTTTCTCCTGGTACCCTTGTGAAAATAAAAAATCGTGCACTAAAAAATAATTTTTTGAGTTAAAAAAATATTTTTTATTTTCACGGCACTGTGTTATAAACTTTTTTGAAGCACTTGGGGGTTCAAAGAGCTCACCACACATCTAGTTCCTTGGGGGGTCTAATTTCCAAAATGGGGTCACTTGTGGGGGTTTCCACAGTTTAGGCACACCAGGGGCTCTGCAAATGTAACATGACGCCCGCAGACCATTCCATCAAAGTCAGCATTTCATAATGTCACTACTTCCCTTCCGAGCCCCGACGTGTGCCCAAACAGTGGTCCCCACCCACATATGGGGTACCAGCGTACTCAGGACAAACTGGACAACAAATTTTGGGGTCCAGTTTCTCCTGGTACCCTTGTGAAAATAAAAAATTGTGCACTAAAAAATAATTTTTTGAGTTAAAAAAATATTTTTTATTTTCACGGCACCGCGTTATAAACTTTTTTGAAGCACTTGGGGGTTCAAAGTGCTCACCACACATCTAGTTCCTTGGGGGGTCTAATTTCCAAAATGGGGTCACTTGTGGGGGGTTTCCACAGTTTAGGCACACCAGGGGCTCTGCAAATGTAACATGATGCCCGCAGACCATTCCATCAAAGTCAGCATTTCATAATGCCACTACTTCCCTTCCGAGCCATGACGTGTGCCCAAACAGTGGTCCCCACCCACATATGGGGTATCAGCGTACTCAGGACAAACTGGACAACAACTTTTGGGGTCCAATTTATCCTGTTACCCTTGTGGAAAAAAAATTGCTGGCTGAAAATCATTTTTTTTAAGCAAAAAATATGATTTTTTGTTTTCACGGCTCTGCTGTCATGGTCCAGTCCGGAGTTTATCTTCTTCTGTCTTCACTCCGGACTGGTCATGCAGGGGTTAATCTCCTCAGGCTCGTTCTGGAGCTAGCTCGGCTATTTAAATCCCTCACAGCCTGCTGACCAGTGTTAGTGATAGCTCAAGCTTGCAGTTTAGAGCCGCTGACCCTTGTACCGTGGTGATCCTCCTGCCTTTGACTGATAGTCACGTGTATGACCCGGACTGATTTCTGACCCCGTCTCTTGGTATTCGTCTCTGCTGTTACGTTCCCTCTCTGGCACCTGACTCCCTGGCTTGTACCCTGACCACGTATTTCGTCTCACGTTTTGGACCCCGTGCTCATGTTCTGGCTTTCTGACTCTCGGCTTTGGTATTTTGACTATGTGTATTGCTGCTCCTTCAGGTACGTCTGCTCCTGTTAGTTTCTGACTCGGTTCGTCTGACTATTCTCTCTCGTTACCTGTGGCACCTGTGCTGTTGCTCAGGGTTGCTGCTCTAGTGTATAACCTCTCTTCCCTCACCAGCTCCCCCTGGTGGAGGTTTCACTACATTATCACTAACCCCACATTTAAACGGGATTTTGCTTTTTTTTTTCTTTGGCCATGGATCTGCTGCATAACTTGGCAGATCAAGTGTCCAGTTTGACGCAGATGGCGCAGGACTTTTCTGTGAATCATCAGTCCCTTGTCATGTCTCAGACCCTCTTACAGAAAGAACTGACTGAGACTATTAAGACCATGCAGGGAAACACCTCTCATATTGTTTGTCCACCAGGTGACTCTGTAGATGTTATTTTGCACTCTCTTGAACCCTCAGTTAAACTTCCTGACACATTTTCTGGCGAAAAAGATAAATTTCATATATTCAAGGAGAGTTGTAAATTATGGTTTTCTCTTTGACCCCGATCGTGTGGGGATGAGACTCAGCGGGTGGGGATTGTTATCTCCTTACTTAGGGAGGGTCCCCAATCCTGGGCTTTTTCGTTGCCCCCTACTGCCCCTGAACGGATGTCGGTAGATAGGCTCTTTGAGGCCCTAAGAATTATCTGTGACGAACCGGACCGTGTTAGGGTGGCAGAGGACACTATTTTAGGTCTGGGGCAAGGGAAGCACTCAGCCGAATGGTACAGCTCTGAATTCCGTCGATGGTCCACTGAGGTGTCCTGGGACGACTCTGCACTGAGATGTCTGTTCAGGAAGGGACTGTCGGATTGCTCGAAGGACGCTCTGGCTCTCCATCCACCTCCCAGTTCATTGGAGGAGGCTATGAGTCAGGCTATCCGTATGGATCGGAGACTACGGGAGAGAGGTGTTACTCAGCGAGGGGTTCCGTTTTTCCCTGCTAACCCTGATGTCTTGCTTCCATCTGAACCTATGGAGGTGGGAGCCACCAACCCCCAGGAGAAAGAGAGGAGACAGCGACGTGATGGAAAATTGTGTTTTTACTGCGGAGATCAAGGACATTGGAAAAAAGACTGCCCCTCCTGTCCTCCGACTAACAAGCGGCTGAGTCTGAGTGATAATCGTGGAGGTCACCCAGACTCTCAGGTACCTTTTTCTTCCTTTTCAAGAGTACTGCTAAAGGTGGAACTTGGTGTTGAGAACGGCTTTTTCCATACTTCGCCTTTTGTAGACTGTGGGTCATCCCTGAACCTGATTGACTCTAAGCTGGTGGCTCGCTGTAGATTAGGGACAGTTAGGTTGGGGACTCTCTTAAAAAATGTGGCTATTGATTCTACACCTCTCACTAAGGATGGTCTCCATTTCAGTTCTAAAGAATTTACCCTCAGGGTGGGGGCCCTACACCAGGAGCGCATGTCATGCTTTGTTTTGGATAACCTCCCTGCTGGCCTGGTGTTAGGGTTTCCCTGGTTGCAACGGCATAACCCAGTTATTGACTGGGGGTCCCGGGATATTGTTAAATGGGGACCTGGGTGTTCTGAAAATTGTCTTGCTACTGTGTCTATGTCATCCGTCAACCTGGAGGGTATTCCGGAGTACCTAAAGGGTTTTAAGGATGTGTTCTCCGAAAAGGAGGCTGAGGTTCTTCCACCACACCGCCCATTCGATTGTGCCGTGGATCTTGTTCCCGGTGCCAAATTGCCCAAAGCCCAGCTGTACAATCTCTCCGGCCCTGAGCGGGCTGCTATGAAGGAGTATATCTCTGAGAGCCTCCGTAAAGGGCATATACGGCCATCTGTCTCTCCCGTGGCAGAGGGGTTCTTTTTTATAAAAAAGGAGGATGGTGGTTTACGCCCATGCCTTGATTTTCGAGAACTGAATAAAATAACCATAAGAAACGCCTACCCTCTCCCACTGATACCTGATTTGTACAATCAATTGTCGGGGGCCAGGTGGTTCTCTAAGTTGGACCTCAGGGGAGCATACAATCTCATCCGTATGCGGGAGGGGGTTGAATGGAAAACTGCATTTCTCACCTCTGAGGGTCTGTTTGAAAATTTGGTTATGCCCTTCGGTTTGACTACCGCACCAGCGGTATTCCAGAATTTCATTAACCATGTTTTTTCTGATTTTATTGGACGCTTTGTAGTTGTTTATCTTGACGATATACTTATATATTCTTCTGATAGACAAAGTCATATGGGTCATCTTCATGCAGTTCTCCAGAGGCTCAGGGAGAACTCACTCTTTGCCAAATTGGAGAAGTGTTCATTTTTTACTCAAGAAGTGTCCTTTCCAGGGGTCATCCTGTCCGCTGAGGGGTTTCGTATGGACCCTAGGAAGGTACAGGCCATTGTGGATTGGGTGCAACCCAGAGATCTCAAGGGTCTTCAGCGATTTCTGGGTTTTGCCAATTATTATAGAAAATTCATCAAGGGGTTCTCTCAAGTGGTCAAACCCCTCACTGATCTCACCCAAAAGGGAGCGGATCTTAAAAACTGGTCAGCTCCAGCTGTGGCGGCGTTTTCTTTGTTAAAAGAACGTTTCATGACTGCTCCGGTACTGGTGCAACCTGACTTGTCTAAACCATTTATCGTAGAAGTGGATGCCTCTGAGGTGGGAGTGGGGGCTGTGTTGTCCCAGGGGCCCACCACATTAACTAACTTAAGACCCTGTGCCTTCTTTTCTAAAAAAATTTCCTCTGCTGAAAGGAATTATGATGTGGGTAACCGAGAGTTGTTGGCCATTAAATTGGCTTTTGAAGAATGGAGGCATTTTTTGGAGGGGGCAGTCCATCGTATCACTGTCATTACAGATCACAAGAATCTGTCTTACATCGAATCCGCCAAATGTCTGACTCCGAGACAGGCAAGGTGGTCACTTTTTTTTTCCCGATTTCAGTTTTCCATCACTTTCAGACCAGGTTCCAAGAATGTGAAGGCGGATGCCTTGTCTCGCAGCCTAGATCCGGTAGCACCTCCGGAGCCTCCTTCCTCCATTCTTCAGCGCGGGGTGGTGGTGGCTTTGGTGTCCCAGAGATTGGAGCAGGAGATTCGTGAGGCCCAATCTCTTGCTCCCCCGTCCATACCTGAAAATAAGCTCTTTGTGCCCGTCCAGTATCGGTTAAGAGTGCTTCGGGAGTTCCACGACTCAGCTCTGAGTGGGCATCCAGGAATCTCGGCCACTCGTAAAGCCATCACTAGGCTGTTCTGGTAGCCCTCGTTGACTTCTGACGTCACTGGTTTTGTGTCCTCCTGTGAAACTTGTGCCCGCGCTAAAGCCTCCCACAACCAGCCGGCCGGGGAATTGGTGCCACTGCCAATTCCGGATAGACTGTGGACTCACCTGTCCATGGATTTTATCACCGATCTCCCACCCTCTAATGGCAAAACCGTGATCTGGGTAGTTGTGGATAGGTTCAGCAAACAATCACATTTTGTACCCTTAACGGGCCTTCCTAATGCTGAGACTCTATCTAAGCTATTCATTGAGCATGTGATTCGGTTGCATGGTGTGCCTGTCAGTGTGGTGTCTGATAGAGGGGTGCAATTCGTGTCAAAATTCTGGAGAGCTTTTTGTAAAAGGCTGGGCATCAGTCTGACCTTTTCATCGACCTACCATCCCGAGACCAATGGTCAGACTGAAAGGACCAATCAGTCTTTAGAGCAGATCCTGCGGTGTCTTGTCACATCCAGACAGGATGATTGGTGCTCTATGATACCTATGGCGGAATTCGCCTTCAATAATCGTGTCAATCAGTCTACTGGTACTTCTCCTTTCTTCTGCAACTATGGGTTTCACCCTCATTTTGGTGAATTATCCAGACTAGATTCGGAGTGTCCAGGGGCTGATTCAGCCTTTTTGCGGTTGGAGGAGGTTTGGAGGGAAGTTCAGAGAAACATTGGGGAAGCTCAGGGCAAATATAAGTTTTTTGCAGATAAACGACGCTCGGTGCGGCCGACTTATCAGGTGGTGGATAAGGTATGGTTATCCACCAAAAACATAAGGCTGAGAATTCCCTCTGCTAAGTTGGGTCCCAAGTTTATTGGTCCATATGAGATTTTAGAGGTGATTAATCCTGTGGTCTTTCGCCTGCGATTGCCTCCGTCATTACGGATTCCTAATGTGTTCCATAAAGCGCTTCTGAAGCCGTCGGTGCCTTCCTCTGACGAGCCTCCCTCGCACCCGCCGCCTGTTATGGTAGATGGGCAGACCGAGTACGAGGTGGAACAGGTGGTGGATTCTCGTATGCTCCGTCGTTCACTTCAGTACTTGGTCCATTGGAAAGGATACGGTCCTGAGGATCGGTCATGGGTGCCGGTGCGTTCGGTCTATGCGGATCGGTTGGTCCGGGCCTTTCACGCTCATCATCCAGGGAAGCCTGGGGGTCCAGTGGCCCCCCATTGAGAGGGGGGTACTGTCATGGTCCAGTCCGGAGCTTATCTTCTGCTGTCTTCACTCCGGACTGATCATGCGGGGGTTAATCTCCTCAGGCTCGTTCTGGAGCTAGGTGGGCTATTTAAATCCCTCACAGCCTGCTGACCAGTGTTAGTGATAGCTCAAGCTTGCAGTTTAGAGCCGCTGACCCTTAGAGAATCATAGAATCATAGAATCGTAGAGTTGGAAGGGACCTCCTGGGCCATCTGGTCCAACCCCCTGCTCAAAGCAGGATTCGCTAAATCATCCCAGTCAGATGTCTGTCCAGCCTCTGTTTGGAGACTTCCATTGAAGGAGAACTCACCACTTCTCGTGGCAGGCTGTTCCACTTATTGATCACTCTAACTGTCAAAAAGTTTTTTCTAATATCTAATCTGTGTCCCCTCCCATTCAGTTTCATCCCGTTGCTTCTAGTCTTTCCTTGTGCAAATGAGAATAAAGTTGATCCTTCTACAATGTGACAGCCCTTTAGATATTTGTAGACGGCTATTAAGTCTCCTCTCAGTCTTCTCTTTTGCAAACTAAACATTCCCAAATCCTGCAACCTTTCCTCATAAGACAGGGTTTGCAGACCGGTCACCATTCTGGTCGCTCTTTTCTGAACTTGCTCCAGTTTGTTGATGTCTTTTTTAAAATGTGGTGCCCAAAACTGGACACAATATTGTACCCTGGTGATCCTCCTGCCTTTGACTGATATTCACGTGTATGACCCGGACTGATTTCTGACCCCGTCTCTTGGTATTCGTCTCTGCTGTTATGTTCCCTCTCTGGCATCTGACTCCCTGGCTTGTACCCCGACCACGTATTTCGTCTCACATTTTGGACCCCGTGCTCATGTTCTGGCATTCTGACTCTCGGCTTTGGTATTTTGACTACGTGTATTGCTGCTCCTTCTGGTACGTCTGCTCCTGTTAGTTTCTGACTCGGTTCGTCTGACTATTCTCTCTTGTTACCTGTGGCACCTGTGCTGTTGCTCAGGGTTGCTGCTCTTAGTGTATAACCTCTCTTCCCTCACCAGCTCCCCGTGGTGGAGGTTTCACTACATCTGCGTTATAAACTTCTGTGGAGCACTTGGGGGTTCAAAGTGCTCACCACACATCTAGATAAGTTCCTTGGGGGGTCTAGTTTCCAAAATGGGGTAATTTGTGGGGAGTTTCCACAGTTTAGGTACATCAGGGGCTCTGCAAATGTAACCTGATGCCTGCAGACCATTCCATCAAAGTCTGCATTCCAAAACGTCACTACTTACCTTCCGAGCCCCGACGTGTGCCCAAACAGTGGCCCCCACCCACATATGGGGTACCAGCGTACTCAGGACAAACTGGACAACAACTTTTGAGGTCCAGTTTCTCCTGGTACCCTTGTGAAAATAAAAAATTGTGCACTAAAAAATAATTTTTTGAGTTAAAAAATATATTTTATTTTCACGCCACTGCGTTATAAACTTTTGTGAAGCACTTGGGGGTTCTAAGTGCTCACTATGCATCTAGAAAAGCTCCTTAGGGGGTCTAGTTTCCAAAATGGGGTAATTTGTGGGGGAGCTCCAATGTTTAGGCACACAGGGGCTCTCCAAACATGACATGGTGTCCGCTAACGATTAGAGGTAATTTTAATTTCAAAAAGTCAAATGGCGCTCCTTCCCTTCTGAGCCCTGCCGTGCGCCCAAACAGTGGTTCCCCCCACATATGGGGTATCGGTGTACTCAGAACACATTGCACAACAACTTTTGTGGTCCAATTTCTCCTGTTACCCTTGCAAAAATAAAAAAAATAGCGTGCTAAAAAATCATTTTTAGGAAAAAAAATGATTTTTTTATTTTCACTGCTCTGCGTTATAAACTTCTGTGAAGCACCTGGAGGTTCAAAGTGCTCATTACACATCTAGGTAAGATCCATAAGGGGTCTAGTTTCCAAAATGGTGTCACTTGTGGGGAGTTTTCACTGTTTAGGCACACAGGGGCTCTCCAAACGCGACATGGTGTCCGATAACGATTGGAGCTAATTTTCCATTCAAAAAGTCAAATAGCGCTCCTTCACTTACGGACCCTGTCGTGCGCCCAAACAGTGGTTTATGATGACATATGAGATATCGATGTATTCAGGAGAAATTGCACAACAAACTTTAGGATCCATTTTATCCTGTTGCCCATGTGAAAATGAAAAAACAGGCTAAAAGAAAATTTTTGTGAAAAAAAAAAAGTACTTTTTTTTACCGATCAATTTGTGAAGCACCTGGGGGTTCAAAGTGATCACTATGCATGTAGATAAGTTCCTTGGGGGGTCTAGTTTCCAAAATGGGGTCACTTGTAGGTCGGGGAGCTCCAATGTTTAGGCACACAGGGGCTTTCCAAACATGACATGGTGTCCGCTAAATATTCCAGCATGTTTTCCATTCAAAAGTCAAATGGCGCTCCTTCCCTTCTGAGCCCTGCCGTGCGCCCAAACAGTGGTTTATGACCACATATGAGGTATCGGTGTACTCAGGAGAAATTGCCCAACAAATTTTAGGATCCATTTTATCCTGTTGATCATGTGAAAATGAAAAAATTGATGCTAAAAGAAAATTTTTGTTGTAAAAATTAAAATGTCCATTTTTTCTTTCCACGTTGCTTTAGTTCCTGCGAAACACCTGAAGGGTTAATAATCTTCTAGAATGTAGTTTTCAGTAGCTTGAGGGGTGCAGTTTTTAGAATGGTGTCACTTTTGGGTATTTTCTGCCATATAGACCCCTCAAAGTGACTTCAAATATGAGGTGGTCCCTAAAAAAAATGGTTTTGTAAATCTTGTTGTAAAAATGACAAATCGCTGGTCAACTTTTAACCCTTATAACTTCCTAACAAAAAAAAATTTGATTCCAAAATTGTGCTGATGTAAAGTAGACATGTGGGAAATGTTATTTAGTAACTACTTTGTGTCACATAACTCTCTGGTTTAACAGAATAAAAATTCAAAATGTGAAAATTGCGAAATTTTCTAAATTTTTACCAAATTTCTGATTTTTTCACAAATAAACGCAAAAATTATCGACCCAAATTTTCCACTATCATGAAGCCCAATATGTCAGGAAAAAACATTCTCAGAATCGCTAGGATCCGTTGAAGTGTTCCTGAGTTATTACCTCATAAAGGGACACTGGTCAGAATTGCAAAAAATGGCCAGGTCATTAAGGACAAAATAGGCTGGGTCATGAATAGAGTTGAGCGATACCGTCCGATACTTCAAAGTATCGGATCGGAATGGATCGGCCGATCTTAAAAAAAAAAAAGTATCGGTATCGCCGATTCCGATACCGGAAGTCCCATTCAAGTCTATGGGACTTCCGGTATCGGAATAAGAAAAATCCTGTTTTTCCCTTGTACAGCCTCTCTGGGGTCTGTACGGGCCTTTCGGGGGGCTGTGCCGGCCTGCCAGGGGGTCTGTGCAGGCTCCGGTGGTCTGTGCCGGCCTGCCGGGGGGCTGTGCCGGCCTGCCAGGGGGGCTGTGCAGGCTCCGGTGGGCTGTGCCGGCCTGCCGGGGGGCTGTGCCGGCCTGCCGGGGGGCTGTGCAGGCTCCGGGGGGCTGTGCCGGCTTCGGGGGTCTGTGCAGGCATCGTCCGATGGGACTACAAGTCCCATCGGGCGATGCCTGCTACCATGACAGTGATTGACACATTAGCCAATGATGGGACAGTAGTAGTCCCATCATCCGGCTAATGTGTTGAATGTAAAAAAAAAAAAAATTTACATGCTACATACATACAACATGCATACTACATACATGCTACATTCATACTACATACTACATACATGCTACATTCATACTACATATATACTACATGCAACATACATACTACATACATACTACATGCAACATACATACTACATATATACTACATGCATGCAACATGCATACTACATATATACTACATGCTACATACATACTACATATATGCTACATATATACTACATGCATGCTACATACATACTACATACATACTACATATATGCTACATACATACTACATGCTACATACATACTACATATATACTACATGCATGCTACATACATACTACATGCTACATACATACTACATATATACTACATACATACCACATACATACTACATACATACTACATGCTACATACATACTACATATATACTACATGCATGCTACATACATACTACATGCTACATACATACTACATATATACTACATACATACTACATACTACATGCATGCTACATACATACTACATGCTACATACATACTACATATATACTACATGCATGCTACATACATACTACATGCTACATACATACTACATATATACTACATGCATGCTACATACATACTGCATGCTACATGCATGCTACATACATACTACATACATACTACATGCTACATACATACCACATATATACTACATACATACTACATACAATACATTCATACAATACATACATAGACATACAGTACATATAACATAGAGTAACATACTTACCAATACTTGTCACATTGTTCCCCGAAGCCATTGTCTTTTACGGAATAAATATTAACATAACAAACCACAAAAATACTCACCCACGATCCGAAGCAGTCCACGAGTGTGTCCCACGACGATCTTGGGTAGAGAACTGTAGCATCAGCTGTTGCTGCCGTTCTCTACGGGCTGCAGGAATCCAATGACGGAAGGTAGGTATCCTTCCGCACTGTATTCCTCCGCCACTTAAAAAAAAAAAAAGTCCCTAGTCTCACTTTATGCCATTGCTGTGTGGGAAATTCCCACGCAGCAATGGCATAAAGTGAGACTAGGGACTTTTTTTTTTTTTAAGTGGCGGAGGAATACAGTGCGGAAGGATACCTACCTTCCGTCATTGGATTCCTGCAGCCCGTAGAGAACGGCAGCAACAGCTGATGCTGCAGTTCTCTACCCAAGATCGTCGTGGGACACACTCGTGGACTGCTTCGGATCGTGGGTGAGTATTTTTGTGGTTTGTTATGTTAATATTTATTCCGTAAAAGACAATGGCTTCGGGGAACAATGTGACAAGTATTGGTAAGTATGTTACTCTATGTTATATGTACTGTATGTCTATGTATGTATTGTATGAATGTATTGTATGTAGTATGTATGTAGTATATATGTGGTATGTATGTAGCATGTAGTATGTATGTAGTATGTATGTAGCATGCATGTAGCATGCAGTATGTATGTAGCATGCATGTAGTATATATGTAGCATGCATGTAGCATGCAGTATGTATGTAGCATGCATGTAGTATATATGTAGTATGTATGTAGCATGTAGTATGTATGTAGCATACATGTAGTATATATGTAGTATGTATGTAGCATGTAGTATGTATGTAGCATGCATGTAGTATGTATGTAGTATGTATGTAGTATATATGTAGTATGTATGTAGCATGTAGTATGTATGTAGCATGCATGTAGTATATATGTAGTATGTATGTAGCATGTAGTATGTATGTAGCATGCATGTAGTATGTATGTAGTATGCATGTAGTATATATGTAGTATGTATGTAGCATGTAGTATGTATGTAGCATGCATGTAGTATATATGTAGTATGTATGTAGTATGTATGTAGCATGCATGTAGTATGTATGTAGTATGTATGTAGTATGTATGTAGTATGTATGTAGTATGTATGTAGCATGTAGTATGTATGTAGCATGCATGTAGTATATATGTAGTATGTATGTAGCATGTAGTATGTATGTAGCATGCATGTAGTATGTATGTAGTATGTATGTAGTATGTATGTAGTATATATGTGTTATGTATGTAGTATGTATGTAGTATGTATGTAGCATGTAGTATGTATGTAGCATGCATGTAGTATGTATGTAGCATGTAGTATGTATGTAGCATGTAGTATGTATGTAGCATGCATGTAGTATGTATGTAGTATGTATGTAGTATGTATGTAGTATGTATGTAGTATGTATGTAGCATGTAGTATGTATGTAGCATGCATGTAGTATATATGTAGTATGTATGTGTTATGTATGTAGTATATATGTGTTATGTATGTAGTATATATGTGGTATGTATGTAGTATGTATGTAGCATGTAGTATGTATGTAGCATGCATGTAGTATGTATGTAGTATTTTTTTTTTTTTTTAACATTTAACACATTAGCCGGATGATGGGACTACTACTGTCCCATCATTGGCTAATGTGTCAATCACTGTCATGGTAGCAGGCATCGCCTGATGGGACTTGTAGTCCCATCGGACGATGCTTGCACAGACCCCCGGACATCAGCACAGCCCCCCGGCAGGCCGGCACAGCCCCCCGGCAGGCCGGTACAGACCCCCACAGGGTGCACAGACCACCGGCAGGCCGGCACAGCCCCCCGGCAGGCCGGTACAGACCCCCACAGGGTGCACAGACCACCGGCAGACCGGCACAGCCCCCCAGCAGGCCGGTACAGACCCCGGGCAGTCCACACAGCCCCCCGGCAGGCCGGCAGAGACCCCCGGAAGGCCCGAAATGACGGCGCATCATGATGCGCACACACCGCGCATCATGATGACGTCAGGCTGTCAATCAACTTTGAACTTCCGATTCCGATGCCGACTTCCGATATTGAAAAAATATCGGAAGTCGGTATCGGAATTCCGATACTTGCGGTATCGGAATGCTCAACACTAGTCATGAAGGGGTTCATGAAAATTTTACATTGACCTGTAATATAAACATAAATGGGTTATGATTCATTCAACAATCACATCACATTATAACTGATTATTAATGTTCTTGTCAGAAAGACATCAATATTATCTGGAGCTTGGAAAGCATTATAAGCTCTATGTTTAAAAATGTAAGATGTTTAATTCCATTTTTATCTCTGAGTCATTTCTTTGCTTGGCAATGCCCTAACAAGCCTAAATGTGATAAACAGGAGAACAAATCCAGCACTATACTATGCCCTGATCCTGTGCCAAAATGCTTGTATAATTAGCTTGGACTGCAACTACTGACATGTTTCCAATATAGTATATACTTAGTGAGCATTGTGAAGGTTAACGTTTAACATGAATATGCCGTTCAAGGAAAAGCAAGACATATCTTGATTCTTTAGATTCATTTTCTACTTCTAATGCCATCTGTAATGTTTTTAGGATAAGATTCACAACAAACCGAGAGTGTTTTTTAATAATGTGATGTTTTAATACATTTTTTCCTAATTTTTTGCTGTTGCTGGACTCTTTTTCCACCTCTCTCAATGGCTCACATTGCTCAGGAATGGGCTTGAAGTCTCCTTGCAACACACCCATATTCATGGATTTTCTATACCAGTGAGCTGATATTTGTTTTTTTAATTTTAGCTAATGTAACATTAATGACCTATCTTTAAGATAGGTCATAATTATAGGGTCAGTAGAGTCCAACTTACAGCACCCCCATGGATCAGCTTTTACAAGCTTTGCTGCTGAGTTGCCAATGCTGAGAACTGCAGATCAGCTATTAGTCCCTTAAATAATCTCTAATTAAATAGTCAGGGACACCCTTAGGGGTTATGGGAACCCAGCATGCTGTGTGGCTTCCGACAAGCCTACATATCTAGACTGTGAAACCTCACAGGTTATCTCAAAATCTTGGTGTTCTCACTAAACAAAAGCATTTTTGTGTCATTAATATGACTGAAAATGATATGTATACTCTTGGTCACATCCCGACTAGACTGTTTCTGACTTCACTCAATACACTGTGAGTACACATTAAGCGAGGCCACACCCATCTAGTCAAAATGTGATCAGGAGTAAGCATATCGACACTCCTAGCAGTAGCCATGGAGAACCCTTACAGTACACGAGTACAAGTCTGTAGTCATATGAAGTGACTGCAGACTTGTAGTTTTAGACCAAACAACTCCTTAAGTAGGGGAATAGCCTCTTCAAAGAGGAAGACAAATTGAACTCTAGCACCACCCATTGAATGTAACATCCTAAAAGTCAATATTGACCATCTATTGAGCTTTGCCACATGACCTACTAAAAATAGCCAAACCACTCACTCCATTTGCAGACTTGCACTTTGGGGTGTATACCTCTCATCAAGGCAAAGCAGGAAGTCTTATTTAGGTAAGTAAGATGCCTCTGATTGGAGATATGAAAATGTGTCTACTTATAGAGAATGCCAAGCCAGTGTAAGGCGACTTATAGACTGTGCAATGCTCTTTTGAGAATTTAAATATGAAAATAACCCCTTCAGCAATTAACAGGACTTGAATTCTTGTGCCAACTACTGTATAGATTTTAGCAATCTTAAAAGTTAATATTAACCCTGTAGAAAAATATTCAGGATTGAGAGTCCTCAGTAGTTGATACCTTTTAATGGCTAACTGAAAAGATGGTAATACATTGCAAGCTTTCGAGACTACTCAGGTCTCTTCATCAGGCTAGACTAATACAAAATCTGAAGTCACATATTTATGCACAATACAGCCTATTAACCCTGTAAGGAGCCATGATTTAGGAAAATAAGCCAAACCATTAGCCATATTCCTTTTCCAGACACATGTTTTGTGGTGTTTGCTCTTCAAATGTACAAAGCAGGAAATTTGATTAGGCTAGGTGAGAGGACTCTTACAAGTGGCTTAAGAAGGAATGTTTCTTCTTGTTGAAAGTGTAAATAGAGTGTCTGGTCTGGCTTGACTTAACCTAAGTCATTTTGCAATACTCATTTAAGAGTCAAATTGATTTTTAAGATTTCTACATCCAATAAGTGGCACTAGAGTTGAAGTCCTTTACCTTTTCTACAAGAAAAAATATTTTTCCTTAGACTACTTATAAGTATAAACTTTTATGTAATTACATATTCTGCTAGTTGTAAAATAAGGTTCCTTGTGGAAAACCAGCAGGGTGTTTGCAGGGTGACATTTTTTTACAATATGAAAAAAAACAAAAAACTTTACCAAACGTCGAGTCGAACGAAATCGGCCGACTATCGGCAAAAGTCGGAGTTCCGACCGAAACCCAACCCCAATGCAAGTCAATGAGGAATAAAAGTCGGCAGTGAGTGGAGGATAGTAAACACACCTTCAGTGCCCATTTCAATGGCAACGACATCAATTCTTATTACTTAAGCTTTTCAACCTTAATTTTCTTTGTAATAATAGTAACGCATTGAAAACTGGGGGTTATTTGGCTCAAGTTGTGGGGGGGTACAGCCCAGTTAGGGAGGTGGAAAAACTGGCATATGTTGAGGTGTAGGCTGGATGTTCAGCAGCTGCAAATAGAGGAATTGGAGAAGTCGGAGGAAGAGGAGGACAAAGCGAGCCATTTTGCTGGCAACCTATGTGTCATCAGGGGAAGGTGGTACAAAATCCTTTGAAACCAAGGCATGGTTCATTTTAATGAAGGCAAGATCACCTACATTTTGGGTTGACAGCCGGGTCCTTCTTTCTGTCAGGATTGATCCCGCAGCACTGAAGCCTCTTTCAGATAGCACACTACCAGCAGGGCAAGCGAGCTCCTGTAAGGCATATTGTGCCAATTCAGGCCAGGTGTCCAGTTTACAGGCCCAGTAGTCAAAGGGGAAAAAACTGTGAGGGAGAACATCGATAGAGGAGGATTTTGAGCAACTGCTGTCTCCTGTCTGTTGCAATCGATTCAGTATTACCAGTAGTGTGAGCGATACTCGAGAAATCAGCCCACAACATGGTCATGAAACCCCTGTCTCCAACGCAACTTCGGCTGTGTGCACCACAAACACCTCTTCCATGTTGCCCAGTACGGCTCGTGGTAAAATCTGCACGGCTGCTGCATGCTGGGAATGCCTCTAACAAATGGTTTACCAGAGTTGCTTGTTTGTTCACCAATATTAGCTCTAGGTTCTCCTGTGGCATTATGTTCTGTAATTTGCCTTTATAGCATGGATCGAGGATGCTGGCCAACCAGTAGTTGTCATCCTTCATAATTTTGGCAATGTGGGGGTCCCTTTTTAGGATCCGCAAGAGATAATAACACATGTGGACCAATGTTCCAGGTGTCAATGATGCACTGCCAGTGGTGGGTGGCGGAGCACTTTCTGCCAAATCCACATCCCTCCAGTCATGCACAAACCCTGTACCTGACCTTGGCAAGCCAACATTTTCTCTTGCCCCCTGAGAAGCATCCTCCTCCCCAAAATAATCATCCTCCTCCTCCTCCTCTTCTTCCTCCACCTCATCCAGGACAGTTCCCTGAGCAGACAATGCCTGACTGTCATCAAGGCTTCCCCCCTCCTCCTCCTCCTCCTCCTCCACTGCAAATGCATGATCCTTAATTTGAGTCAAAGTTTGCATGAGCAGACGCATAAGTGGGATGCTCATGCTTATGATGGGCGTCATCTGCGCTTACCAGCCGTGTGCATTCCTCAAAACACTGAAGGACTTTACAGAGGTCTTTTAGCTTTGACCACTGCATACCCGACAACTCAATGTCTGCCCTCATACTGCCTGCCCGTGTATCCTCCCACAAATGCATTACAGCCTGCCTTTGTTCGCACAGCCTCTCAGCCATGTGCATGGTGGAGTTCCACATTGTTGCAACGTCTATGATTAGGTGGTGCTTGGGGAGGTGTAGTGATCACTGCAGCCTCTGCATACGACTGGAGTCTACGGGAGAGCGACGGATGTGCGAGCACAGTCTTCGCACCTTATGGAGCAGGGCTGGTAACTCTGGATAATTATTTATGAAGCACTGCACCACCAAGTTCAAGGTGTGAGCCTGGCAAGATCTGTGTCTGAGTTTTGCAAGGGCTATGGCAGCCACAAAATTACGTCCGTTATCACTGACTACCTTACCTGGTTCAAGATGTAGACTGCCCAGCCATGACTCAGTTTCTCACTGCAAGTAGTCGGCCAGTACCTCCGCGGTGTGTCTGTTGTCGCCCAAAGACATCATCTTTAAAAAAGCCTGCTGACGCTTACCACTAGCTGTTCGACAGTGGGACACCTCGTGTGCAACACTGGCAGCTGCGGATGGAGTGCTCGTGCAACCGCGCTCTGTCGGCGAGCTTTCGCTTCTGGAGGAGGAGGCGGAGGGTTGAATGCCTACATCCAACTGTTGCCTATACCGTGGGCTAGTGATACAGACAAGGCGTGCACTCTGTGGATAGGAGGTAGGTGCAAGCTGAACCTGGAACTTAGTCCAGACGGTCATCCAGTGAAGAGAAAGCAGCTGCACTCTGGGAAATTTTGATTTTCAATGCAAAAAATGTTTTATTGAAGACACCACAGGGGAATAGTGCATTGAGGTAACGTTTCAACCCTATGTCGGGTCTTTTTCAAGCCTCACTAGAAAAGACACATACTGACTGCTTTGGCTTTGCTGCGACACCTCAACATTTCTTGCTGGTGGTGTGCTAACCGGTGGGCTTACAGTGGGGGAAGCAATGTAGCGTTGCTGGCTACCTTCAGTCGGAGCAGGTGCACGTGTGCTACCTGAGGTTTTGTAGTCTATCCACGCTTGCAAGTGCATGGTGTTTACATGTCTAAGCATGCAACTGGTATTCTAATTTCGGAGATTTTTCCCTCAGCTAAAGGTCCTTCCGCACTTCTTACAGATAACCTTTGCCTCATCAATAGGATTTTGGTCAAAAAAGTGCCACACTGAACTCTTCCTACCATGGGAAAAATTTTCAGGGCTTGCACGTATGGCCAAGCTGTCCTGCAACTTTTTGTTTTTTTTAACACATTTTTGGACTGCTACGGGCCTGCCAGATAACCTCAGCTGTGATGTCGATGCCTGCTGCGGATCCTCCTTCTCTTCTGAGCTATTGCCAGCGGCACCCTCTTCCCCCAATGGATGCCAATCCGGGTCAACTGGGTCATCCATCACCTCCTCTTCAATTTCATCTGCACCTTCCTCTGTTTCACCATGTAAGGTGGTATAGTATGCGGGAAGGGGCACCTGAGTTACATCAGGGTCAAAATCTGGCTCAGTAGACTGCGAGGGCAATGCAGTGCTCTGGGTGAATGTACCAGCAGAATCCTATAGCACTGGCTGTGCATCAGTGCACTCCATGTCATATTCATCTTGGACTGGGGAATTCAGGATTTCACTTGATAACTTAGGCATGGTATGTGAAAAGAGCTCCAGGAAGTAATCTGAAGTGTGGCCTGCTGCATCCTTCATTTTTGGTGGGGGTGAAGGACACAAGGAAAGGTGTTGTTCCTGACCAGGAGCCTGCACTATATATATGGAGATGGTGCACACTCAGATCTAGGGTGAGGTAGGTGCTGGTGAATTGGACCACTAGGGCCCTGCACATATAAAAAGAATTATTCACCGCACTCAACACGTTGATAATATGCAAAAACTCATATTTATTGAATGTGTCCAATCCATCATCAAAAAAAGGGGGGTGTGCCCAAGCAAGATTAAAGAATGTACAATCAGAATACCCGACGTTTCGATCCTCCCGGATCTTATTCTTGGGCTACACTTAATATAATTAGTAGCGGACCTAGGGCACTTGAAAAGGATATGCATCCCCTTAAGGTAACTGGAAGGTTTAGGTATTGTAAAAGATAGCTTGAATGGATTCTGTCCAGTGAATGCAATGGAAATACCATAAGTAGTTTTCAGCTTGATAGTTGTTAAAAATCTGGTTTCTATGATGCCTATGCAGGAATCCAGATTCTCACATTTGTATACAGAGGCTAAGTCCTTTTTTCCAGCTTCTGAGCATGCCCATGGGACGAGCTCTCATTGGAGTTCAGGAGTCAGGTGCTCAGGTCCTGCTCCTGATTTTATTGGTTCTGCTCTGGGCTCTGGAGATTTCTGGAAGGTCCCGTACGCTATAAAAAGTGTGCATGGCTGTTCTGCCATGCGCTAGTATTTCTCATACTTGCTGCTGTGTGTTTGATGATGGATGCTTGGACTGGTGACTGACGCTCAAGCTTCATCTATTTCAGCAGCTAAGCGTCCTGCATCGCGCTTGCGATATTGCGGTTGCAGTCTTTTCAGGCGTGCGCAGTTGCGATGCAGAGCACACCTTCTTCTACGATAAGTCCGCTCGGTTGTAGTGACGTTTTAACTGCTCCTGTTACTGGCTACCGTACGTGTGCTGCTGAGACTCTGTGCGGTTAACAGACTCAGCGTTACTACATTTTCCATTATTTACCTGTGCAGCTCTGTGTCCTTTAACAGAGATTGCCTGTTTGCACCTGGGTGAGTTAGAACCCTGTGCACATTACCGCTTTAGTGCTCTGCCTCTCTCAGCAGCGGTTTTGCCATCCACCGCAAGGTGGACCCCGAGTGGCGAAGGCACTTTATTTATTTTTTTTGGTGTCTTCCGCCACTCATAACAATAGTGTCATAGAATGGTTCCAGCTTAAGGTAGGTAGGTTTTAGCTTGAGGAAGCAATGGCCATCATTAAGAGGTTTCCACCTGAAGTAGGTAGGTTTTAACTTGAGGCTGCAGTGGCCGTCATCTAAAGATTTCCATCTGGGGGGTCCTGAGAGGAAGGAACAGGTAATGTAGGTGGCGCTCCCGCGCCCTGCCTTGGAATAGATGGGTCCTTCCTCTCAGGACCCCCCAGGTGGAAATCTTTAGATGACGGCCACTGCAGCCTCAAGTTAAAACCTGCCTACTTCAGGTGGAAACCTAATAATGATGGCCATTGCAGCCTCAAGCTAAAACCTACCTATCTTAAGCTGGAACCATTCTATGACACTATCAAGATGAAAACTACTTATGGTATCTCCACTACATTCACTGGACAGTATCCGTTCAAGCTATTTTTTACGATACCTAAACCTTCCAGTTACCTTAAGGGGATGCATATCCTTTTCAAGTGCCCTAGGTCTGCTACTAATTATATTAAGTGTATCCCATGAAAAAGATCCGGGGGGATCGAAACGTCGGGTATTCTGATTGTACATTCTTTAATCTTGCTTGGGCACACCCCCCTTTTTTTGTTAATGCATTGGACACATTCAATAAATATGAGTTTTCGCATATTATCAATGTGTTGAGTGCGGTGAATCATTCTTTTTACAGGAGCCTGCACTGACAACTCAGTGCTTGCACTTTTTGAAACTTCAGAAGAGGAGGCGATAGAGCTGGAGGCTGCTTCGACAATGTAAGCCAAAACCTGTTCCTGATGCTCCGGCTTTAAAAGTGGTTTACCTACTCCCAGAAAAGGGAGCCTTCCAGGCCTTCTGGAGCCAGATGATGACGCAGGCTCAACACCTCCTGCCTTAGGTGCTATTGTGCTTTTGGCACTACCAGCAGATGTACCAGCTGCCCCCCCACCCACGTCTGCCTCTTCCACCATACTTCCTCATGTTTGGGAAAATGTACCAAAAATACCAGCAGATATATGATACTGTATGAGGAGCGTATTGATGTATACGGTGTAGGGAAAAATTTAAATCTCCGTATATATTTCCGGAGTCACACACAGACGCTCACTCAGTATGGATTTGACCGTAATACAAACAGCAGATATACGGTACTGTATGAGGTGCGTACAGCTGTATACGGTGTAGGGGAAAATTTAAATTTCCATATTTATTTCCGGAGTCACACACAGACGCTCTCTCAGTATGGATTTCATCGTAATACAAACAGCAGATGTACGGTACTGGATCAGAAGCGTACAGCTGTATACGGTGTAGGGAAAAATTTAAATCTCCGCATATGTTTCCGGAGTCACACACAGACACTTCACTCAGTATGTTTTTGACCGTAATACAAACAGCAGATATACGGTAATGTATGAGGAGCGTACCGCTGTATACGGTGTAGGGAAAAATTTAAATCTCTGTATTTATTTCCCGAGTCACACACAGATAGTCAGCATGTATTTGTCTGTGATACCAGCCAGTACACAGTAGTGTGTGAAGAGCGTACAGCTCTATACAGTGTGAGAAAAAATGAACGGTCGGTAACTGTGCAGAAATAAAGAATAAAAGTATTAGTGCTGTGTAAAAAGCAGTCTGCACAGCAGTGTACACACAGCAATACAGCTATCAGGCAGCCTAATAACCAGCGCTGCTGCACTCAAGAAAATCCTCCTCTGTCACTGCACACTAACTGTACAGCACAATTGCTATCAGCACAAGCACATAGGTGTAATTTAGTGAAGTCTGTCCGAAATACCATGGGGTTGCCGGAGAGTAAGGACCCCAAGACCCCACAGGACATAATGTTTGCGGGTATTTCCCGTAGAGAGGTACGGGCATTCCCAGTGGTCCCAGCTGTAAAAGACCTAGTTAAAAGGGAATGGGAGAAACCAGGTCAGAGAACCTTCCTCCCCTTAACGTCAAAGCGTAAGTACCCCTTTGACGATGAGGAGTTAACAGCCTGGTCGAGAGCCCCCAAGGTGGATGCGGCAGTGGCCTCTACCTCTCGTAGATCCTCCTTGCCGGTAGAGGATTCGGGAACTTTGGCTGATTCCTTGGATCGTAAAACCGATACATTCCTTAAAAGATCTTGGGAAGCTTGTACGGCAGCCTTTAAGCCCGCAATAGCGGCCACGTGTACGGCAAGATCAACGTTGGTGTGGCTGAATGACTTAGAGGACAATATTAAGAATGGAGTAGCTAGGAATAGAATTCTTTCCTCTATGCCCCTCATTAAGGGAGCAGCGGCCTTCCTCTCCGACTCCTCCGCGGACTCTCTCCGGTTATCGGCTAGAGCGGCAGGACTGACCAATGCAGGCAGGCGGGCCTTATGGTTGAAGGGGTGGAAAGGAGACACACAAACAAAGACTAGATTGTGTGCTATACCCTGCCAGGGTAAGTACCTGTTTGGCACGGAGCTGGATGAGATTTTGACAAAAGCGGGGGAGAGGAAGAAGGGGTTTCCTAACCCGTTTGTTCCGTTCAACAGGAGAGCCTACAGGAAGCCGCCGTTCGGTAAAAAGAAGGACTTTAGACCCCAGGACTGCTGGGGAAATAAGGACCCCAAGCAAAGGGGCAACCTATTCGGGAAACGTCCCTTCAGGGGAGACAGATCCCGATAAAACCATTACACCGGTAGGTGGCAGGCTATTAAAATTCAGCCGCCAATGGGAGAAGGTGACATCAAACCCGTGGGCCATAAATATTGTGTCATCAAGCCTAAAATTAGAATTTGTTCGGTATCCACCGAACTCCTTCCTATTGACTTCTATGAAGTCCCGAACACAGCAGGAAGCACTGGAGATGGAGATTGCAGTACTGCTAACTAAACAGGTCCTAGTAGAGGTCCCAGGGGACGAAATAGGAATGGGCTTTTATTCTCCTCTAATTTTTAGCCCCAAAACCGGATGGCTCTTTTAGGACCATAATAAATTTAAGGAAGCTTAATACCTTCTTAAAGCTGAGGTCGTTCAAAATGGAGTCGATAAAGTCTGCAATAAAGCTTTTGTTCCCCAGGTGTTATATGGCAGTCTTGGACCTAAAGGACGCCTATTACCATCTACCCATACATCGTGGGCACCAGAGGTTCCTGCGGGTAGCAGTCTGGTTCAAAGGTCGGATTCAGCATTTCCAGTTTGCGGCAATGCCATTCGGACTATCCATGGCTCCTCGGGTATTTACAAAATTGATGCTGGAGGTGATGTCGTATGTAAGGCTGAATGACACCTTAGTTATCCCTTACTTAGATGACCTACTCATAGTAGGAAACTCTGTTTCACAGTGCGAAGCCAGAATAGCTAAGATTATCTCATCTCTAAGAACACTAGGCTGGCTAATTAACTGGGAGAAGTCCACATTAGAACCAGTAAACTGTCAGAGGTTTCTGGGCCTGCAACTAGACTCCGTAACTGAGGAGTGTTTTCTGCCACACGCCAAAGTGATAGCCATAATCAATAAGATACGGAATACGGCAGGAATACCTGTAATTTCATTGAGACAGGGTATGTCCTTGCTGGGGTCGCTAATATCATGCATTCCAGCGGTGCAGTGGGCCCAGTTCCACTCCAGAGAACTACAGTGGGCTATTCTGCAGGAAACGGATAGACTGCAGGGGTGGTTGGAGGGGAGGATGTCCCTATCGCCCGAGGTGGTTGAATCCCTAAGATGGTGGTTAAATCCTTCCAATTTATCGAAGGGAGTACAATGGTGGGTGACTCCCTCCAAAATACTCACCACGGATGCCAGCCCCTTAGGTTGGGGAGCCCATCTAGAGGAGCACATGGTACAAGGCTGGTGGCGTAATGATGAAATAGAGACCTCCTCTAATGTAAAGGAGCTAACAGCGATTTTTTTTTTTATGCGATATCTCATTTTCTCCCGCAGTTAAGGGGCGCCCACGTAAAAATCCAGACAGACAATACCACCGCAGTGGCCTATATAAACTGGCAAGGAGGCACGCGGTCACTGCCACTGATGTCTATCGCGGGAAAATCCTGGAAATGGCCGAGGTCCATCTTCTCTCCTTGTCAGCTCTCCATATAAGAGGAGTAGACAACTCCCGGGCAGACTATCTCAGTCGCCAAGCCCTATACCAGGGCGAGTGGGTCCTCAGTAGGCACATCTTCGAAATGATAGCGTCAGAATGGGGCAGACCAGAGATAGACCTATTCGCGACCAGAGCCAACAGGCGCGTAAAAAGGTTTGCTTCACTCTACAGGTCGGACAACCCAGACATTCTAGATGCCCTCCAAGCACCCTGGACATTCCAACTAGCCTATGCCTTCCCTCCAATGGTTCTACTACCAACAGTAGTCAGGAAAATAAGACAGGAGAGGACGAGGGTCATCTTTATAGCCCCGTTTTGGCCAAAAAGACCGTGGTTTTCATGGCTAAGAGCCATGTCGGTAACCGACCCGTGGATCCTGCCGCTGCACCAGAATCTTCTCTCGCAGGGACCCTGCTACCATCCACAGGTCAAAGCCCTGCACCTAGCAGCCTGGAATTTGAAAGGGAGCTACTGAGGCAGAAGGGTTTCGCAAAGAACCTAATCAATACCCTGCTGCAAAGTAGGAAGGAGTCCACAACAAAAATATATGCTAAAGTGTGGAAAAAGTTCCTGGCCTTTCACCCAGCAAAACTAACTGGTGAAGTACCCATTACGGCCATTCTAGAATTTCTGCAAAGAGGCCGAGAATTAAGGCTCTCGGTAAGCACTCTAAAGGTCCACGTGTCAGCTCTAGGAGCCCTATTTAACTATAACGTGGCAGCAAATAGATGGGTGACCCGTTTCATCTCAGCTTGTCAACGCTCAGAGCCGGTGCATATTCCTCAGCTACCAGCATGGAACCTTACTCTAGTTTTGGATGCTTTCACTCAGGCACCATTTGAGCCTATAAGCTCAGCGTCAGTGAAGTGCCTCTCTTTAAAAACTGCTATGCTAGTAGCCTTAGTATCGGCTAGAAGAGTGAGTGATCTTCACGCTCTCTCAGTAGACCCTCCGTTCCTGTCAATAACACGAGACAGTCTGATTTTAAAGACAGACCCATCCTACCTTCCAAAACGGGCAACTAAATTTCATAGATCTCAGGAGATATACCTACCTTCCTTCCATGAGAACCCGTCAACACAAGACGAGATAAAATGTCACACTTTAGATGTGAAAAGAGCAGTGCTAGCCTACCTAGATAGGACCAGTCCCTGGAGGCAGAGTAGGTCTCTTTTTGTCTCCTTCCAGGGTAGCAGGAAGGGGTCTGCAGTTACATCAGGCACCATATCCAGATGGATTAGAGATGCTATCACAATGGCGTATCTGGCAAAAGGAGAAGACCCTCCACTGGGGATTAAGGCGCACTCTACTAGAGCCATATCATCCTCCTGGGCCGAGAGAGCGAACGTCCCAATTGAACAAATATGTAAGGCTGCAACCTGGTCTTCTCCGTCTACCTTTTATAGTCACTATAGACTAGATTTATCCTCTACCGAGGATTTGACTTTTGGTAGATCAGTCCTTAACACGGTGTGCCCTCCCAAATGATTATCTCTGGAAATCTCTCAGTGGGTGCTGTCGTGGCAAAGAGGAAAAACCGGATTACTTACTGGTAATACTCTTTTGTAGAGTCCACGACAGCACCCGCTCACTTCCCTCCCGTAAAGATTTTTTCACACATGGGTCTCCTTGGTGGTGGAGATTATGAGTTAAGTTAAATAGGTGATTAAACTTAGTAAACATAAAACTACATAGGGGTAAGATAGATGAATCGCCCAAACAAATTGACTAAAACATGTATGGCGGTTCCTCCGTTGTTCTCGGTAACACAAACTGAGGGAGCGAGGGGGATCGCCCCATTTCTCTCTGTAGGTTTCCTGTTCCGGGGGCGGATCCCCTCTCTCAGTGGGTGCTGTCGTGGACTCTACAAAAGAGTATTACCGGTAAGTAATCCGGTTTTCTGTGTCGCACAAAGACACGGTGGTTGGAACCAAAGATCTCAAATTTGGACTCATCAGACCAAAGCACAGATTTCCACTGGTCTAATGTCCATTCCTTGTGTTCTTTAGCCCAAACAAGTCTCTTCTGCTTGTTGCCTGTCCTTAGCAGTGGTTTCCTGGCAGCTATTTTACCATGAAGGCCTGCTGCACAAAGTCTCCTCTTAACAGTTGTTGTAGAGATGTGTCTGCTGCTAGAACTCTGTGTGGCATTGACCTGGTCTCTAATCTGAGCTGCTGTTAACCTGCGATTTCTGAGGCTGGTGACTCGGATGAACTTATCCTCCACAGCAGAGGTGACTCTTGGTCTTCCTTTCCTGTGGTGGTCCTCATGTGTGCCAGTTTCTTTGTAGCGCTTGATGGTTTTTGCCACTGCACTTGGGGACACTTTCAAAGTTTTCCCAATTTTTCGGACTGACCTTCATTTCATAAAATAATGATGGCCACTCATTTCTCTTTACTTAGCTGCTTTTTTTCTTGCCATAATACAAATTCTAACAGTCTATTCAGTAGGACTATTAGCTGTGTATCCACCAGTCTGCTGCACAACACAACTGATGGTCCCAACCCCATTTATAAGGCAAGAAATCCCACTTATTAAACCTGACAGGGCACTCCGGTGAAGTGAAAACCATTTATGGTTACTACCTCTGAAGGTCATCAAGAGATTGCCAAGAGTGTGCAAAGCAGTAATCAAAGTAAAAGGTGGCTACTTTGAAGAACCTAGAATATAAGACATATTTTCAGTTGTTTCACACTTTTTTGTTAATTATATAATTCCACATGGTTAAGTCATAGTTTTGATGCCTTCAGAGTGAATCTACAATTTTCATAGTCATGAAAATAAAGAAAACTCTTTGATTGAGAAGGTGTGTCCAAACTTTTGGTCTGTACTGTATGTTTTTATTCATTTTCTCCCAGACTGTGTATTTAAAATAAATGGAAAATTTATGAAGAATGTTATTCTTTCTTAAATAGGACATTCGGTCAAAAGTGTGCAGTTTTTTTCTCTTATTTTACTCCCACTTCTCTGAGAATTTTCCTTTATTTTGCTTCTCAAAATCAAAGTGAAAAATCAAATTACAGGCTGATCTTACTTCAGTGGAAAAGCCTCAAGACAAGGAAATGATGCTAAATAGCGTGTGTGGCCGCCACGTGCCTGTATAAACTCCCTACAACACCTGGGCATTGTTGTGATGAGGCGGTGGATGTCCTCCTGAAGGATCTCTTTCCAAGACTTGGATTAAAGCATAAGTCAACTCCTGGACAGTCTGTGATGCAATGTGGAGTTGGTATTTGGAATGAGACATGATGTCCCAGATGTGCTGGATTGGATTCAAGTCTGGGGAATGGGCAGGCTTGTCCATAGCATGAATGCCTTCATCATGCATTAACTGCTGACACACTTCAGCCACATGAGGCCTAGCATTGCCAGTGCACCTGCATATGGTCTCATAATGGGTCGAGGATCTTATCTCAGAATCTAAAGCTGGATGGCAAAACAAGTGCTAGTAATATCCCAAAAGTAATAGGAATGAAAAAATAACTTTTAACCATGCCAAAAGAGTTGAAAAGAAATGTCTTGAGTGAGAAAAGGAAGGGCTCAATTCTGGCTTTACTGGGATATAGAGGGATACAGTGAGCGTCATATTGCCTCCATCCTTAAAATTTCTAAGACTTCAGTCCATTACATGAGGTCAAGCAGCAGACATTTGGAACAACAAAGCTACTAACCGACAGAGGGCAAAAATGACTCTCCACTGACCGGGATGACAGTCATTTTATTCGAAATGTCACTCAGCAACTGCAGGATGACATCAAGTGACCTAAAAGAGGAATGGCAAATGGCAGCTGGGGTGAAGTGCATAGCAAGAACAGTTTGTAACAGGCTCCTAGAGGCAGGGCTCGAGTCATGTAAAGGTAGAAAAAAGCCTTTCATCAATGAGAAGCAAAGGAGAGCCAGACTGAAGTTTGCCAAAGACCATAAGGATTGGACCATAGAGGACAGGAGTAAGGTAGTCTTCTCTGAGTCTAATTTTTAGCTTTGCCCAACACCTGGTCGTCTAATGGCTTGATGGAGAGCTAGTGATGCGTACAAGCCAAAGTGTTTTGCACCCACTGTGAAATTTGGTGGAGGATCGGTGATGATCTGGGGATGCTTCAGCAAGCCTGGAATAGGGCAGGTTAATCTTTGCGAAGGATGTATGAATCAAGCCGCATACAAGTTTACCCTGGAAAAACAGTTGATTCCTTCTGCTCAGGCAATGTTACCCAACTATGAGGACTGATTTGTCCAGCAGAACATTGCGCCATACCATACAGTTACGTCAATCAATATGTGAATGAAGGACCACCACATCAAATCCCTGTCATGGCCAGCCCAATATCCAAACCTGAACCCCATTGAAAACCTCTGGAAAGTAATAAAGGGGAAGATGCATAGTCACAAGCCATCAAACAAAGAAGAACTGCTTAAATTTTTGTACCTTGAGTGGCATAAGGACACCCAAAAGCAGTGTGAAAGACTGGTGGAAAGCATGCCAAGACACATGAAAGCTGTGATTAAAAATCTTGGCTATTCCACAAATATTCGTGGTGCAGCACGGTGGCTCAGTGGATAGCACTGCAGCCTTGCAGCGCTGGAGTCCTGAACATCTGTATGTTCTCCCCGTGTTTGCGTGGGTTTCCTCCCACATTCCAAAGACATACTGATAGGGAATTTAGAATGTGAGCCCCTGTCCCAGTGATGATAATGTGTGCAAACTCTAAAGTGCTGCAGGATATGTTAGCGCTATATAAAAATAAAATAAAACAAAAAATATTGATTTCTGAACTCTTCATGAGTCTAACCATTAGTATTGTTGCTTCTAAATGATTATGAACTTGTTTCTTAGCATTATTTGAGGTCTGCAAGCACTGCATTTTTTTGTTATTTTGACAATTTCTCATTTTCAGAAAATAAATAAAAAATTTAGTGCTTGGAAATTCAAAGACATGTTGTCAGTAGTTTATAGAATAAAATTGCAATTTACATTTTACTCAAAAATATACCAATAAAGAGAAAACTCAGACAAACTGAAAATTTTGCAGTGGTCTCTTAATTTTTGTCAGAGCTGTATATACAGAAGTGAACCAGTGACCAAATTTCTATGCGGATAATTTGGTTCCATAACAAAATGGTGGAATTGAAAATAAATAAATAATTTAATTAATTTAAAAAAGCAGTGGGAACTGTCCACTTCTGATCTGGTGACTTGCCCTCTTTAACGCCTAGAGTGTATATGCTCACAGGGGGAGAAGATGACTGGCGAAGGGAAAATTATATTGAAAATTGACAGATAAAAAGAAAGATGATGGTGCCAGTGAGAAGTAGTTATATATATTTAATTCTTTACCAAAAGGGAATTTTATAATTCGCATATTTGATTCCTCAAATAAATTCTACACATTTCATTTAGTTTTCTATTAAAGCTAATATCATTATTACAATACACTTTGTTTAATTTATGTTTTCACAAAATTCTAAACCTGCAAGGCTGCATTCATAAAAGTCACAATGTGGTAATAATCATGCATTAAGCCTTTTTAAGGCAATATTGAAAGAGTCATGGATTTAAAGTAGCTTATAAAAGTCCCATTAAATAGTTTATATTACACTAATAGGCAGCTCTCTGCTTATGCACAATGTACACAGAAAGCTGTCAATCAGTGGTGTGGTGGGGTTATACAGAGCTCAGCATTTGAAGAACTGGTATATCTCAACTTGAACTGGTAGATATTCAGCAGATAATATAGTGATTTTACAAAAATGATGACATGCAACCCATTAAGTGATATATTGCTGGATTGTGGATCTCTGCCCCTACATCAGGTTGCTCTCAGAAGGTTAAACAAGAATATGGTGACAGATTCCCTTTAATAAAACAAAAGCCACTGCTTCATTTGATAAATACTGGTGCTTCTCACTAAATTAGAATATCACTAACGTCCGGTACCTTCCCTTCTGCTTTCAAACATGCCACAATCAGGCATTTCCTTATTAAACCAACCCTCGACCCAACCGCTACGTCCAGCTATCGCCCAATATCACTGCGCCCATTCGCTTCTAAACTCCAGGAGCAGCACGTCCACGCTGAACTTTCCTCCCACCTATCATCTAACTTGCTCTTTGACAAGCTAAAATCTGGTTTCTGCCCCATCACTCCATTGAGACAGCCCTGACCAAAATTACTAACGACCTACTTACAGCCAAATCAAACGGAAAATATTCTATACTCCTGCTTCTAGACCTGACCTTTGCATTTGACACAATTGACCACTGCCTCCTACTACAGATCCTCTCCTCCTTTGGCATCAAAGACCTCACCCAATCCTGGATCTCTTCATACCTTTCCATCCACACATTCAGGTCTCCCACTCCCACACTACCTCCTCATCCCACCCTCTCTCTGTTGGAGTCCCCCAAGGCTCTGTTTTAGGACCCCTACTCTTCTCAATCTATACACTTGGTCTGGGGCAACTCATAAAGTCCCACAGATTCCAGTACCACCTTTATGCTGATGACACTCAGATCTACCTCTCTGGCCCAGACGTCATCTCTCTGCTGTCCAGAATCGCAGAGTGTCTATCAGCCATATCCTCCTTCTTCTCCTCTCGCTTCCTCAAGCTCAATGTGGACAAATCTGAACTCAACATCTTTCCTCTATCTCACAGATCTTCCTTACCTGACCTATCTATAACAATTAATGACACCACGCTTTCCCCAGTACCGGAGGTCCGTGCCTCGGAGTAACCTTTGATTCTGCCCTGTCCTTCAAACCACACATTCAAGCTCTTTCTACCTCCTGTCGCCTCCAGCTCAAAAATATTTCCAGATTGGTCCTTCCCTCAACCCGCAATCAACTAAAATGCTTGTGAATGCCCTCATCATCTCCTGCCTCGACTACTGCAACATCCATTTCTGTGGTCTCCCTGCTAACACCCTCGCACCTCTCCAGTCCATCCTTAACTTTGCTGTCTGACTAATTCATCTTTCTCCTCGCTACTCCTCTGCTTCTCCCCTCAGCAAATCTCTTCACTGGCTCCCATTCCCTCAGCGTATCCAGTTCAAATTACTAATATTGACCTACAAGGCCATCTATAACCTGTCTCCCCCATATGTTTCTGAACTAATCTCCCGATACCTTCCCTCACATAATCTCCGGTCCTCCCAAGACCTCCTTCTCTCCTCCACACTTATTGGCTCCTCACCCAACTGCCTCCAAGACTTCTCCCGAATAGCCCCTATCCTTTGGAATTCTTTGCCCCAACATGTCCGACTATCAACCACATTTGGATCCTTCAGACGAAACCTGAAAACCCACCTCTTCAAGAAAGCCTACAGCCTGCAATGACCTCGCTACCTCCTCAACACTAACGGAGATATCGCCTCAACCAACATCGGAACTTCTGCAACCCACCAACCTACTGTCTCCTTCCCCACCTTCCTGTAGCATGTAAGCCCGAAAGGGCAGGGTCCTCTCCCCTTTGTATCAGTCTGTCATAGTTAGTTTGTTTACTGTAAGTGATATCTGTAATTTGTATGTAACCCCTTCTCATGTACAGCACCATGGAATCAATGGTGCTATATAAATAAATAATAATAATAATCATCAACAAAAAGTTAATTTATTTCAGTTCTTCAATACAAAAACTAAAACTCATATATTATATAGTCATTACAGAGTGATTTATTTCAAGTGTTTATTTATGTTAATGTTGATGATTATGGCTTACAGCCAATGAAAACCCAAAAGCCATTATCTCAGAGTGCTGTATCCAAACTTACTAATGGAAAGTTGAGTGGAAGGAAAAAGTGTGGTAGAAAAAAGTACACAAGCAACCGAGATAACTGCAGCCTTGAAAGGATTGTTAAAAAAAGGTCATTCAACAAACTAGGTGAGATTCACAAGGAGTGGACTGCTGCTGGAGTCATTGCTTCAAGAGCCACTGCACACAGACTTATCCAGGACATGTTCTACAAGTGTCATATTTCTTTTGTCAAGCTACTCATGACCAATAGACAATGCCAGAAGCGTCTTACCTGGGCCAAGAAGAAAAAGAACTGGACTGTTGCTCAGTGGTCCAAGGTGTTGTATTCAGATGAAAGTAAATTTTCAATTTCACTTGGAAATCAAGGTCCCAGTGTCTGGAGGTAGAGTGGAGAGGCACACAATCCAAGCTGCTTGAGGTCTAGTGTGAAGTTTCCACAATCAGTGATGGTTTGGGGAGCCATGTCATCTGCTGGTGTAGGTTCACTGTGTTTTATCAAGTCCAAAGTCAGCGCAGCCATCTACCAGGAAATTTTAGAGCACTTCATGCTTCCCCCTTCCAATAAGCTTTTTGGAGATGGAAATTTCATTCTCCAGCAGGATTTGGCACCTGTCCACACTGCCAAAATTACCAATACCTGATGTAAAAACAACAGTATCCTTGTGCTTGATTGGCCAGCAAATTTGCCTGACCTTAACCCCATAGAGAATCTGTGGGGTATTGTCAAGAGGAAGATGAGATACACCGGACCCAACAATGCAGACAAGTTGAAGGCTGCTATCAAAGCAACCTTGGGCTTCCATAACACTTCAGCAGTGACACAGGCTGATCGCCTTCATGCCACACCACATTGATGCAGTAATTGATGCAAAAGGAGCCCTGACCACACTGCCAAAAGTACAAATACCTGGTTTAAAAAACAGTATCATTGTACTTGATTGGCCAGCAAACTCGACTGACTTTAATCACATAGAGAATCTATAGGGTATTGTCAAGAGGAAGATGAGAGACACCAGAATCAATATTGCAGACAAGCTGAAGGCTGCTATCAAAGCAACCTGGGCTTCCTTAACACCTCAGCAGTGCCACAGGCTGATCGCCTCCATGCCATGCTGCACTGATGCAGTAATTGATGCAAAAGGACACCTTACCAAATATTGAGTGCATTTACTGAACATACATTTCAGTAGGCCAACATTTCGGATTTTAAAATCATTTTTCAAGCTGGTGTTATAAAGTATTCTAATTTACTAAGATAATGACCTTTGGGTTTTCATTGGCTGTAAGCCATAATCAATACTAACAGAAATAAAAACTTGAAGTAGATCACTCTGTAATGTAATGACTCTATATAATATATGCGTTTCACTTTTTGTATTGAAGAACTGAAATAAATTAACTTTTTGATAATATTCTAATTTAGTGAGACGCACTTGTACATATTTACGTGCACCTTTACTTTTCCTCTTATAATGAGATTCCATTGACATTATTTACGCATGTGTACCATTGAAATTTTTTTTTTAGTTTTCTTAATTGTATTTTTTATATGTGTCACCTGTTATTTAAGGTGAAAAGATGGAAGCCTTTTCTTACCAAGAAAAGCATACAATCCTGGCTATGTGCTGCCAAAACCTTGAAAATGTCTACCAAAAGCCTGTGGGAAAATGTATTATGGCTTGATGAGACCAATTTTGAATTTTTAAGCCATAATTCCAAAAGGTATGTTTGGTCAATGCCATCACTGCACATTTTCAAAGAAACATCATAACGACCTTGAAGCATAGCAGAGGCAACATGATGCTTTGGATCTGTTTTTTAGCAGCTGAAACTTGGGCTTTAGTAAATTATGAACAATTCCAATTATCAGTCTATTTTGCAACAAAACCTTCAGGCCACTGGTAAAAAGGTGAAGTTGAAGAGGATTGTCTGCTTAAATCACAACAATTACACTAACTATACCTCCCAATCAACAAAGATATGAATTGACCAGATGAATATCAAATTTTTTGAGTGCTAACACAAGAGAGAATGAGCAACCATGAATAAAACACTAATGGGTAAAACTGTCACAGTGACGAAACTCAGACATTGTTAACAATTGTACAATATTTTTGTGTTTATGAACAAACTTGCCTGAATGAGGCCTAATAGCTTTGTAAACTATGGTGCTATCTCAGTGCAAGAAATAACCTCAATACATGAGATATAAACAAAAAACTAACCATCTGCCATCAAAAAGACAGCAAAAGATATCCAAAGAGACACCGAAAAGCATGTCTTTCCAAAAACAAAGCTGGTATTTTTCTGAAGTGTTTTTCTTGGAAAAAAAATGAAGGTACAGTAGCATCTATAATACATATTCTATGTGTCTAAAAGACATATGTATAAGACATATAAGATAAAATTCCCTTAAGGGTCCATTTTTTTTGCAAAATCTAGGGCCAACAGTGTGTTCTCTGGTAATGGTGTTGGAAGCCATACCTTGTGATGAATGCTTTCATGTTCACCTTCTTATACTTCTCTGTTATCTGGTGACGGAAATATTTATAGAATAACAAACTAAAATGTCATACTAATGTCTCAAAAAATTGGCCACAAAGTGCAAATTTTTTCTTTCTTTTTTCTTCTTTCACTACGATTCATATTCTGGATTTATTTGTAGTAAATTGGCTCTTTGTCCTTGATTTCAAAGTTTCCTAAGCTATCAAAGAGATTTATATTATCTGAGCAAAACTGATAGGCATATTGATTTTTAAAACATATTTTCAGCCTTTGTAATGTTAAGAACTAGAAAAAGCCCTTCTTATAGTGGCAAGCGTAAACTGCTCAGTTGTGTCTAAAACTTTTTCTTTTAATTCCATCCGTCCAGCAGAGTTTATGTATGTTTCACATTACTTTTTAATTAACTTAGCCATACTTAAAGATGGCTATCATGAAAGTCTGTACCCTGGCCACTAGCACACTATAATTATGTATGATATACAGAATTTTCTTCTTTGGTTTGCTAGTTCAAAGTTGGTCTTTAACATTAAAATTCAATGGAAGAGAAGGTTGATACAGCAATGAAAAAGAAAATTAATCCCTGCTCACTATAAAATGGTCACCACAGGTACAACAATTCAAATTTATAAAGGTGCAATGGAGGATAATCATATATTGGTAACAGATGCTTAAGCTATGTAATATGAAATTACTTGTTCACCTTTTTACATGAAAGTATAAAAGCATTAAAGGGATTGGTCCTTTTCATAAACTCACAGTTGCTGAGTGTAGCTAGAAAGCCAGACTTAGCTTTTCTATCCCTTCCTGGATTCACTGAGTCTCAGACGCTGCTTCTTGTATCTGGTATTGGCAAAAGAGATGATGTCACATCAGCAGAGCTGCAACCAATCAGTGACCTCAGGAGCTCATTCACCCTCTTCCATCTCTTTATCTAAAACTGAATCTTTGCAAAACTGAGCAACTCCCTCCACTATCCTTCCTAAATCCAACATTGATACCTCTCTGTAGGTGGTTCTACCATAACTGTCAAGCAGCACGCTTTCTATCTTGAGGTTTTATTTGATCTTTCTTTCTCATATCTTGTCCACCATATCACTACCAGCAAAGAGGATGAATGGACTGACAGCAATATAGAAGAGAGGGATGGTGTAATGAACACAAATTATGTGTCCATGTATAACACCTAACAAACACTCAAGAAACCACACTCCAATCCCAGTTAGAAATACGTAAAGCAGTGGACATGATAATCATGTATATCAAATGAAATAATCCTTAATATTGACCAGAAAGAAGAATAGACTAATACTCAACATATCTATTAATGTTGTTATGATTTCCAGGAGAAACTTTTGAGGAATTACAAAAAAAATTTGATTTTAAAAATCTTAAATGGCCACACTTCAAATGAAAAACTAGCAAGATTAGGGTCATCCTCAAACTGAGAGAAAATGTGTGAATATGCTTCATCCATTGAATATCCATAACATATACAATCATTAAAATACCAGCTCAAGACTAGAGATGAGCGAATCTGAACTTTAAAGTTTCTGGTTCGTACCGGACAGTTAGTGTCCCGTGCTAAAAGTCGAGCAATAACTTCTCCCAGAAGACCATTGCAATGTTCGAAGTTCCGAAAAAAGAGAGAGAGTGAGATTTCCAGGATCATCATTAGCCATTTCCTTTATTATACAATCGGAATATTTCCTTATTCTAGTATTTCAAATCTTTTAACCACTTCTTATGCTTTGCAATCTATAATGTTATATCTAAGTAAGACAGCAGTGATTTTATCTCTATTTGTAAAAAAAAAAATCATATCTAGTAATATAATATCCATAGGACATCAATTGCAATTCTGTTTGAACTTAATATAAAAAGTCACATGATTTGGAAAAAGTGTGAGTTTTAGGTGTTTTCTAAGTCCCCATGGGATTCTCTGACAGCTTCAGTATTCATGTAGCGTTGACTGGTATATTTCTTTAGTAATAGTATATTTCAAGTAGATGGTAAGCAACACATAAAAAAACCTTACAAAACTTAGTACTCTTGGTGTCTAATCTTTTCAACTGCACATGCGCGCGAATGCTATTGCGCAGCCACAGATTTCCTCCAAGGACCTTGAGACCAAAAAAGATGAAAAAATCTAATACTTCCATAATATTATAGTTATGTGACATCAGATAATAAGATGTGATGAAAGCAATTCTTTTTGTAATATAATGACCATTCCCAGTCTAAAATTTGCAGCTAACCAATGTCAGTTTCTCCAGATGTGATAAACATAAATTGTAGAATATTCATACCTAAAGTGTTTGTCCCTTAATTTTATTTCAGGAGTAAATAGCTTCCAGGATTCCTGGCTTTCATCTTGCTGTGGGGGATGTTCTCCTAATTGACTGACAGTTCAGACAAGTATTATTGTTATGCCTCGAGCCCGAGATGTGTAATCTCCAGTTCTGCTATGAGTAGAGTAACTCTGAAGCTGGTCAGGTTTGGGAGCTAGCAGCACAAACCAACAATTCAGCCAGCTACACTGCAGTGCTTACAATCTCATAAAAGAGTTTGAAAGCACTTTGCATATTCAAGCACCACAGCACTGGCATTTATCCTAGGCAACAAACTATGCAGTAAATAATAATGCAATAGTAATTATTGGGGACTGGTGCAGAATTGTAACACAAACTAAAATGAAAAGTTGTTACAAGCACTTACACTGTAAGATGCTCCTGTTTTTACAAGCACTTTCTAATTATGTCCATAGAAAAAAGCAAACCCGCTCACCTGGACGGTCGATGGTGCATGGAAGCAGGGAAACATGTGGCCACATATGGAGGCAATGAAGAGAAAAGAACAGAGTTTTAAAAAGAACACAGTGTTAGTGTTTGAAAAGCGTTGCTCTCTGATCGCCATGAAATCTTTGCAATCAAGCTTTTAATATTTGGAGAATATAAACTTTTTTTTGCATTTGAGAAGCAGGATCCAAAATCTTTTTATTACTTTCCAATTATATCCATCTTTTAAGGAAAGAATAAACTTCTAAGGTGTCTGTTAATTGGACATTTAAAAAAAAATGCATTCCGCTACACAACATAATACCTCTACTTTTGTGCCGCTCTTTGTCCTCTTTTCTCATTTTATTCTTCCTCAGCTGCTTTATCCAATTTCAGTACTACTTTCAGATATCTCAAGAGCAGAAAGTGGGTACTGCCTTGTTTACCAAGCAGTATGTCCTCCTGTCTTCCTTTCCCTTAGTTCTGGCACTGCCGTGCTTGAATTTCCCCTGAGAATGTGAAATTAAGAGGAAATTGAGAGAGAACAAATATACTTGGAATGAAGGGGGAATTGGAGAATACAGTTGCAAATGCACTATTAGAAACATGGAAGCACATGAAAAACACATGGAGAGTAAGATGTCAGATAAAACGAACAAGTGGAGGGGAAGAGCATAAGAGATAAACAAGTGCTACTGCTGATATGATTTGGTATCCTAGTGGGCAAGTAAGAATAGCAAGAGAATCACCAAGCCATCAACCAGTCATGATGAAGTCCCATAGCTCACTACTGTGTATTGTGCTGTGTTGAGCTCTCTGCAGCAAGCAGATTTTACCCATTGTATATAAGAGGTGTCAAAAAGATACAATTCCATTTCCTATCTTTCTAGGTAGTCTGTAACTATGGATGGATCAGTCTGAACAACAGGCAAATGGAAAGCAAATTCCAAGGAAGAAATATACCTAGTCACCATAACTTTAAAAATAATTTTTCACCCAAAACTCAACATTGTTTTTTAATACATTATACTTTTGATATTATCTACTTTGTCAATAACATCTAAGACGTATAAGCTTGTTAAAACGACAATGACAATTTAATGTTGTCACTAAGGGCCCTGTCACACATAGCTATCTCGCTAGCTAGCTAGTTTTTTGTCTCACCAGCGAGATCAGTGTGTGACATCGATCAGCGACCGGCCCCCCTGCCGATAACGCTGATTGCTCTTGGAAAGCCCTGGACATTTCTTTGATCGCTGGTCTCCCGCTGGCCCTCACGCATTGCTGCGTGTGACAGGCGGGAGACCAGCGATCAGCTGGTAACAAAGGTAAACTCAGGGTTTCTAAGCACCGTGCAATGCCTAGAAACCCTCTGTGTACCTTAGTTACCAGCGCGCTGATGCAGGGAGCTGGTAGCTAAGGTACACATCGGGTTTCTAAGTGACGCACGTCCTTTAGAAACCCGATGTGTACCTTAGTTACCAGCTCCCTGCATCAGCACGCTGGTAACTAAAGTACACAGTGATGTCGGGCGCTTGCGTCGCTGGTGAAGCTGTCTGTTTGACAGCTCACCATCGATCACATAGCGACTCACCAGTGATCATGACACGTTGATATCGTTGTCGGGATCGCTGGTGAGTCGCTATGTGTGACGATACCCTAAGACTGTTAAAACTCGCTAAACGCATGGGGTAGGATTGTGACATTTGGCTGTGATGCGAAACAGGTGGATTTCCTTTGCAAGTGTTGTTGGTTCCATCAATGCTTACCAGAATTTTCATTGGTCCCAAATCCAATCCTGAAATTTATTGAATACGTGAAAGAAGACTATTTGCATTGAGTAGTTAAAACCTTCACTCATTCATGAATTTTATTCATGCCATATGGATTCTAATTGAACCAGAATTTTCAATCTATTTATATTTTTTTATTGATAAGTACCGGTAAATGTTGACCTAATTTATTTTGCTGCTCATTCAATTTACTGACCAGCAAACATACCAGATGGCTTAATCTTGAGGAATTCACAAGGAAAGCTTGACAACTTAGTAAACAGCACCGAATGTCATTGTTATGCACAGAAACAGTATAATAAGGATGAATAAATTATAACCTCAGCCGTGGAGCATTTAAAAGCATCTTCTCTTCCCATCTTTACACAGCAGGTTTTTACAAACGCACACACATTTTCATTTTAATTTCAACATAATTGCTTCTGTTATTCAGCTTGGTTTGAGAAAGTATTTAAACCAGAAGTCTGTTTAGTAACACCGATGATGTAAAGATAAGTGATATAGCAAGCCAAGGGAATAAGTGAGGTAGCATGAGCAAACTATACTTTCTAAATCAATACGCTAGTTGTATGTGTAATGTATGAGTGAAAAAATGTTTCCATTTTCCACAATGTAAAACTCTGCATCTTCAGCCATGTTTCTATATGGGAAGAAATTAGCTTCTAATACTACAGATGAGCGGATCTGCTCAAATTCAAATTAAGCAAATTACGAGGATTTTTCAGCAAAGTTATTCTCTGCGAATTGACTATTCCTTTTTGTGCTCTGGGGTTGCTTCAAATACCACAGCTTAATAAACATAGTATATAGAAAATAATAATACAATACCACTCACCTGTTCTGCCATCTTCTTAGCCTGCAGTTTGGTCCTGCCTCTTTTTCTTTTTCTCCTTCCTCTTTGTTTCTTCTTTCTCCTAGCTCAAATTATTTTTGACCTTTTCACACCAGACCAAACTTTTCAATGCAACCAGACCTTAGACATCACAGCATACTGTGTCTAAGAAAATAGGAGGTAAGGTCCTGGATGGCAGATATGTGAAAGCAAGGTGGTTGGCCTCAGTATTGTAAAATCTGTACCAGTAAAAGTGAGTTATTGAAAATGTTAATTTGACTGTATTTTGGGTCCGGAATTTAAGAGCAACCAAAAAAGTCTGGGTAATATAAGTCATTTCCATAATCTAGTCCAGGGCTTAAAAACTTAAGAACAGCAGCTGATTAACTCAGCAGTGGAGATTGGGTAGGAGCTGAACAGAGCTGTATTTGTCTGGTGAATGAGGTTAAACTGCTGAAGCTACTACAGCATGAAAATTCTTAATTGGGGCAGGCTGTCAGTGAGGGTCTGGGGTGTGGTTACAGTCACCGTTCTGTATTCTCAGAGCAGTGACTGAACCAGTGCCTGCACCACCTCTGTGTCTGAAACTCAAATGCTGCAAGAGGAATAAAGTTAATTTTCTCCCTGAAGGATTCAGCTAAGTGCACATGATGGGCAGGTTAATAAAGTGGTTAGTCTGCAGATTAACACCATATTTGCAGGTAAATAGCGTTTTTTTGTAGTGAAAGGTTCCATTTAAAGTGAAAAAAACATGTGTAGAGGAAAAGAAGAGGTGGTGAGAGGTGGAAAGTAAGCTGCATTTTCAATAGGACTGGTGAGTGGATAGTATTAATTCATTTTTTTCTTTTCAAATATTTTTATTAAACTTTTAGTTATTAATAACTAGCTGAAGAGCCCGGCGTTGCCCGGGCATAGTAACTAACTGTGGTTAGTTATAGCAAATTATAATTATCCTCCATCCCATAGTCCCAATCCCATAGGCCCATGCCCATATACCCAACACACATCCTCCATCCCATAGTCCAGTGCCCATATACCCATCATACATATCCTCCATCCCATAGTCCCGTGCCCATATACCCGTCATACATATCCTCCATCCCATAGTCCAGTGCCCATATACCCATCACACATCCTCCATCCCATAGTTATGACATCATAATGAGCGGCGGGGCTTGCAACCTATGATGACATCAGCGTCGCCATGGCAACCATTATGACATCATAATGAGGGGTGGGGCTTGACACACACACACTTTTTCCCCATTATGTAGATGGGGCAAAATTGTTTGGTGAATTGGAATGCACGGGGTTAAAATTTTGGCTCACAACATAGCTTGGGACACTCTCGGGATCCAGACGTGTGACTGTGCCAAATTTTTTGGCTGTAGCTGCGACGGTGCGGATGCCTATTCCGGACTATTAGATAGGAAAAGAGGGAAGGGACAGGGAGGGAGGAAAAGGGAAAATTTATAAAAGTTAGAGAACCCGTTTGACACAGTTTGATTGTCGCAAAAATGTAATTATAAATAAAAGGTAAAGAGTACAAAGAAATCACTTACAATTATACTGATAATAATGACACAGTGCATAGTAGAATAATATAGTCTATCTAACTATACAAAATCAAACTAAAACTAACTAATAAGTTACCCGAACCAGAGCAAAATAAACATTTCTGTTTCAAAGCCCCATACATTTAGCATTCCATTTGTCCCATTTTTTATAGTATTTACTCAAAAAAATCATTGTTTATGGCAAATCTATAATACAGCTGACTGTGTTGTCGAAGAACATCCTAAATAATTGAGAAATTAGGAACATCCTCCTTTTTCCACTAGGAAGCCAAAAGGTTTTAAATAACTAAGAAAATATGTATTATGACATACTTAGCCGTTGGGTCAATATTTTCTAGATCAAGAGAGAACAAAGCCATATGAGGAGTGATAATAATCTTATGATTTGTTAAGATGTTGATGTGTAAAGTTGTTTCTCTCCATATACTCTTTAATTTTGGACAACTCCAAAATATGTGAAACATATTGCCTGGAATGCCACAACCCCTCCAGCAAAGAGGGGAGTTATCCGGACCAATATGGGCAAGTCGTGTAGGGACATAGTACCATCTTAATAAGATCTTAACATAAGATTCCTGTAGAGACATAGCAATTGTAGAGTTACAGGTGTTTTTAATGGCTTGTTCCCAATTTTCCATTGGGAAAAATGAGTTAAAATCTGTTTCCCAACGAGTAATATAAGCATTTTTAAGCAGGTTGGTGTCTTTATTAAAAAAGTTATAGATGTTTCTGAGACTCCATAACATTTTATGGTTAGGATTCCCAAATAATAAAGAGAAAACTTTTAGGTTAATGTATTTACTTTTAAGTAATAACTGAATCTTCTCCTTTAAGAAAATGAAAGAATAAAATTCTGAGGAAGGCAGTCCATATATCCTTTTAATATCGCTAAAGGATAGAAAAGGTGAGTCATTATAAATGTTGCCCACATTTTTAATTTTAGCTTCTAACCAGCATTTAGGTAGAGAGAAATGAAATATTGAAGTCAATATTTGCAGCGAAAAATCTTTAATATGAGTCTCTCTATCTTCCCCTTTAATAGGCCTCGTAAGACTCAACCAGGCAGATATGATAGAATTAAATACTGGGTGAGGATGGTCACTCAAGGAAGGATTAAATAATTAAATCTTGCATAGAATTAGATTTATTACAGAATAATTCAATATCTAGCCAAGCAGAAGGGGTCGCCCCCAACCACACCTGACTTTTTTATAAGCCAGACTTGATGATAAGCCTTAATGTTGGGAAGACCCAAAACCTCCATTCCTCCTGTTTTTATGCAGAATATCTAAGGCCACTCTGGCCTTTTTTTCCCCTCTAATAAAGATTTTATTTAAATTTTGGATTTTCGCTATTAATGAAGGATGGATAGCCAATGGTAATGTCCTAAAAATATATAGAATTTTTGGTAAAATGAATGACTTGACCACCAAAATTTTGCCCAACACTTAACATTATGGCTGGTCCATACAATCAGGGCAACTGTTACCACCCACCTTTCGTGTCTACCTCTTTCCTCATAGATTGTAAGCTTGCGAGCAGGGCCCTCATTCCTCTTGGTATTTGTTAGAATCTATGTGATTATTGTTATGCTGTAATGTCTATTGTCTGCACAAATCCCCTCTGAAATGTAAAGTGCTGCGGAATATGTCGGCGCTATAGAAATAAAATGTAGTATTATTATTATTATTATTATTATTAAAGATCAATGAGGTCAAATTTAACAAAATCCAATGAGATTATTTTAATAAGAGCATCTATGTTAGTTGGAATTATTTTTTTTAAATTGTTGGTAATTATAATTCCCAAGTATTCAATACCAGTCTCTTCCCAGATAAAGTTTGTCAATTTTTTCAGTTTCTCGAGTGAGCTATGATCCACATTAAATTGAAGAATTTTGGATTTAGATGGATTAATCTTAAAGTACGAAACCTTTAAAAACAAGTCTAATTCCAGAGATAATGCTTCTATAGAGCTGATAGGATCTGTTAAAGAAAAAAATAAATCATCTGCAAACAAACCTATCTTGTAATGCCGATGTTGGCTTTTAAAACCACTGGTAAGGCTGGTTTCACACTTGCGTTTTTTTGAGCTGTGTTTTTGCGCATACATTTTTTTCTATACTTAACATGGGTGCGCATAGTCATGCGTTTTTACGTGCTTGTATGCGCATGCGTTTTTTTGTACTGTGCGCCCGGGCGCACAAAATGCATCCTGTTGCATTTTTTGTGCATCTGACCTGTCTCAAAAAAATGCATGCGCACGCAATGCACACAAAATTCACCCAAAAGCACATTATAGTCTATGGGAGCGCTGACGTGCGCATGGTCATGCGCATGTCAGCACAAAAAAAGCATGCATTTTTTTTGTAAAAACCATGCGCAAAAAAACAAGAAAACGCATAAAAATGCATGATGCGTTTTTTATGCGCGTTTGCACTGTGCATGTAGCGCAGCGCAAAAAAACGCAAGTGTGAAAGTAGCTTAGGCTAGTTTCACACTTGCTTTTTTTTGCAGCGCGTTTTTCCCGCAAAAAAACGCATTGAAAAAACGCATACAAAAGCATACAACTGCTGCGTTTTTTTCAAGCATTTTTATGAGCATGCATGAAAAAAACGCAGCGTTTTTATGCGTTTGTATGCGTTTTTAGTGCGTTTTTACCGCGTTTGCGTTTTTTTCCAACATTAGGTGGCCCCTCACACTAACCCAAACCATGACTTTACTAACCCTAACCCTGACCCTAACCCTAACCCTAACCCTGACCCTAACCCTAACCCTAACCCTGACCCTAACCCTTAACCAAATCATACTTAACCCTAACCCAAACCCTAAACCCTAACTAACCCTAACCCTAACCCTGACCCTAACCCTAACCCTAACCCTAACCCTAACCCTGACCCTAACCCTAACCCTAACCCTGACCCTAACCCTTAACAAAACCATACTTAACCCTAACCCTGACCCTAACCCTAACCCTGACCATAACCCTAACCCTAACCCTGACCCTAACCCTAACCCTAACCCTAACCCTGACCCTAACCCTTAACCAAACCATACTTAACCCTAATCCTGACCCTAACCCTGACCCTAACCCTTAACAAAACCATACTTAACCCTAACCCTGACCCTAACCCTGACCCTAACCCTAACCCTGACCCTAACCCTAACCCTAACCCTGACCCTAACCCTTAACCAAACCATACTTAACCCTAATCCTGACCCTAACCCTGACCCTAACCCTTAACAAAACCATACTTAACCCTGACCCTAACCCTGACCCTAACCCTGACCCTAACCCTAACCCTAACCCTGACCCTAACCCTTAACCAAACCATACTTAACCTTAATCCTGACCCTAACCCTGACCCTAACCCTTAACCAAACCATACTTAACCCTAACCCTGACCCAAACCCCAACCCTAACCCTGACCCTGACCCTAACCCTAAACCCCCTTAACTAACCCTAACTCTAACCCAAACCCCTAAATTCCATGGTTAAAAAAAAAAACGCATATGCAAAAAAACGCATACATGAGCATGCCAGTGCGCACATATGCGCATCCATAGGCTATAATGGCCATTTTTAGCGCAAAACGTGCGCATATGTGCGCATGCGCTTTTTTGCAGGGCCAAAAAATGCAACATGCTGCGTCTGGAAAATACAAACGCACACCCCAAAAAAACGCAGCGCATGAAAATTGCATACATGCGCTTACAAGCGCGCAGGTATGCGCACCCATGTTAAATATAGGGGAAAAAACGCATGCGAACATATGCGTTTTTTTCCAGCGCTAAGGCTGGTTTCACATTTGCGTTTTTTAGCGCTGGAAAAAACGCATATGTGCGCATGCGTTTTTCCCCTATATTTAACATGGGTGCGCATACCTGCGCGCTTGTAAGCGCATGTATGCGATTTTCATGCGCTGCGTTTTTTTGGGGTGTGCGTTTGTATTTTCCAGACGCAGCATGTTGCATTTTTTGGCCCTGCAAAAAAGCGCATGCGCACGTTTTGCGCTAAAAATGGCCATTATAGCCTATGGATGCGCATATGTGCGCACTGGCATGCTCATGTATGCGTTTTTTTGCATATGCGTTTTTTTTTTTAACCATGGAATTTAGGGGTTTGGGTTAGAGTTAGGGTTAGTTAAGGGGGTTTAGGGTTAGGGTTAGTTAAGGGGGTTTAGGGTTAGGGTTGGGGTTTGGGTCAGGGTTAGGGTTAAGTATGGTTTGGTTAAGGGTTAGGGTCAGGGTTAGGGTCAGGATTAGGGTTAAGTATGGTTTTGTTAAGGGTTAGGGTCAGGGTTAGGGTTAGGGTTAGGGTCAGGGTTAGGGTTAGGGTTAGGGTCAGGGTTAGGGTTAGGGTCAGGGTTAGGGTTAAGTATGGTTTTGTTAAGGATTAGGGTCAGGGTTAGGGTCAGGATTAGGGTTAAGTATGGTTTGGTTAAGGGTTAGGGTTAGGGTTAGGGTTAGGGTTAGGGTCAGGGTTAGGGTTAGGGTTAGGGTCAGGGTTAGGGTTAGGGTCAGGGTTAGGGTTAGGGTCAGGGTTAGGGTTAAGTATGGTTTTGTTAAGGGTTAGGGTCAGGGTTAGGGTCAGGATTAGGGTTAAGTATGGTTTTGTTAAGGGTTAGGGTCAGGGTTAGGGTTAGGGTTAGGGTTAGGGTCAGGGTTAGGGTCAGGATTAGGGTTAAGTATGGTTTGGTTAAGGGTTAGGGTCAGGGTTAGGGTTAGGGTCAGGGTTAGGGTTAGGGTTAGGGTCAGGGTTAGGGTTAGGGTTAGGGTCAGGGTTAGGGTTAGGTTTAGGGTTAGTTAGGGTTTAGGGTTTGGGTTAGGGTTAAGTATGATTTGGTTAAGGGTTAGGGTCAGGGTTAGGGTTAGGGTTAGGGTCAGGGTTAGGGTTAGTAAAGTCATGGTTTGGGTAGTGTGAGGGGCCACCTAAAAATGTTGGAAAAAAACGCAAACGCGGTAAAAACGCACTAAAAACGCATACAAACGCATAAAAACGCTGCGTTTTTTTCATGCATGCTCATAAAAATGCTTGAAAAAAACGCAGCAGTTGTATGCTTTTGTATGCGTTTTTTCAATGCGTTTTTTTGCGGGAAAAACGCGCTGCAAAAAAAAGCAAGTGTGAAACTAGCCTTAAAAACGCAAATGTGAAACCAGCCTTAAGGTTGTTATTTCAAATTTTTTCAGCTAAAGGCTCGATAGCTAATACAAATAGCAGGGTGACAGAGGGCACCCCTGCCTCGTGCCATTGGTTATTGAGGATGTACTAGATAGTTGGTTGTTAACAAATACACTTGCATTTGGGTTGGAGTACAAAGCAAAAACAGACGATATAAAACGTTCGTTAAATCCGAACTCAGACAGGGTTGTTCTGAGATAGGCTGAATTGGGCCTATTGAATGCCTTTTCCACATCAATGGTTACAAAAACAGATGGTATGTTAGATGTTCTAATAATGTTTAGAATGTTTAAAATTCTGCGTGTACGGTCTGGTGCTTGTCGTCCGGTGATAAATCCGATTTGGTCATCATTGACCAAATAGGGAAGCACTCTTTTGAGACGATCCGCAAGAATTTTGGAGTAGATCTTTATATCTCCATTAATGAGAGAGGCCTGTAATTTTTTGCTAGTTCTAGATTCCCTTTTTCTTTTGGAATTAAAATGATAGACGCCTCCAACATCTCTCTAGGGAATTGTCCTTGAGATGAAGCTAGGTCAAAGATTTTTTTCAGATATGGGGAAAGACTGTTAGCGAAGGATTTACAGTAATCATTCGAAAACCCATCGGGTCCAGGCGCTTTATGAGTAGTGTTGAGCATTCCGATACCGCAAGTATCGGGTATCGGCCGATACTTGCTGTATCGGAATTCCGATACCGACTTCCGATATTTTTTCAATATCGGAATTCGGCATCGGAATCGGAAGTTCAAAGTTGATTGACAGACTGACGTCATCATGATGCGCGGTGTGTGCGCATCATGATACGCCGTCATTTCGGGCCTTCCGGGGGTCTCTGCCGGCCTGCCGGGGGGCTGTGCCGGCCTGCCGGGGGGCTGTGTGGACTGCCCGGGGTCTGTACCGGCCTGCCGGGGGGCTGTGCCGGCCTGCCGGTGGTCTGTGCACCCTGTGGGGGTCTGTACCGGCCTGCCGGGGGGCTGTGCCGGCCTGCCGGTGGTCTGTGCACCCTGTGGGGGTCTGTACCGGCCTGCCGGGGGGCTGTGCCGGCCTGCCGGTGGTCTGTGCACCCTGTGGGGGTCTGTACCGGCCTGCCGGGGGGCTGTGCCGGCCTGCCGGGGGGCTGTGCTGATGTCCGGGGGTCTGTGCAAGCATCGTCCGATGGGACTACAAGTCCCATCGGGCGATGCCTGCTACCATGACAGTGATTGACACATTAGCCAATGATGGGACAGTAGTAGTCCCATCATCCGGCTAATGTGTTAAATGTTAAAAAAAAAAAAAAAAAAAATACTACATACATACTACATGCATGCTACATACATACTACATGCTACATACATACTACATATATACTACATACATACTACATACATGCTACATACATACTACATGCATGCTACATACATACTACATGCTACATACATACTACATGCATGCTACATACATACTACATGCTACATACATACTACATATATACTACATACATACTACATACATGCTACATACATACTGCATGCTACATACATACTACATGCATGCTACATACATACTACATGCATGCTACATACATACTACATGCATGCTACATACATACTACATGCATGCTACATGCATGCTACATACATACTACATGCTACATACATACCACATACATACTACATACATACTACATACTACATATATACTACATGCATGCTACATACATACTACATGCTACATACATACCACATACATACTACATACATACTACATATATACTACATGCATGCTACATACATACTACATGCTACATACATACCACATACATACTACATACATGCTACATATATACTACATGCATGCTACATACATACTACATATATACTACATGCATGCTACATACATACTACATGCTACATGCATGCTACATACATACTACATACATACTACATGCTACATACATACCACATATATACTACATACATACAATACATTCATACAATACATACATAGACATACAGTACATATAACATAGAGTAACATACTTACCAATACTTGTCACATTGTTCCCCGAAGCCATTGTCTTTTCCGGAATAAATATTAACATAACAAACCACAAAAATACTCACCCACGATCCGAAGCAGTCCACGAGTGTGTCCCACGACGATCTTGGGTAGAGAACTGCAGCATCAGATGATGCTGCCGTTCTCTACGGGCTGCAGGAATCCAATGACGGAAGGTAGGTATCCTTCCGCACTGTATTCCTCCGCCACTTAAAAAAAAAAGTCCCTAGTCTCACTTTATGCCATTGCTGCGTGGGAATTTCCCACACAGCAATGGCATAAAGTGAGACTAGGGACTTTTTTTTCTTTTTAAGTGGCGGAGGAATACAGTGCGGAAGGATACCTACCTTCCGTCATTGGATTCCTGCAGCCCGTAGAGAACGGCAGCAACAGCTGATGCTGCAGTTCTCTACCCAAGATCGTCGTGGGACACACTCGTGGACTGCTTCGGATCGTGGGTGAGTATTTTTGTGGTTTGTTATGTTAATATTTATTCCGGAAAAGACAATGGCTTCGGGGAACAATGTGACAAGTATTGGTAAGTATGTTACTCTACGTTATATGTACTGTATGTCTATGTATGTATTGTATGAATGTATTGTATGTATGTAGTATATATGTGGTATGTATGTAGCATGTAGTATGTATGTAGTATGTATGTAGCATGCATGTAGCATGCAGTATGTATGTAGCATGCATGTAGTATATATGTAGTATGTATGTGGTATGTATGTAGCATGTAGTATGTATGTAGCATGCATGTAGTATGTATGTAGCATGCATGTAGTATATATGTAGTATGTATGTAGCATGTATGTAGCATGCATGTAGTATATATGTAGTATGTATGTAGCATGTAGTATGTATGTAGCATGCATGTAGTATATATGTAGTATGTATGTAGCATGTAGTATGTATGTAGCATGCATGTAGTATGTATGTAGCATGCATGTAGTATGTATATGGTATGTATGTAGCATGTAGTATGTATGTAGCATGCATGTAGTATATATGTAGCATGCATGTAGTATATATGTGTTATGTATGTGGTATGTATGTAGCATGCATGTAGCATGTATGTAGTATGTATGTAGTATATATGTAGTATGTATGTAGCATGTAATATGTATGTAGTATGTATGTAGCATGCATGTAGCATGCAGTATGTATGTAGCATGCATGTAGTATATATGTAGTATGTATGTAGCATGTAGTATGTAGCATGCATGTAGTATATATGTAGTATGTAGCATGTAGTATGTATGTAGCATGCATGTAGTATATATGTGTTATGTATGTAGCATGTAGCATGCATGTAGTATGTATGTAGTATATATGTGGTATGTATGTAGCATGCAGTATGTATGTAGCATGCATGTAGTATATATGTAGTATGTATGTTGCATGTAGTATTTATGTAGTATGAATGTAGCATGTATGTAGTATGTAGTATGAATGTAGCATGTATGTAGTATGCATGTTGTATGTATGTAGCATGTAATTTTTTTTTTTTTTACATTTAACACATTAGCCGGATGATGGGACTACTACTGTCCCATCATTGGCTAATGTGTCAATCACTGTCATGGTAGCAGGCATCGCCCGATGGGACTTGTAGTCCCATCGGACGATGCCTGCACAGACCCCCGGAGCCTGCACAGCCCCCCGGCAGGCCGGCACAGCCCCCCGGCAGGCCGGCACAGCCCCCCGGAGCCTGCACAGCCCCCCGGCAGGCCGGCACAGCCCCCCGGCAGGCCGGCACAGCCCCCCGGAGCCTGCACAGACCACCGGCGGGCCGGCACAGACCACCGGAGCCTGCACAGACCCCCTGGCAGGCCGGCACAGCCCCCCGAAAGGCCCGTACAGACCCCAGAGAGGCTGTACAAGGGCAGGAAAGGGTTTTTCTTATTCCGATACCGGAAGTCCCATAGACTTGAATGGGACTTCCGGTATCGGAATCGGCGATACCGATACTTTTTTTAAAGATCGGCCGATACCATCCGATACGATACTTTGAAGTATCGGACGGTATCGCTCAACTCTATTTATGAGATTTCAGATTTTTGATAGCGTAACAAATCTCCAAATCCGAGAAAAGTTGATTTATATATTCCAAATCTGAAGAGCTTATTTTAGGAATATTCAAGTTTGCTAAAAAAATCTTAAGCTTTCTTCATTAGAAATGTGAGTCGAAGAGTCCTGGTTTAAATTATATAGTTCTTTAAAAAAATCTGCAAATGCATTAGATATGTCCAAAGGATGATATTTAACTTCCCCTGATGCTAATTTAATTCTAGATACCCTTCTATTGATGCGCTCCTGCTTCAACTTAGACATCATATAACAAGTAGGTTTATTAGTTGAGGTGTAATTTTTTAACTTAGATGCTCTGATTACCACATCGCAATCTGAAATAATTACTTCTTTTAAATCAGAACGTAGTTTCATTATTTCTATTTGAATCTCATGTGAAGGTTTTAATGATTTGCTTTGTAGTTCTTCTTTTGACTTTATTAGATTTTGTAACTCTACTATTTTTTCCTTCCATTTTCTTTTAATTCTAGATGATAGTTGTATAATGGAACCCCTAACAACTGCCTTATGGGCGTTCCACAAGGTGAACGGGTAGATCTCTTCCAAGCAATTCTCAGCAAAGTAATTATTAATCGTCTGCTTAATTATCTCTCTGCATTCAGGAATGTGAAAAAGAGCTGAGTTTGCTCTCCTGAGAAAATTGTTCTCTATAGGACTTCCCAAGCTAAACTCAGCCCTAACTGGTACATGATCTGATATTGATTTATTAAGAATTTCGATCTTCTTGAACTTTAATAATGTAAATATGTCCATTAAAAAAAATCTATTCTTGATGATGTTTTATGAACATCAGAATGATGAATATACTCTCGAGATGTTGAATTCAGGCATCAAAAGGCATAATATAGTTTGTTTTGGATAATCCATCTAGATAAAGACTGGTAATTTTGACGGACCATAGAAGATGAATCCAAAGAGCTGTCCGGGACCATGTTGAAGTCCCCTGCTATAATTAACTCTCCTTTTTTAACCTCATTGATCCTCTTCATCAATTTGTTGAAAAAAGAAATATGTTTGCTGTTAGGGGCGTATTCAGGTAGCATATGAGGATATGAAACCTGCCTTGTGGGTCGACAACTTCATCTTCAAATTGAAAGGGGAGATTTTTATTAATAATAGTGATAACACCTGCCTTTTTAGTACCCTTAAGGGACTTGAACATGTGGGGAAATTTTTTATTCTGAAAAATTGGGTGGTTCTCTCCTTCAAATTACACAAATTATGTCAGCTTTAAAATTTTTAGCCTCTTTCCAAAATGTGAAACGTTTATATGGGGCATTAAGTCCTCTAATGTTATAAGTAATAATATTAATCTTCATACTATTATTATAACAATAACTGGATCCGAGCAATTTCAAAAACAACAATAAAAAAAAGAAAGACAAGCACATAAAAGAAAAGATTGATACAAATTACTGTTTAGTCTGTGAAATCTAACTGCCTACCTAAAAATCTAAATAATAAAAGAGAATACCTCACTATTAGAGTCCTCCTGGCGGATTCCCACTAATTTGGAATCTCACCTTTTTTGGGGACTACAAAAGAAAAAAGTGGCTAAGATCCCCTAACCACTTTCATATGTATATCAAGAAGATATTAATCCTAGTTGAATCACTAAGAAAGAAAATCTATCCATTTCCTTTATCTTTAAAAGTACCTCGGACGGAAGACACAAAACCCAGACCCTCCTCTGGAGTATTAAGTGGGACATTTTTGCCTCTATGCCACACTATTAATTTAACGGGGAACCCCCATATATATGAAATATTCATATCTCTAAGTTTAGTGGTGACCTCTGTGAAATTTTTCCTAGCGTCCATGCTATTTTTTGAAAAATCAGAAAATGTCTTGATATGAGTGTAAGGTGCGGGGAAGGAGCCCTTCTCTTTTGTGAAATTAAGTATTTTTTCCTTAGTAATTTAAAAGTGAAAATTTACTATTACATCTCTAGGTTTATCTAAAGGTAAGCCCTTGGGATGGGGCAAGCGGTGCACTCTTTCTAAAGTAAGATCTAAGTCCGTCATGTTAGGTAGAAGCTTTTTGCAAAAGGATTTAACATAGCCAGGAAGATCTTTCAGTGGAATTTCATCTGGGATTCCCCTAATTTTAAGGTTACTCCTTCTATTTCTGTCCTCTAGATTGGTTAACAAAGATCGAAGGAAATTAACCTCAGCTTTCAAATCTGAGTTCTGTTTGGACAAATCATCTGTTTTACTTTCTATAGAATTGATTCTAGACTCGTTTACCTCAAATCTTTGGGTGAAATCTTTACACGTGTCTTGGAAAGTTTTTGTTTTGACCTTCAAAACCCCATCTAATGGATTCATTAATAGATCTACATAGTCTAGCCAACATACCCTCAGTTGCTTGTTTCTCTGATGTGAAGTCATCAAGATCAATAGGAATAAATTCTTTGTTTCCCGAAAGTTCTCCTTTTTTGAATTTTGTTTAAAAGGATTATCATTGGGGGAAATGTCCTCCGAAGCACCCTCTGAATCCGATGAAAGCAAACCCTCCCCTTTATTTTTATCCCCGTCCCCCATCCTTTTACCTGATTTTGATAAATCCATTTCCTCCTCAGTAGCAGAATCAAAAATAATGTTTTTAGGTTTAACTGAGGGGGAAGACAAGGATGAAGAGAGAGGATTTAAGGTTTGTTTAGTCAGTGAGACTAGATCTCCTTGCACAGACTTATTGTATGACATTGCGGTCTTTAAGGGTTTATTGATTTTATTTTCCCCTTTAATGGGCGATCAAGACCTTATAGGACTGTGTAAATTGGGAGAATCACCAACCGGATAAGAGTGTGATTGGTACGAGGTATTTCTTTTTTCTTTGAGTTTTTATCCAGTGGAGAATGCCCCTTTTTCTGGGACATTTTAGAATCCACACCCTCAATGACTACAATATAATACTGTAAGAGTAAAATATATCGTTCAAGTAGATGTCCAAAATAAAAATAAGCAAAATATCTCCAAAGGTCCTTTAAATAGTCTAAAATAAGCTTCCCAAATCTAGCAGAGCTGGGAAAGCCCTCCAAGCAATAACTATGCAAAGACCTAGTAAGTGTAGTTCACTGAAAAAGCTTTAAGGTTATTCATCAGTTATAAAGCTTAGAGAGACAACAGAGATTAGAAAAAATATATATGCCTATTATATAATATAGAACTTATTCTTTCAAAACATCTTTCGAGTGGAATATGTTCCTGCAGAGTAGCTTAGATCTCCTGTGCAGGATATCTAATGTATGCCCATATATTAGAGTTGAGCGACTTTTGCTTTTTTAGGGTCGCGTTTCGTTTCGTGAAACCCGACTTTTCCAAAAGTCGGGTCGAGCAAGATCGTCCGATTATAGGGAAAAGTCGGGGTCGTCCCGAAACACGAAACCCAATGTAAGTCAATGGGGAATAAAAGTCGGCAGTGAGAGGAGGACAGGAAACACACCTACAGTGCCCATTTGAATGCCAAAAGCATCAATTCTTCTTACTTAAGCTTGTCAACCTTAATTAACTTCATAATACAAGTTACGCACTGAAAAATGGGGGTTATTTGGCTAAATTTGTGGGGGGGGAGGGCTGGCTGCAGGTTTTCATGTGCCCTGGGCGAAAGAGTGCCCCTTTAACACATACCACAACTCATCATGCTCCGATACGGCAGAGAAATAGCGGTATAGTACAATGAAAAATACCTCACTTTTTACATCTCATGACGAGGCCCATCTATTTCTCCATACAAAATCATTGGTCCCATATAATGTTTGAAACAGTATATGATGAGCTCCACATAATGCTACAGTATATGTTGGTCCCCATGGATGAAGCTCCACTGTCTTATGGGCCCAAATAATGCTCCAAACATAATGGGCCCCATTTCTAATGCTCTAGTGTATAATGGGCCCTGTAAATGCTGCTCCAGTGTCTGATGTCCACCTTTGGAATGTTCCAGTGTATGGTGGGCCCCATCTATCATTCTCCAGAGTATAGTGCTCCCCAAAAATTGCTGTCCCAACATAGAAAACAATCAAATAAGTCTCCTCGCTAGGGAATCCCTGTACTTGTCTGGACAGGTGCTGTAGCTTGCTTAACAGCTCGCCAGCCGTTCTCACGCCCAGTATGGATTGCACGTGATTGCACAAAGGTTAGAAAGGGTACCGTATCCCTGGATAACATGTATGGATAGCGTACACATTCAAAATATATGTCTACACAGCATGAGGCAGGCTCAGACGGTGTTAGGCCCAGTATGGATTGCACGTCATTGCACAAAGGTTAGAAAAGGTACCGTATCCCCGGATAACATGTATGGATAGCGTACACATTCAAAATATATGTCTATACAGCATGAGGCAGGCTCAGATGGTGTTAGGCCCAGTATGGATTGCACGTCATTGCACAAAGGTTAGAAGGGGTACCGTATCCCCGGATAACATGTATGGATAGCGTACACATTCAAAATATATGTCTATACAGCATGAGGCAGGCTTAGACGGTGTTAGGCCCAGTATGGATTGCACGTCATTGCACAAAGGTTAGAAAGGGTACCGTATCCCTGGATAACATGTATGGATAGCGTACACATTCAAAATATATGTCTATACAGCATGAGGCAGGCTCAGACGGTGTTAGGCCCAGTATGGATTGCACGTCATTGCACAAAGGTTAGAAGGGGTACCGTATCCCCGGATAACATGTATGGATAGCGTACACATTCAAAATATATGTCTATACAGCATGAGGCAGGCTCAGACGGTGTTAGGCCCAGTATGGATTGCACGTCATTGCACAAAGGTTAGAAGGGGTACCGTATCCCCGGATAACATGTATGGATAGCGTACACATTCAAAATATATGTCTATACAGCATGAGGCAGGCTCAGACGGTGTTAGGCCCAGTATGGATTGCACGTCATTGCACAAAGGTTAGAAAGGGTACCGTATCCCCGGATAACATGTATGGATAGCGTACACATTCAAAATATATGTCTATACAGCATGAGGCAGGCTCAGACGGTGTTAGGCCCAGTATGGATTGCACGTCAATGCACAAAGGTTAGAAAGGGTACCGTATCCCTGGATAACATGTATGGATAGCGTACACATTCAAAATATATGTCTATACAGCATGAGGCAGGCTCAGACGGTGTTAGGCCCAGTATGGATTGCACGTCATTGCACAAAGGTTAGAAGGGGTACCGTATCCCCGGATAACATGTATGGATAGCGTACACATTCAAAATATATGTCTATACAGCATGAGGCAGGCTCAGACGGTGTTAGGCCCAGTATGGATTGCACGTCATTGCACAAAGGTTAGAAGGGGTACCGTATCCCCGGATAACATGTATGGATAGCGTACACATTCAAAATATATGTCTATACAGCATGAGGCAGGCTCAGACGGTGTTAGGCCCAGTATGGATTGCACGTCATTGCACAAAGGTTAGAAAGGGTACCGTATCCCTGGATAACATGTATGGATAGCGTACACATTCAAAATATATGTCTATACAGCATGAGGCAGGCTCAGACGGTGTTAGGCCCAGTATGGATTGCACGTCATTGCACAAAGGTTAAAAGGGGTACCGTATCCCCGGATAACATGTATGGATAGCGTACACATTCAAAATATATGTCTATACAGCATGAGGCAGGCTCAGACGGTGTTAGGCCCAGTATGGATTGCACGTCATTGCACAAAGGTTAGAAGGGGTACCGTATCCCCGGATAACATGTATGGATAGCGTACACATTCAAAATATATGTCTATACAGCATGAGGCAGGCTCAGACGATGTTAGGCCCAGTATGGATTGCACGTCATTGCACAAAGGTTAGAAAGGGTACCGTATCCCCGGATAACATGTATGGATAGCGTACACATTCAAAATATATGTCTATACAGCATGAGGCAGGCTCAGACGGTGTTAGGCCCAGTATGGATTGCACGTCATTGCACAAAGGTTAGAAAGGGTACCGTATCCCTGGATAACATGTATGGATAGCGTACACATATAAAATATATGTCTATACAGCATGAGGCAGGCTCAGACGGTGTTAGGCCCAGTATGGATTGCACGTCATTGCACAAAGGTTAGAAAGGGTACCGTATCCCTGGATAACATGTATGGATAGCGTACACATTCAAAATATATGTCTATACAGCATGAGGCAGGCTCAGACGGTGTTAGGCCCTGTATGGATTGCACGTCATTGCACAAAGGTTAGAAGGGGTACCGTATCCCCGGATAACATGTATGGATAGCGTACACATTCAAAATATATGTCTATACAGCATGAGGCAGGCTCAGACGGTGTTAGGCCCAGTATGGATTGCACGTCATTGCACAAAGGTTAGAAAGGGTACCGTATCCCTGGATAACATGTATGGATAGCGTACACATTCAAAATATATGTCTATACAGCATGAGGCAGGCTCAGACGGTGTTATGCCCAGTATGGATTGCACGTCATTGCACAAAGGTTAGAAGGGGTACCGTATCCCCGGATAACATGTATGGATAGCGTACACATTCAAAATATATGTCTATACATCAGGAGGCAGGCTCAGACGGTGTCAGGCACAGTATGGATTTGACGGCCCAGATTACACAGTGGAGGAGCAGGGAGAGGTAAAGATTGCAAATGCTGGGGCCCTGGCCAAGCAAGGGGGGCACACTCGTGGGCGTCGGTACTGGCACTGGGCCCCTCATAGTACAGCGGTGTGTCTGACAGCGGGTGTGCACCACCACCGTCAGAGACACTTGATTGCACTATGAGGGACCCTGTGCCAGTGCCCGCGCCCAAGAGTCGGCCTACCCACCTGTCCAGGGCAACGGCACTCGCACGGTGTCGTGCGCTAGGTGGTGACCCCGGCCATTGGGGGGGAGGCAGCACAGTTAGGGAGTTTTAGAAAGTGGCATATGTTGATGTTGGACATTCAACTGATGCAAAAGGCGAAATAGGTGAAGTACCAGGAAGAGGTGGACCAAAGCAAGCCATTTTTCTGTCACCCTATGTGTCATCAGGGGAAGGTGGGACAAAATCCTTGGAAACCCATGCGTGGTTCATTTTAATGAAGGTTAGATCATCCACATTTTGGGTTGACAGACGGGTCCTTTTTTCTGTCAGGATTGATCCAGCTGCACTGAAGACTCTTTCCGATAGCACACTTGCAGCTGGGCAAGCGAGCTCCTGTAAGGCATATTGGGCCAATTCAGGCCAGGTGTCCAGTTTAGCGGCCCAATAGTCAAAGGGGAATGACCTGTGTGGGAGAACATCGATATGGGAGGAAAAGTAGTTTGTAACCATAGTTGACAACTGCTGTCTCCTGTCACTTTCCATCGATGCAGTATTACCAGTTGTGTGAGCAGTATTTGAAAAATCAGTCCACAACATTGTCATGAAACCCCTGTCTCCAACGCCACTTCTGCTGTGTGCACCACGAACACCTCTGCCAAGCTGCCCCCGGCCCGTACGGCTCGTGTGAGAACCATCACCGCTGCTGTGTGCTGGGAATGCCTCAAGCAACCGATTTACCAGAGTTGCTTGTTTATTAGCCAATATTAGGTCAAGGTTCTCCTGTGGCATGATGTTTTGTAATTTGCCTTTATAGCGTGGATCCAGGATGCTGGCCAACCAGTAGTCGTCATCGTTCATCATTTTGGCAATGCGGGGGTCCCTTTTTAGGATCCGCAAGGCATAATCTGACATGTGGGCCAATGTTCCCGGTGTCAATGATGCACTGCGAGTGCTGGGTGGAGGAGCACTTTCTGGCAAATCCACATCCCTCCAGTCACGCACAAACCCTGTACCAGACCTTGCCACGCCAACATTTTCACTTGCCCCACGAGATGCATCCTCCTCCCCTAAGTAATCATCCCCATCATCCTCCTCCTCCTCCTCCTCTTCTTCCTCCACCTCGTCCAGGAGAGGTCCCTGAGCAGACAATGGCTGAATGTCATCAAGGATTCCCTCCTCCTCTTCCTCCTCATCAACATTGGCTGCAGACGCCTGCTCCTTAAGGTGCGTCAAAGTTTGCATGAGCAGACGCATAAGTGGGATGCTCATGCTTAGGATGGCGTCGTCTGCGCTTACCAGCCGTGTGCATTCCTCAAAACACTGAAGGACTTTACAAAGGTCTTTCAACTTCGACCACTGCACGCCTGTCAACTCCATGTCTGCTCTCAAAGTGCCTGGCCGTGTATCCTCCCACAAATGCATTATGGCCTGCCTCTGCTCGCACAGCCGCTCCACCATGTGCAGGGTGGAGTTCCACCTTGTTGCAATGTCGATAATGAGGCGGTGGTTGGGAAGGTGGAGCAATCGCTGCAGCTTCTGCATACGAACGGAGTGTACAGGCGACCGGCGGATGTGCGCGCACAGTCTTCGCACCTTCTGGAGCAGGGCTGTTAACTCCGGATAATTTTTGAGGAAGCACTGCACCACCAGGTTCAAGGTGTGAGCCAAGCAAGGTATGTGGCTGAGTTTTGAAAGGGCTATGGCTGCCACAACATTACGGCCGTTATCACTAACTACCTTGCCTGCCTCAAGATGTACACTGCCCAGCCATGACTCAGTTTGTCGCTTCAAGTACTCGGCCAGCACCTCGGCGGTGTGTCTGTCACCAAAACACATCATCTGCAACACAGCCTGCTGACGCTTTCCACTAGCTGCTCGATAGGGGGACACATCGTGTGCAACAGTGGCAGCTGCAGATGGAGTGCTCGTACGACTGCGCTCTGTGGACGAGCTGTCGCTTCTGGAGGAGGAGGAGGGTCGAACGCCTACAGCCAACTGTTTCCTAGACCGTGGGCTAGGCAGCACTGTCCCACCACCGCTGTCCCCTGTGGACCCTGCATCCACCACATTAACCCAGTGCGCAGTGATGGACACGTAACGGCCCTGGCCATGCCGACTGGACCATGCATCAGTTGTGAGGTGCACCTTTCCGCTCACTGACTGCTTGAGTGCATGGACAATGCGGTCTTTCACATGATGGTGGAGGACTGGGATGGCTTTGCGAGAGAAGAAGTGGCGACTGGGTAGGTCATAGCGTGGTACTGCATAGGCCATGAGTTCGCGGAAAGCTGTGCTTTCCACCAACCGAAAGGGCATCATCTCAAACGAGATTAGTTTGGCAATGTGGGCGTTCAAACCCAGTGTATGCGGATGAGAGACTGAGTACTTTCTTGACCTACTCATAGTGTCTGGGAGGGTGAGCTGGACTTGAGAGCTGCATATGGTGGAAGTAGCGGTGGACAGGGCGGACTGAGAGAGGGTTGATGATGGTGATGGAGTTGGTGTTCTTTCTGATGGCCTAGAATCAGTCTTTCGTTGATATAACAGTGGGATTCCCTGACTGCTGTGGCCTTGCAACGACACCTCAACATTTGCTGCTGTGCTAACCGGTGTGCTTACAGTGGGGGAAACAATGTAGCGTTGCTGACTACCTTCGTTGTGATCAGTTGCACATGTGGCACTTGAGGTTTGGTGTTGTGTCCACGCTTGCAAGTGAATGCTGGTTAAATGTCTAAGCATGCAACTGGTATTCAAATTTTTCAGATTTTTCCCTCGGCTAAAGGTCTTTGCGCACTTCTTACAGATAACCTTGGCCTGATCATGAGGATTTTGTTCAAAAAACTGCCACACTGCACTCTTCCTACTTTGGCAGACATTTTGCGGCCTAGCACGCTGTGATCTTTTGACCCTCTGGACAAGCTGTCCAGCAACTCTTTTGATGTTTGGAACCTGTCTTTGGAGTGCTCCGGGCCTGCCAGATAACAGCTGTTGCGATGTCGATGTCTGCTGTGGATGCTCCTCATCTGAGCTATTGGAAGCAGCACCCTCTTCCCCCAATGGATGGCAATCTGGGTCAACAACTGGGTCATCCATCACCTCCTCTTCTATGTCATGTGCACCTTTCTCTGTGTCACCGTGTATGGTGGTATAGTGTGCGGGAAGGGGCACCTGAGTCTCATCAGGGTCAAAATCTGGCTCTGTACACTGCGAGGACAATGTAGTGCTCTGAGTGAATGTACCAGCAGAATCATCCATCAGCGGCTGTGCATCAGTGCACTCCATGTCTGATTCATCTTGGCCTGGGTAATTCAACATTTGACTTGATAATCCAGGCATGGTATGTGAAAACAGCTCCATGGAGTAATCAGTAGTATGGCCTGCGTCATCCTTCAATCTTGGTTGGGGTGAAGGACACAAGGAAAGGTGTGGTTCATGAACATGAGCCTCCAATGACGACTCAGTGCTTTTACTTTTTACAACTGAAGAAGAGGAGGCGATAGAGCTGGAGGCTGAGTCAGCAATGTAAGACAAAACTTTTTCCTGATGCTCTGCCTTTAAAAGCGGTTTGCCAACTCCTAGAAAACTAAGCGTTCGAGGCCTTATGTAGACAGACGATGACGCAGGGTCAGCACCTCCTGCATTTGGTCCTATTTTGCTCTTGCCACTACCATCAGATCCACCACCAACACCATCATTACCAGCTGCCAACCCCCGCCCAATTCCACGGCCTCTTCCACCAGCCTTCCTCATTTTTGGTAGAAATGTAGACAAAATCCAACAAACTATATAGTAATGTAAAACAAGGTACAAGGTGTCTATAGGACAGGGGAGTTTTAGAATTTCTGCACACACTTGTGGACAGTGGACACTTGTGGATTGTGTGCGGCCCACTGATATCTGAGTGCTATGTGACACGCTCGATGGCACAGCTGCCTGTGACCAAAGTGACGAGAGGATAATGGAGATTTTGAATCTCTGCGTACACTTGTGGACAGTGGACACTTGTGGATTGTGTGCGGCCCACTGATATCTGAGCGCTATGTGACACGCTCGATGGCACAGCTGCCTGTGACCAAAGTGACGAGAGGATAATGGAGATTTTGAATCTCTGCGTACACTTGTGGACAGTGGACACTTGTGGATTGTGTGTGGCCCACTGATATCTGAGCGCTATGTGACACGCTCGATGGCACAGCTGCCTGTGACCAAAGTGACGAGAGGATAATGGAGAATTTGAATCTCTGCGTACACTTGTGGACACTGGACACTTGTGGATTGTGTGCGGCCCACTGATATCTGAGCGCTATGTGACACGCTTGATGGCACAGCTGCCTGTGACCAAAGTGACGAGAGGATAATGGAGATTTTGAATCTCTGCGTACACTTGTGGACAGTGGACACTTGTGGATTGTGTGCGGCCCACTGATATCTGAGCGCTATGTGACATGCTCGATGGCACAGCTGCCTGTGACCAAAGTGACGAGAGGATAATGGAGATTTTGAATCTCTGCGTACACTTTTGGACACTGGACACTTGTGGATTGTGTGCGGCCCACTGATATCTGAGCGCTATGTGACACGCTCGATGGCACAGCTGCCTGTGACCAAAGTGACGAGAGGATAATGGAGATTTTGAATCTCTGCGTACACTTTTGGACACTGGACACTTGTGGATTGTGTGCGGCCCACTGATATCTGAGCGCTATGTGACACGCTCGATGGCACAGCTGCCTGTGACCAAAGTGACGAGAGGATAATGGAGATTTTGAATCTCTGAGTACACTTTTGGACACTGGACACTTGTGGATTGTGTGCGGCCCACTGATATCTGAGCGCTATGTGACACGCTCGATGGCACAGCTGCCTGTGACCAAAGTGACGAGAGGATAATGGAGATTTTGAATCTCTGCGTACACTTGTGGACAGTGGACACTTGTGGATTGTGTGCGGCCCACTGATATCTGAGCGCTATGTGACACGCTCGATGGCACAGCTGCCTGTGACCAAAGTGACGAGAGGATAATGGAGATTTTGAATCTCTGCGTATACTTGTGGACAGTGGACACTTGTGGATTGTGTGCAGCCCACTGATATCTGAGCGCTATGTGACACGCTCGATGGCACAGCTGCCTGTGACCAAAGTGACGAGAGGATAATGGAGATTTTGAATCTCTGCGTACACTTGTGGACACTGGACACTTGTGGATTGTGTGCGGCCCACTGATATCTGAGCGCTATGTGACACGCTCGATGGCACAGCTGCCTGTGACCAAAGTGACGAGAGGATAATGGAGATTTTGAATCTCTGCGTACACTTGTGGACAGTGGACACTTGTGGATTGTGTGCGGCCCACTGATATCTGAGCGCTATGTGACACACTCGATGGCACAGCTGCCTGTGACCAAAGTGACGAGAGGATAATGGAGATTTTGAATCTCTGCGTACACTTTTGGACACTGGACACTTGTGGATTGTGTGCGGCCCACTGATATCTGAGCGCTATGTGACACGCTCGATGGCACAGCTGCCTGTGACCAAAGTGACGAGAGGATAATGGAGATTTTGAATCTCTGCGTACACTTTTGGACACTGGACACTTGTGGATTGTGTGCGGCCCACTGATATCTGAGCGCTATGTGACACGCTCGATGGCACAGCTGCCTGTGACCAAAGTGATGAGAGGATAATGGAGAATTTGAATCTCTGCGTACACTTGTGGACAGTGGACACTTGTGGATTGTGTGCGGCCCACTGATATCTGAGCGCTATGTGACACGCTCGATGGCACAGCTGCCTGTGACCAAAGTGACGAGAGGAAAATGGAGATTTTGAATCTCTGCGTACACTTTTGGATACTGGACACTTGTGGATTGTGTGCGGCCCACTGATATCTGAGCAGTATGTGACACGCTCGATGGCACAGCTGCCTGTGACCAAAGTGACGAGAGGATAATGGAGATTTTGAATCTCTGCGTACACTTGTGGACAGTGGACACTTGTGGATTGTGTGCGGCCCACTGATATCTGAGCGCTATGTGACACGCTCGATGGCACAGCTGCCTGTGACCAAAGTGACGAGAGGATAATGGAGATTTTGAATCTCTGCGTACACTTTTGGACACTGGACACTTGTGGATTGTGTGCGGCCCACTGATATCTGAGCGCTATGTGACACGCTCGATGGCACAGCTGCCTGTGACCAAAGTGATGAGAGGATAATGGAGATTTTGAATCTCTGCGTACACTTGTGGACAGTGGACACTTGTGGATTGTGTGCGGCCCACTGATATCTGAGCGCTATGTGACATGCTCGATGGCACAGCTGCCTGTGACCAAAGTGACGAGAGGATAATGGAGATTTTGAATCTCTGCGTACACTTTTGGATACTGGACACTTGTGGATTGTGTGCGGCCCACTGATATCTGAGCGCTATGTGACACGCTCGATGGCACAGCTGCCTGTGACCAAAGTGACGAGAGGATAATGGAGATTTTGAATCTCTGCGTACACTTGTGGACAGTGGACACTTGTGGATTGTGTGCGGCCCACTGATATCTGAGCGCTATGTGACACGCTCGATGGCACAGCTGCCTGTGACCAAAGTGACGAGAGGATAATGGAGATTTTGAATCTCTGCGTACACTTGTGGACACTGGACACTTGTGGATTGTGTGCGGCCCACTGATATCTGAGCGCTATGTGACACGCTCGATGGCACAGCTGCCTGTGACCAAAGTGACGAGAGGATAATGGAGATTTTGAATCTGCGTACACTTGTGGACAGTGGACACTTGTGGATTGTGTGCGGCCCACTGATATCTGAGCGCTATGTGACACACTCGATGGCACAGCTGCCTGTGACCAAAGTGACGAGAGGATAATGGAGATTTTGAATCTCTGCGTACACTTTTGGACACTGGACACTTGTGGATTGTGTGCGGCCCACTGATATCTGAGCGCTATGTGACACGCTCGATGGCACAGCTGCCTGTGACCAAAGTGACGAGAGGATAATGGAGATTTTGAATCTCTGCGTACACTTTTGGACACTGGACACTTGTGGATTGTGTGCGGCCCACTGATATCTGAGCGCTATGTGACACGCTCGATGGCACAGCTGCCTGTGACCAAAGTGACGAGAGGATAATGGAGATTTTGAATCTCTGCGTACACTTTTGGACACTGGACACTTGTGGATTGTGTGCGGCCCACTGATATCTGAACGCTATGTGACACGCTCGATGGCACAGCTGCCTGTGACCAAAGTGACGAGAGGATAATGGAGATTTTGAATCTCTGCGTACACTTTTGGACACTGGACACTTGTGGATTGTGTGCGGCCCACTGATATCTGAGCGCTATGTGACACGCTCGATGGCACAGCTGCCTGTGACCAAAGTGACGAGAGGATAATGGAGATTTTGAATCTCTGCGTACACTTGTGGACAGTGGACACTTGTGGATTGTGTGCGGCCCACTGATATCTGAGCGCTATGTGACACGCTCGATGGCACAGCTGCCTGTGACCAAAGTGACGAGAGGATAATGGAGATTTTGAATCTCTGCGTACACTTTTAGATACTGGACACTTGTGGATAGTGTGCGGCCCACTGATATCTGAGCGCTATGTGACACGCTCGATGGCACAGCTGCCTGTGACCAAAGTGACGAGAGGATAAGGGAGATTGGATTGCTTTTAAAAAAGCAGTTTGCGGAGCAGTGGGTAAACAGCAATGCCAGCGTGTCAGGAAGCCTTAGAAGGCAGCCCAACAACCAACACCACTGATACACCACAATATAGCCTCCCCTTGCACTGCACACACAGTGACTTGTGTGTTGTGCAGGCCAAATCGCTAGCAGCAGAAGCAATTTTTTTGTCTTCTTCCCTGCCTGACGCTCTCCCTACAGAATCAGCAGCAACCTCTCCCTATACTAAGATCGGCAGAAGTAAGATGGCGGTCGGCGTGCACGCCCTTTTATACCCCTTGTGACGCCCACCAAAGCAAGCCAATCACTTGCATGCCCTTCTGAAAGATGGTGGTGACCCGTGCCTATGTCATCACGTTGCCCACAGTGTCCGTGGATCCTGATTGGCTGAAAAAGAGCGCAAAGCAAACTTTTGAAACGCGACTTTGGCGCGTAAGTCGCCGACCTCGTGGCCGACCTCATCCTAGGGTCGGGTTTCGTTTCATGAAACCCGACTTTGCCAAAAGTCGGCGACTTTTGAATTTTTTCGACCCGTTTGGCTCAACTCTACCATATATGGATCGACAGATAGTGACATTACACAGGTATTCCCCAAGTAGCAAAGAAAAAGTATTTCCCGAGTAGTATAAGCAATCTTCATTGATTTAGTAAGAAATAAATGAACATGTGAAGTCCCTCTATGTTATCACCACCCATTGAGTAGAAATCCCCTTCTTTTGAAGTCTCTATACCACTGTCTCCTGAAGGTGATATCCTCGCTGTATCTCCTTCTCGAAAGGTGTGACCAATCCTCAGAATGTCACAGATAAATATAAATCCAGGCATCCAAGAATGAATATGAGCAGTGACCAGTTTTAACCAGGTATTGTATGCACCATCACCTCTCTGCAGCTCTGCTTCCACTGGGCAATTTCTCCATTGTGATTACTTGCAAGTAGTAGACACCAAACTCCACCAACTTCAGTATGTGAGAGCAGATCAATCAGCAGGAGTCACTGATGTCCATGGATCTGGGTCTTTTCTGTCACAGCATGCCTCTCCAAACAGCTGAGGGGAATTCCCAGCTACTGCACCTCAGCTGACAGGAAATCCCCTTCCTGCAGCTCCTGGTACCACTGGCTTTAATTACTTGTAACTTTGCTGTACTTTCTCCCTAAAAGTCGGTTCCAACTCCAGATATGTCAGTGATCCAGTCTCTTATCTCCTCTTGTCCCTCAAGTCCTGGCACCGATCAGCAAGTGAAGATCCCCGCCTTATAGCGCTTCTGCCAGCTTATACAAAAAATGTCAGACCAGCACTTTGCAGCACCCAGGACCACTTCACTCCACCAACCTCAGTAAAGGAGAGCAGATCCAATAACAAGAGTCCCTGATGTCAGTGGAGCTGAATCTTCCTTTCTGTCACAGCAGGCAGCTCTGAACAGCTGATAGGAATTCCCAGCTCTCTGCACCTCAGCTGACAGGAAATCCCCTTCCTGCAGCTCCTGGTACCGCAGGCTTTAATTACTTATAACTTTGCTGTACTTTCTCCCAAAAAGCCGGTTCCAACTCCGGACCTACTGTAATCAGAAAGGATAAGATAGCGACCCGAGTCCACAGATCTCTGCAAAGTAGATTCTAGCTGATTGAACACCAGGGCTGGTCTCTAGCCTGGAGCAGGCCAGTGAGTCAGCAAAAATTAAAGTTGCTTGTAGCTTTGGTCCAGATAGAATAAAATTCTTGAAATTTGTACCAGGTGTTCAGGGTACCTTCTGAATGATTCCTCAAAGAATATTGATATTAGAAGCCCGTAGTCGCTTAAAAAGTTGCTTTGAGAAAGTGGCAAAGGGAGAGCTTAGAGCTCAGACATCCACCATCCTCGGAGCTCAAGCCACACCCTGTATTAATTCATTTTTTAACAGTTTGCATGGCTCTTAATCTTTCAGCAAAATGGCCACTGCAACTGGATATCATTTTGCTGAATATCAGAGGAGCAAGTTACAAAATTTATGGAGAATACAATTCATTGACAATTCATTTCCACAATTTTTTTCTCTCAATGTATAAATATAGCAACAATAGCAATTAATTTCTGGTAAAAGCTTTTCAAAAGTGAAAAACTCATCACTAAAAAGCTTGTTGACAGAGGGAAGCATGAAGTGCTCTAAAATTTCCTGGTAGACGGCTGTGCTGACATTGGTCTTGATAAATCACAGTGGATCTACACCAGCAGATGACATGGCTCCCCAAACCATCACTGATTGTGGAAACTTCACACTAGACCTCAAGCAGCTTGGATTGTGACCTCTCCACTCTTCCTCCAGACTCTGGGACCTTGATTTCAGAATGAAATGCAAAATATATTTCCATCTGAAAACAACTTATTGGACCAATGAGGAACAGTCTAGTTCTTTTTCTCCTTGGCCCAGGTAAGTCGCTTCTGTCATTGTCTATTGGTCATGAGTGACTTGACACAAGGAATGCGACACTTGTAGCCCATGTCCTAGAGTCCTAGATACATCTGTGTGTTGAGGCTCTTGAAGCAATGACTCCAGCAGCAGTCCACTCCTTGTGAATCACTCCCAAATTTTTTAATGGCCTTTTCTTAACAATCCTTTCAAGGCTGTGGTTATTCAGGTTGCTTGTGCACCTTTTTCCACCACACTTTTTAACTTTCCATTAATATGCTTGGATACAGCACTCTGTGAACAGCCAGCTTCTTTAGCAATGACCTTTTGTGGCTTACCCTCCTTGTGGAGTGTGTCAGTGACTGCCTTCTGGACATCTGTCAAGTCAGCAGTCTTCTCCATGATTGTGGAGCCTACTGAAACAGACTAAGGGGCCTTTTTAAATGCTTAGGAAGCCTCTGTAGACGTTTTTTATTTATTCTAATTTACTGAGATAAAGACTTTTGGGTTTTTATTGGCTGAAAGCCATAATCATCAACATAAACAGAAATAAACACTTGAAATAGATCACTTTGTTTGCAATGACTCTATATAATATACGACCTTCACTTTTTGTATTGAAGAACTGAAATAAATTAACTTTTAAATGATATTCTGATATTGTGAGATGCACCTGTAGACATTTAGTAAAAACAATAAAACATCAATTCCGTTTTGTGTAAAACATGGTCATAAACCATAGATACAATGAGAATGGCCATTTGTTACTTCTTTGTGCCACAGGATTTTTGAGTTATTCTTATCAAGAAGCAAAGCTTCTATGCACCGAATAGTCTCATAATGTGGCACGCAATAGAGCAAGTCATAATTTTTTTTTTCAGATTTTGTAAGAATCCAGAATAAAAATTGTTTATGTATCTTTAAATGAAATTGGCACAGTATTTCTGTGTGTCATATTACAGCTTCAAACAATTCTCTGTAAAAGCAATAAAAATACTTTAAAAAGCACACGCTGGTGGATGAAAATCTCCTGCTGAAAAAGTTTGAGGGTTTCTTTATTCAGACAATGCATTTCGATGCCATAACAGTGTCTTTTTCAAGTCAGAAATACAATAGATATGTCGGTCTTTTGTGACTTAAAAAAGACGCTGATAAGGTGTTGAAACGCACTGTATGAATAGCAAAGCCCAATTATTTTCAGCAACAGACTTTCCTCCATCAGTGCAGCCTTTTTAAAGCTTTTTATTCTTATTACAGAGATTTTTACCTGAGGGCTCCTCCCAGTCACATAGCAGTAGCAGGTGGAATCTTTAAACAGGAGCAACACACCATCCCCTAGTTGACAAACACCTTTTTTACTTATTCCTCCTAAAATAGGGTTACCCTATTGTATCCATTTCTGCCACACAGCTTATTCTTCAGCTTCAAACAATTGAGAGCTTTACTTGAGCTGTAACAAAGCCAGCTGAAGTTGTGGACTTACTCCAATTACTAAGACTGGTTTCACATTTGCCTCTTTTTGCGCAGCGTTTGATCCACATAGATCCGCATGCGTCATGCGTACATATATTTAACATGGTGTACTCAGGGACATGTGTTCACATGCGTTCACATGCTTTTGTGTACGCATGTGTCATTTCGCAGTGTGCCTCAATGTTACATTTTTTGAGGCGTCAAAAATCCATCTAGTGTGCGCAGGCATGCGCATGCGGATGAGTGTGTCAAAAAAACACATTATTGTCTATGGAAACGCATTGGGAAACAAGGACATGCATACGCATGCATTCGTTACACATGCGTTCTTCAAAATGAAAATAGAAATCCCATGAGACATGCCCATTTTTGCCTGATGTCATATTGAATGCATGCTCATAAACAATGCAAGTGCATGCAAAAATGCATACAAATGCATGCACAAGCAGCTTTTTTTTCTGTCATGCGTAAGATGATGTGCATAAAAAACGCTGCACAAACATGCATTTTGCATGCGTTTGTGCATGCGGATGATACACAGCAGACTGAAACACTAATGTGAACCTAGCCTAATACTGTAGACTTGGCTTACAACTAAACCAGAAAGTAGAGTCTAAGCGATTGTCGTTCACTCTTAACCACCACAAGGAAATACTGGAATGTAGAAAAACATGAATGATGAAGTCACATTGCATGTGTTGAGACAGGCAGATTTTTGTTATGACCAGTAGACAAGCACAGATCAGGATGAGCAGCAAACAAAAAGGCATGGTCAAAAGCAGAAGCTGGGTCAATGTCAAACAGATCTTAAACAAACACAACATGAAAAAAAACAAATGATACTATGAAAATAGTAGAAGGAATAGACCTTTTTATTGTTCACTGTTATTGCCATGGTTCTGGCAAAAGTCCAGGCAGTACTGGATTATGATCACCCTGAGGACCTAAAGGCATTTTTAAGCTTTTTTGGGTTTCGTCAACTACTACCGAAAGTTCATCAAAAAATTTTGTCAGTGGACAAACCTCTGACTGATATGTCCAGGAAAGGGACTTTTTGAAATGGTCCAGACCAGCCTGGAAGGATTATCATACCTTGAAAAGATGTGTTTGAACTGTACTAATCCTTATACTGCCTGATGTCACTAAGCGATTTATTGTAGAAATTGATGTCTCTGAAGTGGGGGTGGGGGCTGTATTATCGCACAGGGCATCTTCTAGTAAATGATGTTCCTGTGCATATTTTTTAAGGAACTATCTTTCGCTGAGAAAAACTATTGGTAATATGGAACTCTTGGCAAATAATTGAGCTTTTGAAGAGCGGTGTCATTTTCTGGAAGGGGCAGTTAATCCGATCATGGTAATCACTGATCATAAAAATCTTTTATATTTATAATCTGCTAAGCATCTGACAGGCAAGGTGGTCTTTGTGCTTTATCAGATTCAACTTTTTTGTGACGTGTAGGCCGGGGAATATAAATGTTAATGCCTCATCCTCTTGTTTTTCTGGGGGTGAAGATTATTGGGCTCATTTGTCAGTGGATTCCTTCACTGATTAACCCCTATGTGTGGGTAATACAGTTATTTTGGTGGTAGTGGACAGGTTCAGCATCAGGTCTCATTTCATTGCACTCTCCGCCTTACCCAATGTCACGGACCGGGGGTGTGACCTTTTGCCGCACATGGCTATCACAGGCACAGGGGGGCTTATCTTTGTTATCCCACTGCTGATACCATGTATTAAAAACAGCAAGCTAGTCTTGCCCTAACAATTTACCGCAGGGGGGTTTATTTTAGTTACCCACCACTGCCACAATGTTACAAGCTGTCGGTATTTATGTATATCTCACTTTCCAGTTTCACTTTGGAACTTGCAGCTCTCCAGTGCCCCCCTTACCCTCAAGTCAGTCAGGGAACTACACCTAGGATAATTAGTCGCCAGACGAGCTACTTGTTGTACAATGGCTATTAGGCCTGCTTGCAGTGAGGGAGTTATAAATGCTTTGGCCGCAGCCACACAATCAGCTTAAAAAGCCCGCTCAGGTCACTGCCAGTGCTACCCACTTAGCCAGAACACACTTTGCTGCCACCAGATTCAGATTACTCTTATTAATATGTGAAATTAATAGAGGGGTATGAAGCAAATGCCAAATCAGTAGCGTAATTAGCTTACAGGCACGTGAATTCGTCACAGAGCAGAGACTGAACAAATACATTTTATAGTTTTTTCCCAAAAGATGGGCAGTGTTTACTGAAGATAAAAAGGTTTTACGATATGAGACAATAACAGTATGTACAAATAAAAGGGATTTAAAAACAGAGAAACTTACATATTGCTTAGATCACTTCAGGCAGAAACATGCTGGGGGTGGAGCCAGACATCATAGTTCATGGATGAGGTCTTGTGGCAACAGATCCCAAGCAGCAACTCTGACTGGGGGGCTCAGTTGCAGACTTATAAGTCTGGGCTTGTGACCTCACCAAAGGGACTGGCTTGTGACGGTCCTCCCCCCTGCTCTTACATTTACAATCTGGCTGAAAAACTTATCATAACCATAATTTGCAGAGGGTACCTCATATAGAAACACACATAGTATCATCTTTTCAAGCCTGTCTCTGGCATTCATCCAAAACCAAACTCGATCTACTTATTCTACACCGTTCAGGAGAAATCCATTTCTCTGGTTCTGTTGGCACTGGAACTTAGCAAGAACCACTGTAGTGAAGCTCGCTCGGAGCACGTCCCAATAGGTTATTTTCATATTTCTGTCGAAATCTGGCAGCTTTTTATGACCAAATGATTAAATTCTCATTATTGTCTATGAGAGCAGCTAAGCACATGTTGAGGACAAAGAATATTCTTTCTACTAATTAAGACATTCCTGAGGAAGGGGGGGACAGGAAAGAGCTAGTGTAGTGTTACAAGCTGTGAATGCAGATGGAGGCAGGGGGAAAGGAAGGGGGGGTCGAATCTACAGCGTGTGTGTGAATAGAAGAGTCTGGAATGTTCTGGACTATTTTTTTTACAGTGGCAGAGGAATACATTGCGGAAGGATACCTACCTCCCGTCATTGGATTCCTGGAGCCCCTAGAGAGCAGTCGCATCAGCTGATGCTGCTGTTCTCCACAGGAGATTGGCATGGGACACTCGTGGATTTCTGCGGAACAGGGAGTATTTGGTGGTTTGTTTTTTTCATATTTTTTTCACAGATGACACTGGCTTCGGGGAACAATGTGAGAAGTAATTGTGAGTATGTACTGTATGTTATATGTACTGTATGTCTATATGTATTGTATGAATGTATTGTATGTAGTATGTAGTATGTATGTATGTAGTATATCTGTAGCATGTTTTATGTATGTAGTATGTAAGTATGCTGTTTGAATGTAGTATATGTGTAGTATGTATGTATGATGTATGAATGTAGTATATATGTAGTATGTATGTAGTATATCTGTAGCATGTTTTATGCATGTTGTATGTATGTAGTATATATGTAGTATATATGTAGTATGTATGTAGGATGTATGTTGTATGAATGTAGTATGTATGTATGTTGTATGAATGTAGTATGTATGTATGTTGTATGAATGTTGTATATATGTAGTATGTATGTTGTATGAATGTAGTATATATGTAGTATGTATGTAGTATGTATGAATGTAGTATATATGTAGTATGTATGTAGCATGTATGTATGTATGCTGTAAGAATGTAGTATATATGAAGTATGTATGTAGTATGTATGTATGCTGTATGAATGTAGTATATATGTAGTATGTATGTATGCTGTATGATTGTAGTATGTATGTATGTATGTTGTATGAATGTAGTATATATGAAGTATGTATGTAGTATGTATGTAGTATGTATGTTTTTTTTTTTTACATTCAACACATTAGCCGGTTGATGGGACTACTACTGTCCCATCATTGGCTAATGTGTCAATCACTGTCATTGTAGCAGGCATCCCATCGGATGATGCCTACACACACAAACACAGACCCCCGGCAGGCCCATACAGACCGCCGGCAGCCGGCACAGACCCCCGTCAGCCGGCACAGACCCCCGTCAGGCCCATACAGACCGCCGGCAGCCGGCACAGACCCCCCAGCAGCTGACACAGACCCCCGTCAGGCCCGTACAGACCGCCGGCAGCCAGCACAGACCCCCGGCAGGCCCGTACAGACCCCGGCAGGCCCGCACATCATGATGCGCACAGACCGCGCATCATGATGACATCATTTCAACAGCCATTCACAGCCACAACAGTGGCTCATTGCATTATAGGAACTTCCGATTCCAGTATTCGATATTGAAAAAATATCGGTACTCGGTATCGGAATTCCGATACAGCGAATATCGGCCGATACCAGATATTTGCGGTATCAGAATGCTCAACACTAGTCCTGAGTACACCGATACCCCATACGAGGGGGGAACCACTGTTTGGGCGCATGGGAGAGCAATGGTGCAGAAACCATTGTTTACAATTACAGAGGTCAGACATTTTCTGTAGTTCTTGACCAAGTTTTCACACACTGCAGCATCGATTTTGGCTCACTCCTTAATACAAGTCTTCTTCAGATCTTTCAGGTTTCGGGGCTGGGCATTATTGAATTTTAGCTCCCTCCAAAGATTTTCAAACAGGTTCAGGTCTGCAGACTGGCTAGGTCACTTCAGGACCTTGAAATTCTTCTTACCAAGCCACTTAGTTGCTCTGGCTGTGTTTTGGATCATTTTCTTTCTGGAACACCCAGCCACAACCCATCTTCAATGTTCTTACTGAGGGAAGGAGGTTGTTGGTCAAAATTTTGCGATACATGACCCCCTATCACCTCCCTTGAATACGGTGCTGTCATCCTGTTCCCTTTCAGAAAAGCACCCCCCAAAGTATGATGTTTTCCCCACCATGCATCACAGTTGGGAAGGTGTACTCATCTTTTTTCCTCCTCCAAACACAGCGAGTGGAGTTGATACAAAAAAGTTCTATATTGGTCTCATCTGACCACTTTATGTTCTCCCATGCCTCCTCTGCTGCATCATCCAGATTATCATTGGTGAATTTCAAATGGCCCCGGACATGTGCTGGAGTGAGCCGGGGAAACTTGAGTGCCCTGCAGGATTTTAATCCATGACGGCTTAGTGTATTACTAGCAGTATTGCTTGAGACAGCTCTCTTCAGGTCATGAAACAGGTCCTCCTGTATAATACTCGGCTGATTCCTGACCTTTCTCAGAATTATCCTTACCCCATGAGGTAAGATCTTCCTGACCTTTCTCAGAATTATCCTTACCCCACGAGGTAAGCTCTTGCATGGAGCCCTAGACTGAGGAACATTGACAGTCACCATGTGTTTCTTTAATTTTCTAACAACTGTGACATCAGTTGTTGCCCTCGCACCATCAGTTGTTGCCCTCTTAATTTAAAAATCATGCAATGTGATTTTCTGGTTTTTATTTTTAGATTCTGTCTATCACAGTTGACACACCTACAATAAAAATGACAGATCATTCGTTGTAGGTGGGAAAACTTGCAAAATCGGCAATATATCATATACATATTTTCCTCACTGTATTTGACAACAGTCAATTGTTTGAACAAAAATATTTTTGAACTGCATGAGGCCAAGCTGTTTTTAAAAATGTTAACTTAATTTTACCACAAAGCACCTTAAACTGCATGGATGAATAATTGACTCCATAAACAATTTTTGAAGAGTTTTTTTGTAGTTTAATACGCCACCATAACGTAACAAGAACTGTGTTAAACGGTATGGATAAATAATTGAATCCATACAGTTTTGTTTTTTTGAAGGTTTTCTTGGAGTTTTATATACCACTGTAATGTCATAGAAGCAACCAAATACTATATGGATGACAAATTGAATACAGAAATTTTTCAATTGCTTTTTTGGAGTCTTATATGGCTCTGAAATTTTACAGAAAGCACAGAATATTGTGTGGATGACCTATTGAATCCAGACAAATTTTGAATGATTAACTGAAAGCATTTAATACTCTATTGATGACTAATTAAATACAGACAAATTTTTCACTGCTTTTTTAGACTGTTATGTACCATCAAAATGTCACAGAAAGCACTTAATACTCTCTTGATGACTAATTGAATACATACAAACTTTTCAAACCTTTCTGGAATTTAATACACCACCTAAATGTCGCAGAAAGCATCAAATACTATATGGATGACTAAATTAATACAGGCAAATTTTTATACAATTACTTTGAGTCTTATATACCTCCAAAATTATATAGAAAGCACTTAGTGCTCTATGGATGACTAATTAAATACTGACAATTTTCTAAATGCTTTTTTGAAGTCTTGTATACCATTGAAATTTTACAGAAAGCACCTAATACAGTATGGATGACAACTTGAATCCAGAGACATTTTTAAATGATTTTTGGGGTCTTATATACCACCAAAATGTCACAGAAAACACCAAATACTATATGGATGACTAATTTAACACAGACACATTTTTCATTGATTTTTGAAGTCTTATATACCAGTGAAATGTAACAGTAAATATCTAATACTCTATTGATGACCAATTGAGTACTGACACATTTTTCAACACTTTTTAAAGTCTTATTTACCACCAAAATGTAACATAAAGCACCTAATACTCTATGGATGGTTAATTGAATCCAGTACAATTTTTCCACACTTTTTTGGAATGTTATATACCACTCTAATACTCTATGGATGACTAGTTGATTTCATACAAATTTGTCAATGCTTTTGGTGAAACGTTACAAAAAGCACCAAATTTTATATGGATAACTAACGGAATACAAACAAATTTTTAAATGCTTACTTGGAGTTTTATGTACCACTTAAATGTCACAGAAAGCATCTAATGCTCTATGGATGACTGAATACAGAAAACTTTTTCAACACTTTTTTGGAGTCTTATATACCAAGTACAAAAATGAAAATATATAAAATTGCACAGATGTCCCCTATTTATTTTAAAGCCTAGTAAAAAACGGGCTATTACAGTGCTGGAAAGAGATATGGTATAACAGTTAAACCAAATCTAACCAGCTGGATCTGCCAATACAATCATATGGTCAGAAAAATCTGAATCCAAGCAGTTAAAAACTGCAAAATACTATTCTAGCCCAAAAACCTCAAAAAACGGAAAAAAGGAAATGGACATAAAGAGAATATATAAAAATTGATAATACGTGCTACCATCTAATAACAATTTAGCTCAGCCGATGTGAAGAAAAGAGTGACCTGGCCCTATACAAAATGACTGTCTGAACAACTACCTAGGTGCGGAGGTTGGTGTTACGCGGGGCTTAGTTCAAAGAAGGCTGAAATACCTGGGGCCCCTGCGGAGTCCCTCCAACTAGGGAAAACCCTGTCTGACCCTCAACTCAGGGTTTTTGCTAATGGTGCAAATGCCTGAGCCTCTAACCTTTCCTTATCTCCTGCTCAGCCCTAAGCTGAACCCTCCACCCTCCACCCAGTGAGTCGTCAAACCACCAAAGCCCACACAGTAATGACAGACAGGGAGAACTTAAACCGCACCGCGCCGCATACACACAGGACAATACCGTAATGTGAACAGGGCAAAACAAAACACAAATATAGGAAGGCGAAAAGGTAACAATGGATCATACGCCACCAGCTACGAATTTCTCTCTCCAACACCTCCTCTCCAGAGCGGAACCACTTGGCATAAAACACAAGCTATAATCGGCGACGCCCATAGGCCAGCACGACTATTTAAAGTCCGTAGGCGTGACCAAACATCCCACCTGATTTCCAGCTAGATTAACCCCCAATAACCTGAGTAAAATCAAGCCTGCGCCACTGAGGCTATAGTGGACGGAGATGGAACTACCGCTGCCTGCCGGACGCTGTGGTGTGAATAGCGTCCGACATGACAGTTGGCACCCTAAGAAATACGAGAATGGCACCCCTGGTCTTCCACTGCTGCACCCTGTTCCTCCTGACTTGGTGACTTAACAACAACCTGGCTTATCAGCAACTCTGTCTCATCATCATAGTAACATAGTAACATAGTTTTGAAGGCTGAAGGAAGACCTTATGTCCATCTATTTCAGCCTATTTTTAGTGCAGCTGTTCTGCACTGTTGATCCTGGGGAAGGCAAAAAACCCACAGAGTAGAAGCCAATTTTCTCCATAGGGAAAAAAATTCCTATGAGTCATCTTCCTCCCTTGACAAAATTTGCCATTCCTCACGATCATTTTCTTGTGGCCATGTGTGCTCAGTTTTCTGCATCACTAAACAGCATCTCCTCCTGTCCCACTTGGAATATGGAGGGTGAGAGACCTCAATCAAGTAGTGATGTCATAAGATCTTTGGAGTGTTCTAGTGTGGGTTTGTTAGTCTCCTAGTACTCAACATGGTGACAGAAAGGTGGATCATGGTGATAATTATGTGATCCAGACTTTTGTCTGATGAGAATGGACTGTGCGGAAGGCTGAGTGGTGCTGAGAAACATGTTGGATGCACAGGTGCTTCTCACAAAATTAGAATATCATCAAAAAGTTAATTTATTTCAGTTCTTCAATACAAAAAGTGAAATTCATATATCATATAGAGTTATTACAAACAGAGAGATCTAAGTCAAGTGTTTATTTCTGTTAATGTTGATGATTCTGGTTTACAGTCAATGAAAACCCAAAAGTCATTATCTCAGTAAATTAGACTACTTTATAACACCAGCTTGAAAAATGATTTTAAAATCTGAAATGTTGGCCTACTGAAATGTATGCTCTGAAAATGCACTCAATACTTGGTCGGGCTCCTTTTGCATCAATCACTGCATCAGTGCGGTGTGGCATGGAGACGATCAGCCTGTGACACTGCTGAGGTGTTATGGAAGCCCAAGTTTCTTTGATAGCAGCCTTCAGCTCATCTGCATTGTTGGGTCTGGTGTTTCTCATATTCCTCTTGACAATACCCCATAGATTCTCTATAAGGTTAAGGTCAGAAAAGTTTGCTGGCACAGTGATACTGTTGTTTAAAATCAGGTATTGGTACTTTTGGCAGTGTGGACAGGTGCCAAGTCCTGCTGGAGAATTACATTTTTATATCCAAAAAGCTTGTCGGCAAAGGTAAGCATGAAGTGATCTATAAATTTCCTGTTAGATGGCTGCACTGACTTTGGTCTTGATAAAACACAGTGTACCTACACAAGCAGATGAAATGGCTCCCCAAACCATCACTGATTGTGGAAACTTCACACTAGACTTCAAGCAGCTTGGATTGTGTGCCTCTCCAATCAGACTCAGGGGCCTTGATTTCCAAATTAAATGCAAAATTTACTTTCATCTGAAAACTACACCTTGATCCACTGAGCAACAGTTCAGTTCTTTTGCTCCTTGGCCCAGGTAAGATGCTTCTGATGTTGTCTATTGGTCATGAATGGCTTGACACAAGGAATGTGACACTTGCAGTCCATGTCGTGGATAGGTCTGTGTGGTGGCTCTTGAAGCAATGACTCCTGCAGCAGTCCACTCCTTGTGAATCTCCCACAGCACCCCATACAGCTGATAAAATGTTGTTTAGAGGTCATAATTGAAAAAGCTTAGTAAGACCAGATATGCTTACTGCTAGACAATTCCCCTACCAAGAGACCATAATATAGCTGACACCTAAAAGTTTATATGAAACTGACAAAGCTAAGCTGCTGTTTGAGCCCTCCTGGGGCTGCAGACTCAAGCCACAAGATTCATCACGCTTCGCGTAATAAAATCTTTTAATTACAATCTCCTAGTCTAACCTGGGTGGCGGGACTGCTTCATTGACTGTAAATGAGATTGGGCTGATGTCTCCTTTGTATACCTGATTTACATGGTGTGCAAACATGATCTCCATGCCATTACAGATGTTCCCCAAATGCTCACTTATCCATACTAGTAATTGCCTTTAAGTCTTGCCTATGCAATTCATAGAACAAGCACAGGTACATAGCTACACCACCCTAGAAGTTCTACAATTAGCAAAGTCTCTGATTGTATATTTCCTGCCGGGGCTGGTGCTCTGAAATGATTTACATTGGGTGACATATCTGCAAAAATTGCATAAACCACATCTAAATGTACACAACGATTTGCAGTGCCAGAATATTTTGGGGACTTATAGCAGCTGTGCACCAGATGGTCTCTCAGAGATCTATCCTTCCTAAGAGTAACTGATGGTGCTGGTGCAATGCACATTTATTAACATCTGAGTCCACCCTAAGTATCCCCCCATAACCTCTTCCGAATGCCCCCATGACCTTGTCTGTTTGGTTGTCATACGTCTCTATGAGTCGTGTTATGTCAACACTGTCCCTCTTTGATTGGGATGTTAAAAGGGACCTCATATCCTTCAAAAGTGCACGACGATACACCTCATTGATGACATAATCAGGATATCCTCCTAAACCTCACCTTCAAATCAGAACTCAGTGGAAGTCACTAAAATTGTAACAGTTTTGCAGTACGTTTAAAAATTGCCCCTTAGGGTTCCCCTTCAGTAAATTCTTGGGATGATGTCTCTCCCATTTCAACATATTGTTTGTAGATGTCTTTTTATAAAACAGAGATTTTAAGAGATCCATCACTTTCTTTCTTGATTGTGACTTCTAGAAACATAATCTCATCACCTCCTACATCACAACAAAAGGTAAGGTCTACATTGAAATTATTCAGATGTGTTAAAACGGTCTGAAATGATGGCTGGTCACCCACCAAGAGCACCAGGATGTCATCTATGTAGTGCCCCCCAAATAGGATTTATGGGCACCACACAGTATCCTCCTCCCTGACCACGATCGTATTCTCCCACCAATCCACCAATCCAGGAGCAAAATTTGCGTAAGTTGGAGAACAAGGGTTTCCTATGGCAGTGCCCCTGAGTTGGTGGTAGTATCTATATATAAAAAATGCAAAATTTGTAGTAGCCCGCTCTATACAAATCCACAGTTCTCTCTCGATTTGGGTGAAATTTGGCACGCCCCCTCCACCCACAGGAGCAGAATATAAGATTGAGATTGGGGGCCCCTGAAATTAGGCCCTATACATATAATGGAGAAATGTGAAGGTGAAAGTAAAAGTGCTGAGGGGAAAACAACAGTTGTGACTGACAGGGATGGATTATAGCGATGGCACCAAAGAGTCGCTGCTAAAGGGGCCGCACCACCACACACAACACACAAACATTTCACAAACACCATACAAACATCACACAGACAGCACACATATACCACACAAGCACAACACCACACAAATACCACAGCACACCATGCAAACAACAGACCATTCTAGACACACACAAAACAAACACCACCCCACATATACCATAACACTACACCATAAATACCACATATACACTACACACACATGCAAGGACCACACATGCATGCAAACATACTCAGATGGATGCACCCTACGCACACAGATGAACATTACTGAGCAGCAATATTGCTCAGGCGAAAAATGCCTCATAGTAAGATTGTCATTATTGCTTACTATACAGGGAGCTTTCATCGCTGAAGCCGCTGAGGTAAAGGGAAAGCTGATCTCTGATTGGTTGCTAAGGGCAACTAGACTAGTCTGCCTGTGAGGTGGTTTTTATTACTGAGATGTGAGCTCCTTCAGGTCATAGTAATACTTTGTGAGAGATGCTCTGTATTTACTATTAATCCTATTACATCTCTTATCAGTGTCAGGTAAATACTAAAGGGTCATAATACTAAGGACTGTTTTTTAAAATGCCGCCCAAAAAACAACCATCTATTGGGCAAGTTCATCCAAAAGCTAAGAAAGCAAAATTGTGTCAAAGAGCTGAGAAAAGTGAACGACATGACTCGCGGCTTGAAAAGAAATGGATGAGACAGGTTAAATGTAAGGCAGCTGAGACATCTTAGGCCTCTTTCACACTTCCGTTTTTGACAATCAGTCAAGATCCGCCAATTTTGAAAAAAAACGGATCCGCCATTTTTCTTTGCGGATCCGTTTTTTTCCCCATTGACTTTCATTATTGGCGGATCCTGACTGATTGCCGTCTGTTGCATCGGTTTTTTTGAGGATCCGCCACAATGTTAGTGTCCGTCAACATCCTCAAAGATTTCCAAACGGAGTTTGCAACTTTTATTGGCCAGCGGATCCTCCAGACACTGAATTAACCCCAAAATCTGTCTAGGTGCCGGACAAAAAAATTCTCTCTCTCTCTCTCTCTCTCCCCTTCCCGGCCAGCGGTTCCTTTAAATTTCCTCGATCCTGTGCCATCCGTTCACATCAGTTGACAACGGATCCGCTTGTCTCCCTTTTTGGCGGATTTTAACTGATGCAAATAACTGAAGTGTGAAAGAGGCCTTAGCAACGGGAATGGCATCTTCACAAGAATAGGATAAGGCAAGCTGAATCAAGAAATATGGAAACATCTGAACAAAAGGATGAAAGTTGTGAAAATGACTGCATACAACATAAGCAACATGGGCAAAGATGTAGGCAGGCAGATTTGAGTTTGGAACCATTTCACTACAACCCAATTCAAGACTATAGGTCACATCAGAGAGTCATATTTGGCAAAATGGACATAATATGCAAACATTGTCAAGGAAAGAAGTTTAACTTGGAATCACTTGGTATGTGCTGCTCAAATGGCAAAGTCAGCTTGCCACCTTTAGATCCACTTCCTGAACCACTTCTTTCATACATGTCAGGAGCAACTCCTGATTCCAAGCATTATCTGCAAAATATTAGGATATACAATTCATCTTTCCAGATGACATCCTTTGGTACGACAGCTGTACTCCAGGAAGCAGGATTTATGCCAACTAAGTCCAGTGCCAAATATGTCACAAAATCGGTTCAATGCTTCCTGTAGCAAATGAAGATCCAAAGTTTTTACAAATGTATTTTTTGGGAGACGAACAAATGCAAGCTGATAGATGTTGTGAAGCTACACTTGAGACAAAAAAAGAGATTGTGTTGAATTTGCAAAGTTTTTTCCATGAGCACAATCAGTTAGTAAACCTTTTTAAAATAGCCTTAGAAAGAATGCCAAGGGATGAATATCAAGTTGTAACAAGAGCAGACAAGACAGCGGTTGGCGAGAATGAAAGGCGATTTAATTCTCCCACTGTTAACGAAGTAGCTATTATAATGGTCTAATGGACAGGACTTTCAAAGCCGAGATATAATTTTTCAGCAACAAAGCGATAATCTTCAATGTATTGCAGAAACACATAGATCATATGATGCTCTGCAATATCGGATAATATTTTGGAATAGCCAAAATGGCTATCACTTTACCTAACACAGACTGATCCCAAGACTGCTAGGCCAACCAATAAAAAAAAATATCAGCTATGGACTTTTATGACTACCAAATAATGATCAGACATGGGTCTTCTAACCACATTTTGCAATGTAGGCAACATTTTCATCAGTTTATAGTTGATATGTATGCCAAGGTGCAAAGTGAGCATCTTTTATACATATGTTGGAACCAACAAAAAGTGGATAAATACATTCATTTAAGGGATGCTGTTGCTAATGATGGCAACATGGCTGACATTGGGCGTATGTCTATTTTACTGGCTACATTTACTGGAAGTCCCAGACATATGCATGAGTATGCTCAGGACACCATGACATATGTTCGGATATATGGTCATCCTGATTTGTTTATTACATTTACGTGTAATCCAACTTGGCCAGAGATAAGGGAAGAGCTTCTGAATGGTCAGGGCCCCTCTGATCAACATGTTTTAACAGCAAGGGTTTTTAAACAAAAAATGATCAAGTTCATGGACGTAATTACAAAGTGTTACATTTTTGGTGAGTCAGTGTTGGATGTATTCAATTGGCAAAAAGAGATCTTCCACATGCTCATTTACTGATATGGCTGAAGGATAAGATACGCCTTGATCAAATTGACAGTGTTATTTCTGCTGAGCTTCCAAATCCAGAAGAGGACACCGTAATTTTTGAAACTATTTCTAAAAATTCAAACAAGAAAAATTATAGCCAGCTCACCCAGTTAGACGTCCTTAGTGGTTCTGCTCACTGCCAGGAAGCCGCACGAGTTGTAATGGGAGAGGCACACCCATGTTGCAATAGAAACAAAAACCAGCAAATAATTCCAGCGGATGCTTCCTACTTGGCCATAAAATCCATTTTATTTTTAGCTTTTAAAATAGTTCCATGTGGCAGAAACCCAAATATATACAGGGGGTCAGAAGAAAAAAAGGGCACACTGCTGCTTTATGCATGCAGACTACGCGTTTCGACCTTACTAGGTCTTCTTCTAGGTCTTCTAGGTCTTGACCTAGAAGAAGACCTAGTAAGGTCGAAACGCGTAGTCTGCACGCATAAAGCAGCAGTGTGCCCTTCTTTTCTTCTGACCCCCTGTATATATTTGGGTTTGTGCATTAAGAGTCTCATTCCCAATGTTAGTGAAGCCACTATTCTTATGGGAAACTCTAAGGGAGCAAGTGTTTTTATTCCGCGTATTCCTTTGCTACCAAGCGACATGCCCTTCAATTTTAAGCGTCTGCAGTTCCCAATCCAACTTGCATTTGCTATGACTATAAACAAACCACAAGGTCAATTAGTTAAAGTAGCCGGCATTAATTTGGAGAGCCCGTGTTTTCACATGGACAGTTGTAAGTTGCTTGCTCTAGAGTGGGAAACCCCCCAATTTTTTTCATATATGCACCTGAAGGTAAAACCAGAAAAATTGCTTACCAAAAAGCACTACAATAGATAGTTGTTTAACTGTAAACCAATTTTACTCTTTTGTCCGTGAACTACTTATAGATTACACTGGAGGGAGGGGGGAAGGGTTGCACTATGTTGTCAATTGGTGTAAATGTTTTATATGTTTGTGTAAGGTGCATAAATTTTCATTTTTGATAAAAAATAGTTTAAAAAATAGTTAACTTTAGCTACCGTAACCAACAATTTAACATATTTTCCATGAGTGAAGCCGCGGGTATTCTACTAGTTAATCATAAAACAAGAGGAAGTTATGTAAGACATATGAGGTTCTTGGATAATATAATGTGGAACACTGAGTGTGTTCCAGACCAGCACACCATCATCTCTATAGGAAAGAGTGTCCTGTTGTGAAATCTTCCTCCACCTGTATGGCCCCCCTGATAGACACCTACCAATAGAGAGGGGGAAATGTGTAAGGATGAAAACTAGAACATTTATGAGGATAAGTAGCTTCTTGACATTATATATTTATATGTCGTGTTTTGGACTGTCAACTATTCTGATGTTCCTGTGTATCTGCATGACTTATATGGTGGCCTGGTCATTTCCTGACTCATAAATATTTACCTGGTTATATTTTTTATTATCTTATCATAAACAACTTTGTACAAATTCCCTACTTAATTTAAGCCCCCGTTACACACTGCGATATCGCTAGCAATATCGCTGTAAAGTCACCGATTTTGTGACGTTGCAGCGATATTACTAGCGATATCGCTGCATGTGATACTTACCTCCGACCGGCTCCCCCGCTGGTTATCGCTGATCGCGCGAGAAGCTGCTGGATCATTCCTCTTCGGTCACTTCCTGCGGCGCTTCCTGTGGCGCCGACGAGCGACGCGTGGAGCCGGGCGGGAGGATGCAGGATCGCCTCGTCTGACAGGTAAGTAGCGACCCCCGTCCCCAGCGATGTCGCTGGTGAGATCTGCCTGTGTGGCAACTCACTAGCGACCACCTAGCGATGCACCAGTGATCCTGACCGCGTCATATCGCTGGTCGGGATCGCTGGTGAGTCGCTAGGTGTAACGTTACCCTTAGGCTATTGGACATGTGCAATGTAAAGGTATATTTGTATTACCAGCAGGACAGTGACTATGATTTTCATTGAGATTATTCAGGGACACCTTAGGGCCATAGGGACTGTGCAATACATACCCCCCCAGAAATGCCAAACTAATTTTTAGGGATTAGTAAGGAATATCAGGGCTTTTGTTGGTCACTAAAAAACCTTCGCTATACCTATTTGTTTATCTCTCTATTATGAGGTATATGTAATTTAAATGGATGCATTGAGAGCCCTTTGACATTAACATATGCACATTTGCACTATTAGCACCATTTTTTATATCTTTCTTTTGCCACATCTATCTGTACATTACTCTTTAAAATCTGTGGGGCCACTCCCTTAGTGTCTTGCCATGGTCATTGAGGGTGAGTCAATGCTGAGTGGGGACACCATGTCAACTGTTAGCATGCTCATCTCCACAGCTAGGTAGGTCTGATTTGTTATATGCACATTACCTATCAAGAAGTTCATTTTATGACCCTCATAAGTGTCTGTGTGCTTGCTGTCTATTCATGTTGGTGCCATTCTTCTGCACGGTTTTACAGGTCATCCAGTGAGGGTGAGCCGATGTCAAGTGGGTGTGTCTCTTCATTCCCCCTATGGTGCCAACCTCCGCGGTAAGGTAGGGAAACCATGAGACCGTTAATAGGGTCAATATCCCTACCCACCCATAGAACATGTTTTTAAAATCAAGCTGTCCAAATGCTACTTGCTGATACTTTGAGATAACTTCTGTACCTTAGACACTATTGCAATTTGGAAGGAAAAAATTAACATTTTACTTTTCTTCATAAAAATTTGACTTTAGCCCACAATTTTTTTTTCAGCAGAGCAACAGGAGAAACTGGAAGGTAAAACTTGTTGTGCAATTTCTCCTGCGCATGCCAATATCCCATATGTGGGGGAAAACTACTGATGGGGCTCATGGCAGATCTTGGAAGGGAAGCAGCACCGTTTTCCTTTATGAAGGCAAGAATTTCTGGAATCAAGACCGGACGCTATATTGCATTTAGAGAGCCTCTGATGTGCCTAAACAGTGGAAACTCCCACAAGTGAATCCATTTTGGAAACCAGACCCCTCAAGGAATGTAACTAGATGTGAGTGGTGAGCACTTTGAACCCTCGGGTGCTTCACAGAAGTTTATAACGTAGAGCCATGAAAATAAAAAAATCTAATTTTTTTCATAAATGTTTTTTTGCCCCCAAGTATTTTATTTTGATAAGGGTAACAGGAAAAAAATTATATAATTTGTTGTGCATTTTTTCTGAGAATGCTGATACCCCATATGCAGGGGAAATCTACTATTTGGCACACGGCAAGGCTCCGAAAGGAAGGAGAGCCATTTGACTTTTGAAGAATAAAATTGCCTGGATTCATTATTAGACGCCATGTTGTTTTTAGAAAAAGCCCCTGATGTGCCTAAACAGTGGAAACTTCCCAAGAATAATCCCATTTGTGAAACTACACTCCTCTAGGAGCTTAAATAGATGCATTGTGAACACTTTGAACTCCCAAGTGCTTCAAAGAAGTTTATAACATAAAGCCATGAAAATAAAAATAAAAATCTATTTTTTTCCACAAAAAGTTTTTTAGCCCAATTTTTTTTTTATTTTCACAAGGGTAACAGGAGAAAATGGAACCCAGAATTTCTTGAGCCATTTCTCCTGAGTACCCCATATGTGCCTTTTTGAGAGGCATAATGAACAAAAACAAGCAATCCAAGATTTTTTTATGCCATTCCATGTGTGGTAAAATTGGTAAGAGAGCTTAAGGCTGTGTGCACACGCTGCGGATTTTGCTGCGGTTCCGCAGTGGTTTTGGCCGCTGCGGACCCGCAGCAGTTTCTGCTGCGGTGTACAGTACAATGATTCCCTATGGGAATCAAAAACCGCAATGCAGACGGTGCGGAATTTTCCGCGCGGATTATCTGCGGTTTTCAATCCGCAGAAAGAATTGACATGTCAATTCTTTCTGCGGATTCCCCTGCGGTTTGCCATCTCCTCCATTGAGGAGATGAAAAACCGCAGGGCAAAACCGCAGAGCAATCCTCAGGTAAAACCGCAGGTCTTTTAACCTGCGGTTTCACCTGTGGATTTTACAAAATCCGCGCGGATGAATCCGCACCTAATCCGCAGCGTGTGCACACAGCCTTATTCTTCGGGTTCGTATGATTACAGCGATACCACATTTATATAATTTTTTTAATCTTTTTAGTGTTTTTACACAATAAAAACTATGTTATGGGAAAAAATAATTATTTTTACTTTGCTTTATTCTAAGAGTTATAACTTTTTTATTTTTCCATTGATTGAGCTGTGTGACAGATTGTTTTATGCAGGACAAGATGTTGTTTTCAGCTATAACATTTTTATTCACATTTGTCCTTTTGATCGCATTTTACTATACTTTTTATCCTAAGGTATGATTTTTCTAACTTTAATTTTACTTTTTAACTTAGTCCCTCTATGGGACTTTCACTTTTAGCAGTATGATAGCTGTTATAAAGTATTGCAATGCTTCATAACTGTCAATGCTGCACTGACACAACTATATAGGATTAAAAACACATGCACAAGTGTGAACAAGTCAGTAAGACAACGTTCACACCACCCACTAACTGAGACACAACAAGAAAACAGATTTGCAAAAACGTTCACACCACCCATACTAAGAAGCGCCTGTCCGAATCCTGTTCATTTTAGACACTGTTCAGATGTTCAGGTTTTAAATACATTAGATAGGGACTGCTTCAATACGTGTTACCTTGACACGGTGAAGCAGCTTGGTGTACATTTGTTTGCAAAAAAAGTATCGACTAAATACCCTGTATTTGTTATCCAGCACTTGCTGATTACTGTCATATATTTTACTGCAGAGTATTTTTACAAATCTGTTTTCTTGTTGTGTCTCAGTTAGTGGGTGGTGTGAACATTGTCTTACGACTTGTTCACACTTGTGCATGTCACATGTGTTTTTAATCCGTTTTTTCCTTGCCTAGCATGGTTTGAGAGACACCACCCCTCTCTTCTGTGGCATGCACAAAAGTGCTGTCTTGCACCACAAGCCCATACTAAGAAGCGCCTGTCCGAATCCTGTTCATTTTAGACACTGTTCAGATGTTCAGGTTTTAAATACATTAGATAGGGACTGCTTCAATACGGGTTACCTTGACGCGGTGAAGCAGCTTGGTGTACATTTTTTTGCAAAAAAGTGTATCGACTAAATACCCTGTATTTGTTATCCAGCACTTGCTGATTACTGTCATATATTTTGCTGTAGAGTATTTTTGCAAATCTGTTTTCTTGTTGTGTAACTGACACAACTATGTTCTATGCATGATCTAAGGGGCTTGGTGACCCAGATATCTTAACGACCTCATGTCATAATGGCAATGATCAGTCACTGGCAATGATATAGCAGGGGCGCAGATTGGAAGAGAGGGGACTTCCTCTTTCTGTCTTCTAAATGCTGCTTCATTTAGGAGGTTAAACTGCAGGGAGCGGTGCCCTGGCTGTGAGAGCTGGGTGTCAGCTATGATATTAGTTGAACACCCGGATCCTGTGAACGCAAAATCGCCATGACTTATCCCATGCGTCCAAGGTTGGGAATTCATTCCCTTCCATGACTTACGGGATACGTTGGGAAGGGGTTATATTTTTTTAACTATTTTTGTAATGAAATTCAACCCCTTTTTTCCCAAAATAACAAAAAAGGGCAAGTACAATATGTATGTGTCCAATAAGCAACAGGACCCTGTATTGGTGTGTCATGTATGGATGTTAAATTTGATTAATAAACCAAAAGTTCAAAAATGAAAACAATTCTTATATTACACACTTTGTGAGGTACACAGTTGCATTTACTGTATATATCTGTGTCCTTGAGTAATTAACAGGCAGCAGGCCAAGATGAAAGCCCTCCTTGAGTATAATTACTGATCAACCACACTTACTCTACTGCTGGCATCTTTCACATTTCTCTCCTTCAATGGAAAATATTAATTATTTGTAGACTGCTACTCCCATATACTAACCTGTGCAAATTGAGGTAGTCTATATAGGTTGCAACACCCCATTGCATTTCTTGCCTCATGTTTTAGCTATTTATAATGATCTTGGTTCCCTACACTGTACCGTGCAATGTGTCAGCTGTAAAGCATTTTGAGGAAACCAGCGTGGCCACGCCAGATATCATGTGAGTCTACTTTGGCTTATGCAATCTTTGGAAATGTGCAAATAGATACTAAGCATTTTTTTGGTGTTTCAAACAGATTGAATTACAAATTGATCAAATTTGCAAGGACTTGTCAATATCATTAAATTTGACACAAATTCAATCAGCATATAACTGATTCACTCATTTCTTCAACATTGTTTCCTTAGCACAAAAATATGTTTTTTCTCACTTCAGAAATCTCATTCACTTTTCCAATAATGTATTTTTTTTCAAGAATTATAATCTTGCATACTGAGTTGTCCAAGTAGACAATTAGCTAATACACAGCTTTTGGCATTGCCTCTACCATGTCCTTTCTCATTCTTATTATTATGTTTATTTCTAGCCATTAAGTAAAGTTTAAAAAATGAAAGTAACTTAATTTCAGAACAGGTTTATTATCCAAAAATATGAAACACTCTGGTAAAGCATTAACCACAATAGGACAAAAAAAGGAGCACGGTTTCTCAAAATAAATATCGGTTGGCAAAATAAGTTGTCTCATAAAGCAGGAAAACAATGTCATTGGCAAGGAAGGAAATTATAGGTTTCAGTAGCCAATGAAAAATATGAGCCAGGCTGCTTGATGTATGGTTTTTAGAGATGGGAATAAACTGGGACTATGCTGGCAAAATGCATAAATAACATACCATATTAGGAACCTGTAAGAACGATTTATGAAACTTATTTTCCACCCCTGAAAAATGTTTGAATTAGCCTTGAAATACATTCTACTTGAAGTGCATTAGCCCTCATGTTCCTTTCCTTGATTGACACATCCTTAAAGGTTATTCAAATGACTGGATTAGTGAAATCTAAGGGGTAAGGTTTCTCCTTGTGGAGAGTGACATGCCAGCTCTTGCTTGTCAAGGTAAGGAGGCTTATTCGCCGTGCCATGTCAATTAAAATTAGAAGTACCAGGCTATGATTCAATCTATTTATCCAATGAAGTAACTAAAGTTCTATTGGCCCCGATGTAAAATTTGGACCTAAAGTCCCACCAGCATGCTGATGAGATGTATGAACCCTTATTATAATGTTCTCGATCCCAGTCCCTATCCTGTAAAAATGTCCTCTGTCCTCTCACCCTTCCTGTAATAATGTAATCAATCCTGTTGCCCATCCTAATAATTTTCACTATCCTCTCACAATGTCCCCTCTTTTGGCTTCCATGATGTAATAATGTCTCCTATCTTGTAATAATGTCCCTCAAGCGGTAATAATATCACCCATCTTATAATAATGTCCCCTATCATAGCCTCCATTCTGTAATATTTTTTGTCCTATAATAACATCCTCCATTCTTGCCTTTATCTTGTAATACTTCTACCATCCTATAATAATGTCCCCCAAACTATAATAATGTCCATTCTGTAATAATGGTCTCATTCTAGCTTCAATCCTGTAGTATTATCCCTCACTCCTCTAATAATGTCTCGCATCCTATAATAATGTGCCCATTCTGGCCTCCACCCTCTAAAAATGCTCCCAACCATATCATATTGTCCAGAACAAGTAGAACCAACAATCTGACACATGTCCCCCTGTGATGCGAACTTTGTCACTCATTGTACTTAGCCTCTCACTCTCTCTCAGGAAAATAATAAATAAAAAAGTCAATGCATCATACAAGAACCAAACGCAACACAAAGACTAGGGAACCCTGGTCAAAGCAATAGGAGAAATGCGCACTGGTCACAATGTCTTGCTGTGGGGGTTGTATCTTGTATGATGCATTCTCTTTTTTTACTTATTTATTATTTTTATAATTTTTGTATCTATTCATGTCCTCTCTTCTGATTAATAGATTGAACATGGGCACATTATATATTTTTGTTTTCTATTCATAAACTATTGATCTCTTGTAGTATGTTACTTTAATTAGGAGTAGCGATGGACGAACCTGAACGGGACACCTAATGTTCGTGCACGGACCCCAAACACGGACTTCTTTCAGAAATTCTTGCTACTGTTCACGTTTTGCAGCCCAAGCAAGCTTTTCCTGTGTAGTCATTTCCAGGGCCATCAGAGCCATGTCAGGTATTGGCATGGCTGTGTTTGGCTGGCACACTGTGTAAAAAAATGACTTTGGGTCCCTATTCTTGATAACTAGCACAAGTAAGTGTTGTGAGTTCATTTTCCCCTTCACCGTTGATGTCTGATGAACTCCCTCTGCTGGTGAAGAGAGGTAGTGAAATTGATTGGGTTGGGAAGAACCTGTCATCTGAACAGATGGAGTCTGATTGGACACCCGGAATCACTGAGTGGATATAAGGCAGCCGACGCCCTACAGGGGTGCTGGTGATCCTTTCTGCTCTGAGCTCTTGCAAACCAGTTCAGTACCTGTCTTCTGAAAGCTAAGTATTTGCTCTCTTATTTTTCCATGAGATATTGTCTGTTTACTTAGTGTTTGGTTCTGCCTGCCCTTGTTGGTACAGGCTGAGCTCCATTTTTGTCTCTGGTCAAGTTGATCTTTTGCTCAGTCTTCAGAATATACCTGAGTGCTGATATAGTGATTTTTGAAGTCTAGTGACTTCAGGGCCTTTTTCTTATCAGACGTGTTGGACATTATTTTGGCAGAATTTTTGTGGATTGCAGCCAGCATCTTTTCTGTCCTTTCCTATTTAGTTAGTTGGGCCCCATCGTTTCCTCAACCTGTCTTTCTGTCTGTGTTTGTGTTTTCATCTGCTTTTCACCAACAATACATGTTGGGGGCTGTCTATTGCTTTGGGGTCTGCTCTGGGGCAGTTTAGATTTCCCCTTTCTTTCTTTAGGCTTATTTAGTTCTCCGGCTGTGAACGAGGGGTCTAGGGAACCGTAGGAACCCCCCACGGCTACTGTTAGTTGTGTGAATAGGATCAGGGGTCTGCAATCCGATAGCTACCAACCTCTCCAGTTTTTCTGGACTTAGCTTTTATTTTTGTTTGTTCCTCCTTCGGTGACTCATTCATAACAGTAAGGCTGCAGCCCTCAGCAGTCAGCTGTATCCTTGCTGGTTATCAAAAATAGAGGGTTCTCCATGTCCATTTTTTTACAAATCATCTAAGTAAATAAAAATCAGACAGCTGGGGGCTGATATTCTCAGGTTGAGAAGGAGCCATGTATATTGACCCAATTCTAAAAATAGAAGCCCAAAGCCACCCCATCTATTAGATGCACCAATTCTGGTTCTTTGGATGGCTCTTCCCACTTACCCTGTAGCTGTGGCAAGTGGGGTTCATATTTGATGTCTCTTTGGTTGATGTCTCTTTTGTATTGTCAGGTGACATTGAGCCCATGGATTACTAATGGAAAGGCGTATATAAGACACCTATCTATTACTAAAGCAAACACATGAAGGAGGACAGGTGACTGGCACAGCTGCACAACTTTGGAAAATCAAGGCAACATCAGCTCCTGGGACACGGGTGCAAAACATATGAAATAATGCTGACTCAACGTCCAAATTCACCATTCAATGAAGAAAATGGCACACACCATCCCAGACAAATATCCTTTATTGTGGATTAACATGAACAAAGACAGGGAAGCTTGCTGGTGGAAACATACTAGACGACGGCAGTTTTGTGCTACAATGCACTTTTATGGGTCCCCATTGTATTATTGACCCAATCCAGCATAAAAATAACCGTCCCATCAATTAGATGCACCAATTCTGGTTCTTTGGATTGCTCTTCACACTTCACTGTAGCTGTGGAAAGTGGGGTTCATATTTGTGGGGTTGATGTCACTTGTATTGACAGGTGACATTAAGCCCATGGATTACTAATGGAGAGGCATTGGACACCTATCTATTACTAATACCATACCAATTTACCATATAACTATTGCTATAGTTATATGGTAAATAAAGGCAGAGCCAGAATAAAATATTTTATTTGAAATAAAACAAAACACTTACTTTTTTATTTAAAAATAACATACACAGCTATATTCACCTAACGTCTAGTTCCACTGAATCCCTTGTCTTCTGTAGTAAAAAAAAAATAAAAATCAACAATATCCCTCACCTCTCTATCATTCTATACCACACCCTAATCCATGTGTGGGGGACAATCAGTTTTTAACCTGGACGATGCTAAAATGTGACCGTCCAGGCTGAGATCCACTGATGAATGAGCTGCTGCAAGCAAAGTATAAGTGACCAGAGGTGACATAATTGAGGTTACTGCTGGTCACTGAGGCTGTGTTTCCAGCCAGGCTGCACTGCAGTGACCTTGGTGAGAAACTCGCTAACACCTTGAGAAAGTCTCACAGTGCAGAGGTGAGTTCACAACAGTTCACTGGGAGAATTTCACTGTGGTGAATTTTATTGTAATAATTTTCATAAAAACAGATACATGAATACAAGCATTAAAATATTGATTGAAAGGGCAGCAACACCTTAGTGCCACATGTGGGCAGAGTCACAGTGTAGGAGTCCATAAGAATAATTAGTTGATTAGTTGTTAGAAAATATCAGGGGGAGCACAAAATATATGTGTAACCACGCAGGAAAAGGACTGTCATAGAAAGTAAACCATACAAGAATAACATGTGCTAAAACACATGCATAAGATCTGTGGGGCAGTGTAAAGTACACATAAGAAAAAGGTAATTACTGCCAGCTGTAGATGATATGCATATGCATAAGTAGCTGTAATTAACAGTAAATATGGTCCAGAAGACCTAATGATAAATAGTTAACACCCAGCTAAGGAGGAATTATAATAAGACATGCCTCTCCCACACTGTGCAGCAGGTTGGTTACTTGGTTCCACTAATTTATTTCTCCACGCTATAGACTTAAAAGCCAGGAATTACCCCCACCAGGAGATTTTACTATATTGACTTAGTTTTTTTTGTACTTCATCATAATTCCTTTTGCGTGCATATATTAACGAGTTCACACCACCACACCGATGCTGATTCTTCCTTGGACCACTGAGATTGCACCATTGGATTTTGTGTCAAAGTCATTGTACCCATAACAGTGTGTAATGAAGGTCCTTGCTGACCGAAACGTCAGTTGTGTTTGAGTGCCAAGTTTCTCTATATTCCACATGGTCTAGTCTCATCAGCCTAAAGTCTTTATCATTCAATCCTCACCCTGATCTGCCTTCCTCCCACCATATTGAGTCCCAGGATACTAGTAATCCCACACTAGGAGATTTTGTGGAGCTCTTTACAACATGATTTCTTGATTGTGGACTCTCAATCTGCCTGCTTCAAGAAGGACAGATTGGCAAGCTCCCACATGTACCATGCTTGGCACATGTGCTTACCTTGGTAGTTCAGCAGTTTCTGAAAACATACCCAGTTTTTCTACAGCTTCTGGTCAAGGTACGCCATGTCAGCGACCATTTTTTGCAAGTTTGCTACAGCTGCAGCCGTTCTGCTCCACTGCAGCAGCGCATGCAAATTCCTGCTCATCAAATGATGTGCGACATCACCAATTGTTGGAATTCCACACTTCACTGCTGGCAAGGCTTTGTGAGCAAAAGAAGCCAGTCGTTGAGTACGAGGTCCAAAATGTCCGTTGAAGACTTTGAGGACTTCACAAAGATGGTGACGCCATAGTCAGCGCAACTATGCCGCTTTTTTGTTTACTTTAACAGTCGCTGCTCACAATTAAACATGAATGCTTTGCATGCAAACCAGGTCAGAATGGAGGAAGACAAAACACAAAGAGAGTTTAGCCAGCCCAACCTCATCTCATCTGCTCAGTATGGATGGGGTAACAATGGGGAAGTGGATGCTGAGGAGGAGGAACAGGAACTGGTGGCTACTACAGACACTAGTAGCTACACAACCTTCTTCCAGTTTCTCCTATGTGGATCGGCTGAGGATTGGAGTGAGGAGGAAGAGCGGTTGGAGGAGAAGGTGCAGATTGAGAATAGTCATCATAGTGGAGTTAGGGAAGTGTTGACTGTATGGAGCTTGGCACTTATGGCCAATTTTATGTACCTTTCCCGTGACCCTCACGTTACATTCATCTAAGCCAAAAAAAAGTACTGGTTGTTCACCCTGCTAGACCCACACTACAAGGAGAATTTTGCATCTCTTCTTGCTGAGGTGATTCTCATTTCCAGGACCTAACCTAATGTCAATCCTCTCTTAGACCAAAGTCTTCATCTGTATGGGAACCTAATGCGAATCATCTCTTGGACTGAAATCTATATCTCTGTGGAGGGGTAGGGTCCTGCTGTGATTAAAAATGCCTGAAGCTAAGGGGCAGAGTGCACAGTCAGAAGGCTAATGAATACAAATTTCAAAAAACTAACCATCACATCCAAACATAAACTAGATCTGAACAGGTGCTTACCTAGCGTCATCAACTCATATACAATTGAAAAGAAGCACAGCATCTATATCCCTTGAGCAGAGATATAGATTTCAGTCCAAGAGAGGATTCACATTAGGTTCCCATACAGATGAAGACTTTAATCTAAGAGAGGATTGGCATTAGGTTAGGTCCTGGAAAAGAGAATCACCTTAATTTGGCTTCCAGGTACAGATGAATTGGCCAATTTATGCACTAAGCATTCTCAATTTTTCATATTTCTAGTGCAATAATGCAATTCAGTTTTCATATTTTATATTTGCATGCTATGGAGCTACAGAGTGCTGCTTTTATTTGTTTGTTTATGAGTTGGTGACTCTAGGTAAGCAGCTGCTTAGATCTAACTTATGTTTGGATGTGATGGTCAGTTTTTTAAACCCGGGGTACATTTTGTGAGATTGGAGAGCTCCGGGAGTTGAACCCTCAGGACCGCGACGACGAACCTCCCTCGGGCAAGCTGACCAGGTGTACCACCCCCTATACAGGGAGCATTAGGGGCAGACCCAGGGGAGACTATCGCTGGGGAAGCTGATACCTGGGAACAGCCGGAAGGAGACGTACGGGCGACCAGATGGGAGATGGCGACGACCACAGGGTAGACTGCTGTAGCCGCGAGGACAGAGGTGGACAGCAAGGGAGGAGGCAGGAACAGGTTCTGGGTGAGACACTGGAACAGGCAGACGAAGGCAGGAACGGACTGGACCTGGAAGGGAACACAGGGAGGTCACAAGTAGGGAACTAGCAGAGGACCAGGAAAGGTACAAAGCGCAGAGACAGGAGGAACGCAGGAGAGCGTGGACCCGATATCAAACGTGAACCACAGTTGATAGTCAGGCAGAGAGCATAGGGTGAGGCTGCCCGATAGAGGGCATGCTGCAGAACTTCCGGGTCAGGGTGCAGCAGTGTCATGGGGCCAAGGGAGAGGGCGCCTAGTCTAGGGGGGCATGCCTAGATTTGCGCCTGCGTACCTGAGAGGGAGCAGTGGCCGACCAAAGGACAGGAAGAGAGGCAGTTGATGGACATGCGCCAGCAGTGGGGGCGGGACGAGAGGACCGGGAGCGCCGGACAGCCCTGGGCAGCCTGGAGGCACGGGAGGCGGCGGGAACCACCGGTGCTGTGACAAGAGGAGCCATGGCAGAGGCAACAGAGCGGCTGTGGCAGGAGCACGGTCAGGGGGAGCTGCGGCAGCGGCGGTCAGAGCAGCAGCCGCAGAAGCCGCAGGGCGAGCGGGAGCCGTGGAACAAGAAGAAGAGGTGAGCATAACAGTACCCCCCCTCCTTACGCCCCCTCTTCTTAAGACCAGAATGGAATCTGCCCAAGATACGAGGAGCCTGAATGTTTTCCCGGGGCTCCCAAGATCTCTCCTCAGGACCGAAACACTTCCAATTGATTAAGAAGAGGGTCTTACCTCTGGATTTTTTAATTGCGATAATGTCTTTAACTTCAAAGACATCCTGTGCGGACACAGGCGGGGGCGAGCAGCCAGTGGAAGGATGAAAGCGGTTAAGTATTACAGGCTTTAAGAGAGAAGCATGGAAAGAATTAGGAATCCTTAGCGAGGCAGGAAGTTTTAACTTGTAGGCCACATCATTGATACGAGCTAAGACCTCAAACGGACCTATATACCAAGGACCCAGTTTATAAGATGGTTGCTTCAGACGGACACATTTTGAAGACAGCCATACTTTATCTCCGGGTTGGTAAGTGGAGAATCCAGGCGTTTATCGGCATGTCTCTTGATACTGCCTTGAGCACGATCAAGCGCGGTTTTGGTCTCCTGCCAGACCCTGGAGAACTCCTCGGTCAGAAGATCAGCCGCCGGCACACCCGAAACAGGAGGTACCGGCAGAGGAACACCAGGATGTTGCCTGTAGACAATAAAGAAGGGTGATTTGGAGGAGGATTCACTGGTATGGTTGCTGTAGGTCAATTCGGCCCACGGGAGCAGGCTGGACCAGTCGTTCTGGTGGGCATTGAAAAAATGCCGGAGATAAGTCACAAGGATTTGATTTGTACGTTCTGCCTGGCCGTTGGTCTGGGGATGGTAGGAAGAGAAGTCCAACGTGACTTCGTTCATGCTGCACAGGGCCCTCCAAAACCGCGAGGTGAACTGAACCCCTCTGTGGGAAACGATATGCTTGGGGAAGCCGTGAATCCAGAAAACATGGGTGACGAAGATCCTTGCCAACTCGGGCGCAGAGGGTAAACCTGGCAGAGCAATAAAATGGGCCATCTTGGAAAATCGATCCACCACGACCAAGATGACGGTGTGGACAGAAGACCGAGGCTGATCAGTAATAAAGTCCATTGCGAAATGCTGCCAGGGAGCCGAAGGAACCGGAAGCGGATGTAAGATTTGAGAGGGTAGGTGCCGAGGGACTTTGTTTCTGGCACACGACGGGCAGGAGGAGATACAACTTCGGACATCTTGAAGAAGAGATGGCCACCAATAGAAACGAGAGATGAGAAGGAGAGTTTTCTTGAGGCCCACGTGGCCAGCTAGCTTGGAGGCATGACCCCAGCGTAACACTTGCTTCCTCTCGCTTTCTTGCACAAAAGGTATTACCCTGCAGCAATGAAGTCAAGTTAATGGGTGTGACCATGATGACTTTACTGGGGTCTACAATGTGTGATGGCTCTTCCTCATTATCGGAGACCAGAAAGGATCTGGATAAAGCATCTGCTTTGAGATTCTTGTCACCGGGACGGAAATGAAGCTCAAAATCGAATCGGGCAAAGAATAGCGACCACCTGGCTTGCCAGGGATTGAGTCTTTGTGCTGACTGGATGTATGCCAGGTTCTTGTGGTTGGTGTAGATTTTGAACGGATGTACAGCTCCTTCCAGAAGATACCACCACTCCTCCAAGGCCAATTTGATGGCAAGCAGCTCTCTGTCACCAATGGCGCAGGTTCTCTCTGCGGTGGAAACCATCTTAGAGAAGAAACTGCAGGTGAGCAGTCGACCAGAGGAAGATCTCTGGGAAAGAACAGCCCCGGCTCCGATGGCCGATGCACCTACCTCGAGGATAAAGGGTTTGTTAACTTCAGGACGATGGAGTACGGGTGCTGTAGTGAAAGCTTGTCTCAAGGTTTGAAAGGCATTTTCGGCTTCCGGGGTCCAGAGGTGGGGGTTGGCTCCCTTACAGGTTAAGGCGGAGATAGGAGCGGTTAAGGTAGAAAAGTGTGGAATAAACTGCCGGTAGTAATTAGCAAAACCAAGGAATCGTTGGATCGCCTTCATTCCCTGGGGACTGGGCCATTGGAGCACGGTGGACACTTTTCCAGGGTCCATACATAGGCCAGAGTCAGAAATTATATAACCCAAGAACGGCAGGGAGGACTGCTCGAAGGCGCACTTCTCGAGTTTGGCATAGAGACGATGGTCTCTTAAACATAGTGAGACTTGGCGGACGTCTTTCTGTGGGTAGCCTGGTCCGAGGAAAACACAAGGATGTCGTCCAAATACATAACCACACAGGAGTAGAGAAGGTCTCGAAACACGTCGATGACAAACTCCTGGAACACTGCGGGAGTATTGCACAGGCCAAAGGGCATGACCAAATATTCATTGTGGCCGTCTTGGGTATTGAAAGCGGTCTTCCATTCGTCTCCGGAATGAATGCGGATCAGATTATAGGCCCCTCGTAGATCCAATTTCGTGAAGACCCGTGCTCCCCGTAGATGGTAGAATAGCTCTGGAATGAGAGGCAGCGGATATTTGTTTTTGATGGTGATATCATTGAGACCCTGGTAATCAATGCAGGGATGAAGGGATCCATCCTTCTTCTTGACAAAAAAGAACCCTGCTCCTGCAGGTGAAGACGACTTGCGAATAAAGCCTCTGACCAAGTTTTCTTGGATATACTCGGTCATGGCCAGAGTCTCGGAGGGCATAGAGGATAGATCCGACCATGGGGTGGAGTAGAACCGGGGACAAAGTCGATTGGGCAATCATAGGGCCGATGCGGGGGCAGGACTTCCGCCTCCTTCTTGTTAAAGACGTCAGAGAAATCCCAATTTGGCCGAAGGTAAATCTGTAGAGACAGAAGTGGGAGGCGTGAAGTTCTTCGGGTGAACGGAAGACAGACTTTTGTCTTGACACGACTGTCCCCAATGCAGGATATCCCCGGAGTGCCAGTCCAAGATAGGCTCATGAGTTCTCAACCAGGGTAGGCCCAAGAGGATGGTATGAGATAGCGAGGGCAGCACATAAAAGACTATCTTCTCCCGGTGTAAGGCTCCAATCTGAAGTTCCACTTCTTCGGTGACCAGAGTAACGGACATCCGCAAGGGTCAACCGTCGACTGAAGTAATCTGCCGAGGAGTCTCCAGGGATCCGAAGTCTCTTAACCGCCTCGAACTGAATAAAGTTGCCAGCTGCGCCCGAATCAATGTAAGCCCACTCAGAGGAATGTTTGGAGCCTATATGCAAAAGAACGGAGAGAATCAAAGGTAGAGAGGAATCACAATTACCGAAGGAGGCCTCTCTTACCTGTCCTAGGCGGAGGCGTTTCCCAGGCGTATAGGACAGGAGCGGAGGAAGTGGGATGCACTCCCACAACAGAAGCAGAGTCTCTGTTCGATCCTCACTCTCCAACGCTCCTCCACCGGTTTGAGACGATCCACTTGCATGGGTTCTGATGCAGGAGCCGCAGAAGACGACACTGGGCGGGAGCGGGGCGGACTACGAGCGGCTGGAAGAACGCGAGGTCTTCTCTCTCTAGCTGCCTCTCGGAATCGCTCCTGAAAGCGTAGGTCGATACAGGTGGCCAAGGAGATCAGATCTCCAGGGAGGCTGGAGTATCTCGTCCCGCAAACTCGTCCTTAACTCGACCAGAGAGTCCCCGCCAAAAGGCCCCAACTCTGAGGACAGGGTGTGAAACCGAATGGCGTACTGACCTACCGAGAGCGTGCCCTGGTGGAGATTATGCAGCGCCTCGGTAGCAGAGACCAAGCGACCTGGTTCATCGAACACCTTCCAAAAGGTGTCCAAAAAAAATGGGGAGTTGGGAGACAATGGGGTCGTCCCGCTCCCAGAAAGGGTTTACATAAGCTAGAGCCTCACCCTCCAAGTGGGACACAACAAAAGCCACCTTGGCCCGGTCAGTAGGGTACTGCAGAGGGGACAGCTCAAAGTGTAGCTGACATTGATTTAGGAACCCTCTGCATAATTTGGGATTGCCGTTATGCCATGGGGGTTTCGCCAAACGGGGTGGTGGGTGGGGGGTTGCCGCCTGGGCTGGAGCAGAGGCCACGGTCTGGAGAGCCAGGAGAAGGTTATCCACTAAGGCCATGTAATTTAAAATATGGGTCTGAGTGTTGCACTGCTGTGCGAGCTCCTGCTGGAGACCTGTCATCTGGGGCGTGCTAGGGGAGTAAGAGGCCTGTAAGGACGACAGATGGGATTCCATAGATTTGAGGAAGGACATTATCCTCATCTGGTTCTCCTGTAAGAACAGAAGTTCCTTTTGAGTCGGGGTCGAGGTACCAGCGGGGTCCATGGCCTGACTATACTGTGAGACTGGAGAGCTCCGGGAGTTGAACCCTCAGGACCGTGACGACAAACCTCCCTCGGGCGAGCTGGCCAGGTGTACCACCCCCTATACAGGGAGCATTAGGGGCAGACCCAGGGGAGACTATCGCCGCGGAAGCTGATACCTGGGAACAGCCGGAAAGAGACACGGGCAGGGGACGTACGGGTGACCAGATGGGAGATGTAGCCGCGGGGATGGAGGTGGACAGCAAGAGAGGAGGCAGGAACGGGTTCTGGGTGAGACACTGGAACAGGTAGATGAAGGCAGGAATGGACTGGACCTGGAAGGGAACACAGGGAGGTCACAAGTAGGGAAGTAGCGGAGGACCAGGAAAGGCACAAAGCCCAGAGACAGGAGGAACGCAGGAGAGCGTGGACCCGATATCAAACGTGAAGCACAATTGATAGTCAGGCAGAGAGCATAGGGTGAGGCTGCCTGATATAGGGCATGCTGCAGAACTTCCGGGTCAGGGTGCAGCAGTGACATGGGGCCAAGGGATAGGGCACCTAGTCTAGGGGGCATCCCTAGATGTGCACCTGCGTACCTGAGAGGGAGCAGCGGCCAGCCGCAGGACAGGAAAAGAGGCAGTTGATGGGCAGGCGCCAGAAGTGGGGGCGGGCCGAGAGGACCGGGAGCGCCGGAGAGCCCTGGGCAGCGTGGAGGCATGGGAGGCGGCGGGGACTGCCGGTGCTGTGACAAGAGGAGCCATGGCAGAGGTGGACAGAGCGGCGGTGGCAGGAGCACGGCCAGGGGGAGCTGCAGCAGTCAGAGCAGCGGCCGCAGAAGCCACAGAGCGAGCCGTGGAACAAGAAGAGGTGAGCGTGACACATTTTAGTGATATATAACACTAAATAAAAAAGTTTAAAAATTTTGCTGGGTTACATTTCTCAGCCATACAGTATTACATGTTCTTGGGTACATTTCGTATGGTCACAAATACCTTCATCCAGGATCCAGGAACTCATTAATAGCTACAGGAAGCGACGAGAGGCTGTTATTTTTGCAAAAGGAGGATCTACAAAATATTAATGTCACTTTTATGTTGAGGTGCCTATACTTTTGCACCGGTCAAATTTTGTTTAAATGCAGATTGCATATTTTCTGTTAGTACAATAAACCTCATTTGAACCCAGAAATATAACTGAGTCCATCAGTTACAGTGGGGCAAAAAAGTATTTAGTCAGTCAGCAATAGTGCAAGTTCCACCACTTAAAAAGATGAGAGGCGTCTGTAATTTACATCATAGGTAGACCTCAACTATGGGAGACAAACTGAGAAAAAAAAATCCAGAAAATCATATTGTCTGTTTTTTTTTCATTTTATTTGCATATTATGGTGGAAAATAAGTATTTGGTCAGAAACAAAATTTCATCTCAATACTTTGTGATATATCCTTTGTTGGCAATGACAGAGGTCAAACGTTTTCTGTAAGTCTTCACAAGGTTGCCACACACTGTTGTTGGTATGTTGGCCCATTCCTCCATGCAGAGCTCCTCTAGAGCAGTGATGTTTTTGGCTTTTCGCTTGGCAACATGGACTTTCAACTCCCTCCAAAGGTTTTCTATAGGGTTGAGATCTGGAGACTGGCTAGGCCACTCCAGGACCTTGAAATGCTTCTTACGAAGCCACTCCTTCGTTGCCCTGGTGGTGTGCTTTGGATCATTGTCATGTTGAAAGACCCAGCCACGTTTCATCATCAATGCCCTTGCTGATGGAAGGAGGTTTGCACTCAAAATCTCACGATACATGGCCCCATTCATTCTTTCATGTACCTGGATCAGTCGTCCTGGCCCCTTTGCAGAGAAACAGCCCCAAAGCATGATGTTTCCACCACCATGCTTTACAGTAGGTATGGTGTTTGATGGATGCAACTCAGTATTCTTTTTCCTCCAAACACGACAAGTTGTGTTTCTACCAAACAGTTCCAGTTTGGTTTCATCAGACCATAGGACATTCTCCCAAAACTCCTCTGGATCATCCAAATGCTCTCTAGCAAACTTCAGACGGGCCCGGACATGTACAGGCTTAAGCAGTGGGACACGTCTGGCACTGCAGGATCTGAGTCCATGGTGGCGTAGTGTGTTACTTATGGTAGGCCTTGTTACATTGGTCCCAGCTCTCTGCAGTTCATTCACTAGGTCCCCCCGCGTGGTTCTGGGATTTTTGCTCACCGTTCTTGTGATCATTCTGACCCCACGGGGTGGGATTTTGTGTGGAGCACCAGATCGAGGGAGATTATCAGTGGTCTTGTATGTCTTCCATTTTCTAATTATTGCTCCCACAGTTGATTTCTTCACTCCAAGCTGGTTGGCTATTGCAGATTCAGTCTTCCCAGCCTGGTGCAGGGCTACAATTTTGTTTCTGGTGTCCTTTGACAGCTCTTTGGTCTTCACCATAGTGGAGTTTGGAGTCAGACTGTTTGAGGGTGTGCACAGGTGTCTTTTTATACTGATAACAAGTTTACACAGGTGCCATTACTACAGGTAATGAGTGGAGGAAAGAGGAGACTCTTAAAGAAGAAGTTACAGGTCTGTGAGAGCCAGAAATCTTGATTGCTTGTTTCTGACCAAATACTTATTTTCCACCATAATATGCAAATAAAATGAAAAAAAAACAGACAATGTGATTTTCTGGATTTTTTTTTCTCAGTTTGTCTCCCATAGTTGAGGTTTACCTATGATGTAAATTACAGACGCCTCTCATCTTTTTAAGTGGTGGAACTTGCACTATTGCTGACTGACTAAATACTTTTTTGCCCCACTGTATTAGATATATGAAACTGAAATAGCTGTTGCAAAAACCAAAATTGTTATAAAGAAAAAAGGTTAACATTAATAGGGGTGCCCAAACTTTAACATATGACTGTATAACCCTCAAAAAACTTCAAAATTTATTGGTAGTAATTGCTCATACATATCATATTACAACTTGTTAGGTAAACTTAGTTGCTGTACAGGTGTCAAAAAATTGTTCAAAATTCTAATCAGTATTATATTGCCTATCCATAGACTATTACATCGGCCGGAGCACATTTTCTTGGTTTATAAACCTCCTAAATCTTGTTTACTAAATGTATTGGTATTATTTTGCTCATCCATAGAATTTTACATATTCTTGGGTAGATTACAATGTTATGCAACACTCAAATTTTTTTTTAAATTTATTGGTATTATAATGGTCACCTATAGACTATTCTGTGGTCTGGAGTGCATTTCATTGGTATATAACCCTCAAAAAACTTGTTCAAAATTCATCGGTATCATGTTGCTTACTCATAGGGTATTACATTCTGTTGGGTATATTTATTTGCTATATAAGCCTACAAAAACCTGTTCCAAATTTACCAGTATCATATTCCTCACACATAGGGTATTACATGTTCTTGAGTACATTTAGTTATTAGTGATGAGTGAGCGAGCTCATCACTACTCGTTACTCATGCAAACATCAGTGTGCTCAGGATGCTCGTTACTAGGCGAGAATTATTTAATGCAGCAGAGAACCACTGGTGACTGAATTGCTGCGAGCGCAGCCACAGTGATTGGCTGTGACATCATCAAGGTTACCTCCAGTCACTGAGGCTGCGTTCCCTGATGGGTTGAACTGCTGTGACCTCAGCGAGATCAGCTAGCACCATGAGAAAAACTCTCAAACTGGATGGTCGCATCTTGGCACCATCCAGGTTGAAAACTGTTTTTCCCCCTGACATGGATTATGGCATTGGACAGAACGATGGACAGGTGATGAATATTGTTGTTTTTTTTATTTTTGGTTTATTACAGGAGATCAAGGGCTTCAGTGGAATTAGGCATTGGGTGAGCATAACTGTTTGTTATTTTTAAATTAAAAAGTAAAACTGTGTTTTGTTTTATTTCTAATAAAGGACTTTATTATGGCTGTATCATTATTTACCATATAACTATAGGATTAGTAATGGATAGGTGTCTCATAGATGCCTCTCCATTACTAAATCATGGGTTTGATGTCACCTGACAATACAAAGTGACAATGACCCCATAAATATGAACCCCAATTGCCAACACTACAGGGCAAGGGGAAAATCTGGGCAAAGCACCAGAATTGACACATCTAATAGATGTGTCTTTTCTAGGTGGCTGCGAGCTGCTATTTTTAGGCTGGGGGGCCAATATCCATATCTGCTTACCAGCCCACAGCTGTCTGCTTTAGCAAGGCTGGTTGTCAAAAATGGGGGGAGCCAATGCCATTTTTTTACATTATTTATTTTAATTAAAACACAGCATGGGTACCCCTCTATTCTTGATAACCAGACTTGTTGAAGCAGACAGCTGAGGGTTGCAGCCCCCAGCTGTGAGTTTTGCCTGGATGGTTATCAAAAATACAGGGGAACACAAACCGCTTTTTAAAAAAAATTATTTATTTATAGCGCCGGAGCCGGCTAATGAAGACACCCATCAGCTGCTCCTGCTCTTGCTGTTATTAGCGGTAGCAGGTGTCGGATGATGATAGCAATAGTCCCATCAGCTGACACGAGTGACCTGAGGTAAACTTTATAACTCCGATCACAGCTGAGCACTCATGCTGTCTTTTGACAGCATAGAAACCGTGGCTTTCTGACCGGCGGGGATGAATTCACTGCTGATCAGAAGTGGTGTTTGCCTCGCTGCCATGCACATGACAGCTTGTCAAACAACCAGTGTTCGGGTAGCCGAACCCGAACAGTAACACGGGCTTCTTGGTAAAGTCCATGTTCGGTATCCTTGCCAGATAGGCAGGTGTTCGGTACGGACGTCGAACTTTACTGTTTGGGCTCGCCCATCTCCATATAAGACTCATAACGCCATGCTCGCTACACTGTACCCAGGAAATAGTTTAAGCAGTGAGAAGTGTTGATGAAAGCTGGACAGAATTGTAGTTGCATATTAGCCAAAGATTCAACCACATTAACATTTCTTTTAAATGCAACAGCCCTTCTTATTCAATAGTAATACTGCTGTTAGCAGTAGATAGAGAGAGATTGTGCTGAAGGAATAGTGTAGGACAGGATAGTATGAATTGCACGTATTTTAAGCTGCATCCTGCAACAAATACCAAAATCCCTTCTCATGGCTAATGATATTGTTTTTAGTCTTAATCCTACAAATTGTTCTGAGCAGGGAAATATTATACACCATTTTTACTGCAGCAGTTGTGCATCAAAAGAAATATGGGCAATATTGCTCTTGAAGGGTAACATGTCCATCTGAGGTGTGCAAATATTCCTGCAATAGTAATACTGCAATTTTTTTCAGCTGTGAAATTTTATACAGCATTTATTTACTCCAGTTATGCCTCAAAAAACACAAAAAAATTGTTTGGTTAGAAATAGCATTGCTATATTGATTATTGGTAATGGTTATTATTAATAAAATGTTAAACATACTGGCTGCATGTATACTATCAAAACAATTGTAATTCACTCCAAATTATAATAAGATGACTGCTTCATTCAGAACTCCTAAATATATCCAATGTACTAGTTATGCCTTATCCAGCGCACAATCCAAACAGATCAAGGTTTCACAGCGCATGTCTTCTAAAAAAAAATCTTTTTTTAAATATTTTGTGAAAATATATCTTAAATGTCTTACTTTGCCTGTACTCTGTCTGCCCTAATGTTAAATTAATAACAATTACCTTATTGTAACAATTATAATTTTACATATTTTATCACACTGAAAACGTCAACCGCTTATTTTATAAAAATGAAGATAATAGTTATTGTCTGACTAAGATGACAGCTGTCATAATGCCAAGAATTCCAATATTGGAACAAGCAAAGAAATCTGTTCATTCATTATTATCACTAATTTACTATGTACAGTGCCTTGCGAAAGTATTTGGCCCCCTGGAACTTTTCTTCCTTTTCCCACATATTATGCTTCAAACATAAAGATACCAAATATAAATTTTTGGTGAAGAATCAACAATAAGTGGGACACAATTGTGAAGTTGAATGAAATCAGTGAGCCGCCTGTCAGCATTTTCTGTTGACAGGCAAAAGCACCTGTCTGTTATGACCCCCGACAGCACTAAAAACCAACTCATAAAAGACACCTCTACGACATAGAGGGTCAGCTAATTCCAGATGTCCAGCTTTGAGACATAACAATTGAAGGTCACAGAGGAATTAGATCATATGCTGGAATGGTCATCCAAATATTGCTTGTCCATCTCTAAAAACTTTTCCATCCTTGTCAAAAATACCAAGTCATTAGGGCTTGGATGTTGGGAAAATTGGATGTTGTCATGAAATTGTCCCAGGCCTTTGACAGTGTACCCCTGCCCCTGCTGTACTTGGTGTGTGTCTCCTTCTCCTCTCCTCCTTGGTTGATCAAGGAAGCTTGCCCCCTGCCACTATCGTTGTTTGATGGGAATTCTTTGAACACATTTTCAACAATGGCCTACTGGTATAGCACCATTGTAGTAGGCTTCACTGCCTCAGGAAAGAGAAATGCAAGGTTCTCCTTGAAGCATGGGTCTAACCAGGGTGAGCAACCAGTACTCTTTTTTTTACCAAGATGGATATACTGTAACTCGAGGGTCATGGGAAAGGCAGCGGTACATAAAGTCGACCATATGTGTCAAGCTCCCTACATCTAACACTTCCCTATCTCCACCTTGATAATGACTCTCCATCTCTCTCTCTCTCTCTCTTCTTATTCCCCTCCTCAGCCCATTTATGTAGGAGAGAAGGGACAAAGCTTGCGTGGGTACTAGTCTCTTTTGATCCAACAACCTCCTTAGCCTCCAAATCCTCATTGCTACTCAATCCATGCTGAGCAGGTGCGATGAGGCTAAGGCTAGTTTCACATTTGCATCTTTGTGCACAGTGCATCGTGCGCAATTAGAAACATGCAAAAACGCACATGCGTTTTTGTATGCATTTGCGTTTATGCGCATGCATTTTATAGGTGTCACATTTCACAGGAGGAAAATCCTTGAAAAGTCCTTGAAACAGACTCCACCAATGGGACCCCAGTGGGCGTGTGTCATGGGAAGGGGGTGGTTTAAACCAGTGTCTAGACATGTTTACTCTTAAACGCATGCGTACGCAAACGCAGGCATACACATGTACATGCGCACACCTGCGTTCCCATAGACTGTAATGCATTTTTTTGACGCATTCTGTGCGCATACGCATGCGGTTTTTTGCAGACTTTGGACCCAAAAATGCAACATGTTGCATCTGGCATGTCTAGACGCACAGCTGGAAAAACCGCATGCGCACGAAAACTCAGACGAACGCATGCAAACGCAAGACCATGCGTACACCATGTTAAATATAGGTACACATGGCGCATGCGCACGGATGCACACGATGTGCTGCGCACAAAAACGCTAATGTGAAGCCAGCCTTGTAAGTCGAGTAGTATCTTCTTGTCTCAAGCCTTCTTCCATCTCCACCTGGTCTACATGCAAAGGTTTAAATTTAATTGTGAACAGCGAATGTTTTAGTAGGCAAAGAAGCTGGGTTGTTGCACCGATTATGGCATCATCACCGCTCACCATTTTTGTAGAGTCCTCAAAGTCTTCAAGAAAGGCATAAATGTCAGACATCCATATCCTCTCTTCAGTTGTTATGTGCGTAGGCTGACCAGAATACCAACGGCCATGTTGGAGCTGGTATTCAACAACTGGCTTCTGCTGCTCACAAAGCCTTGCCAGTATGTGCAGTTTGGAGCTGTCACTTGCATGCACTGCTGCAGCACTGGAAGAGCAGAAGTGGTTGTAACTGACTTGCAAAAATGTGCACTGATGCAGCGTACCAGAAGCTTACGCAAATCTGGGTATAAACCTTTTCAGAAACCACTGAACTACTAAGTTGAGCATGTGATGTGGGCCAAGCATGGTATGTTGGTGAGCTTGTGTATAGTAGGAGTTACTTTTAATGACTTCAACACTCCAATTAATTATTTTACTGATATATATATTTCCCCCACATGTGCTCAGAAACCCCTCCTCCAGTTTGCTGTATTCTGCCATGTGTTACACATGAGGCCCCCTCCTCCAGCTTCCTGTATTCTGGTAAAACAGGTTGGATTCAGGATTGAGGGGGATGAGCTTTTAGTCAATGGACAATAGACTTGTGACATCATTTCCAACACGGTGGGGCTTGACACACCTCTTTTAGCTAGACATAAAGAACTAGGTGACGTGTTTCTCTTTTGCTTCCTGAATAATGTAACATATGAATAATGCTTGATTCTGATTGATGCATATATATTTGTAGTTTATACTGTTTATTATTTAATCCTATCATTATTAAGTAAATCAATTTAAGTAAATTCCATTCCTGTGTGAGCATTTTCTTATTCATTACAATCCTTGGAACCCCTTACAAAACAAAATGGTGTCAGAATTGGGATTGTTTTGAATAAAAATGTTTGCAAAATTGAATTGTTTGTCAAGAATAGGAAAGCAGTTGAGTAGTAGCGTCAGACCCTTGCCAGAATGGGTGTTATCAGGAAAATGGTCCCCAATGACACATGAATGTAATAAATATATGGAGGGAGAGTGCTTATCAAATCCCCAGGATGTGGATGCCCAATTTGATCTCTCAAGGTGTCATGCAAAAGAGCAGAAATCATCAGCATCCGTTCGATGGGTATGTGTCCAGGCACTTCAAAGTTTGAAGGAGGAGATTGATAACTTGCATTTAGTGCTGCATACAGCTATAGTGCAAAAGATTAGCTTGCAATCAGCATGACAATATGCAAGGGAATTTTGAAGCTTATGTAATGAAAAATGTGAATAAGAATAGTCGCCGCAGGAGACGGCTGCCAGTGTCAGATATTTGTACTGCACAGATTAGGACCATGATTGCACATGAGAAATGGTCAGATTTGCTAGAATGGGATTGCTCTGACAGTGATATAGACGAGGTAGAGAGGCAGGCCAGACCAGTTGTATTAAGAAAGACTAAGAGAGAAGTTACACAGCATAGTGGAGATAGCATGGATGTAGGAAATGGAGCTATAGGAGCACAAGCCGCCATTACAGAAGAAATTAGGAATTATACAGGTGGAGAATTCACAGAATTAGCTACCAGGTACAGGCAGCAAGCAGGAGAACATTTGTTAGCATGGATTCTCAGATTATTATTATTAATATTGATTCCATGGTGCTGTACATGAGAAGGGGTTACATACAAATTACAGATATCACTTACAGTAAACAAACTAACAATCACAGACTGATATAGAGGGGAGAGAGGACCCTGCACTTTCGGGCTTACATTCTACAGGATGGTGGGGAAGGAGACAGTAGGTTGGGGGGGTTGCAGCAGCTCCAGTGATAGTAAGGCGATGGCTCCAGTAGTGGTGAGGGGGCAGCGGGGATCATTGCAGGCTGTAGGCTTTCCTGAAGAGATGGGTTTTCAGGTTCCGTCTGAAGGATCCGAATGTGGTTGATAGCAGGACGTGCTGGGGCAAAGAATTCCAGAGGATGGGGGCTATTCGGGAGAAGTCTTAGAGGCGGTTGGGTGAGGAGCGAATAAGTGTGGAGGACAGAAGGAGGTCTTGGGAGGATCAGAGTTTACGTGAGGGAAGATATCAGGAAATTAATTCAGAGATATATGGAGGAGACAGGTTATAGATGGCCTTGTAGGTCAGTATTAGTAATTTGAATTGGATATACTGAGGGAGTGGGAGCCAGTGAAGAGATTTGCAGAGGGGAGAAGCGGAGGAGTAGCGAGGAGAGATGAATTAGTCGGGCAGCAGAGTTAAGGATGGACTAGAGAGGTGCGAGGGTGTTAGCAGGGAGGCCACAGAAAAGGAAGTTGCAGTAGTCAAGACGGGAGGTGATGAGGGCATGCACAGGCATTTTAGTAGAGTGAGGGCTCATGAAGGGACGGATTCTGGAAATATTTTTGAACTGGAGGCGGCAGGAAGTGGAGAGAGCTTGGACGTGTGGTTCGAAGGACAGGGCAGAGTCAAGGGTTACTCCGAGGCAGCGGACCTCTGGTATGGGGGAAAGCATAATGTCGTCAATTGTTAAGGATAGGTCAGGTAAGGAAGATCTGTGAAAAGGGGGAAAGATGATCAGTTCAGATTTGTCCACATTCAGATTATGGGATCAGAGAGCCGATACGATAATTTTGAACCGTCTTGAGGCAGTAGGCATTGGGAGTATTTGTATTGATCCTATGGTACGTCAAAAAATGAGACGTGCAAGGGACACTGCAGAGAATTTCTCTGTTGCAATTGGTGAGGGATTCTGTGGCACAAGTGTATGATTCTCCTATTGAACTGATACCTCAAACACGATGGGAGTCTCTTGCAGATGGAGTTCAGAGATTGAGAGAAATGACAAACATGGATGGTATAACTCGTAATCCTTTGACAGATCGGAATGTTCAGTTTACTGTTGTTGAGGATTGGAAGGGACCAGATGCTGCAATATTGATAGTTTTAATGAAGAATAAGTTCATAGAAGGTGCCTCAGATGCTTACAAAGCCCCATTGTTCAGTATGTTCAGTGCCTTTACGGGAAATTCCACTAATGTCTACACAGCATGCAATTTAATCTCTCAGTTATCTGCTCTAGGGAGAGAAAAAGTGTCAAAAAATAGTACAGTAGAGAGAGTAGATCAAGGAAGGAGAAAAGAAGATGATATCCAAATTAGAAAGAGCAGGAAGGAGTTGTTTTGTGTCCTGATAGCTAGTGGAATTCCATTCCAGGAGATAGATGGGATCTCTACAAACGACCTGTTGAGGAGATGGCAAGGTCTGAGGAGGAAAAGTAAACTGCAACTCGCTAGGCCCAGGCTGGTGGCGACAAATGAGATGGGGGTTGGAAAGATAGAGGTGGGACACCTGATGGAGGCATGCAAAGCCCCTTCTGTAACCGCCCCTTAGACTCCTCCAATGCCATGGCATACTACACCCCTGCCATGATTCCCTCATGGACTAATTTTAAATGCAGATTTTAGATAAAAATTGTGGAACATCCCTGACATTTGTTGTTTGAACAGTTTTGCCATTTTTTGATGCCTAATGATGCTTGTTTTCATTCTAGAGTTTTTTTAAGAAGAGAAGTATTCCTGTAAGCATACTATGACATATGCGCTGGCTGAGATATGATGAATTGGGTTTGGTCTTGGTGATGCATAAATGTGCATTTCTCACTTGAGGGTTTGTAATAAACCTTGATGTTTTAAAAGGCAAACGTCCACAGCAGATGTAAAATGATTCTGTATGTGGGAGCCATGTGAGAGAAATATACAAGGAAAAGAGGGAGTGACAGTACAGACAATGAATTTAAGACTGAGCTAAAGTTAGATGACTGATAATAAACTTGGGGTTGACTAAAGAAATAGATGACTTATTTGTACTACATGTTGTTTTGTGTCACTGTATGTTCTTTGTGTATTTGTCATGGATATCCCTGGTTAAATTGGTTCACAGACAAAGAAAAATCCATGTGGTATTTTTATTTTTTATTTGGTATCTTTATTTTTATTTCTTATGAGCTCATTCTTTCAATTTTGTTTGTACTGTGTTTAGCATTCTTGGTTTTTAAAAGGAACTTTTTTTCTCTTTTTAGTCCACTAAATGTTGGATTGGGGGGTGGGAGGTGTAATTAACCTTTTATTTGCTTGCAGGATTGAAAGAAGAAACCCTTGGCCATTTAATTAACATGTAAATACAGTGCACAGTAAATAGTTCATTTCTGCTGTACTGAAACAGGAGTCCATCTACCTAAATTTAGTGACTTTTCTTTTTTTTTAGTTTTTCACATTATAATTTTTTTGGGAGCTCCTGTGCATATTGGGTTTTGAAAACGTATACATTAAAGAAATGATTTCAGTGAATGTTTGTTAATGTCAGTCTTTTGTTCTTGGTACAGCTTTGCACATACACCCGAGTACAATACAAATGTGTGGTTACCCAAAGTGTGTGTGTTTGTTTATATGTAAATGAGAACATATCCTGCTAACTGAGTGAATTGATTAGTTGAAGCCAGGGACAGTGTGTTGATGTAATGTGTATGTTATGATTAGTGTTGAGCGATACCGTTCGATACCCAAAAATATCGTATCGGATGGTATCGCCCGATACGAAAAAAATATCGGGTATCGCCGATTCCGATACCGGAAGTCCCATTCAAGTCAATGGGACTTCCGGTATCGGAATTAAAAAAAGCCCTTTATTTCCTTGTTGGCTAATTCTACATAATTGAAAACAAATAAGAATCATGTAGAATGTATTGTGGGAGGTGGAGGAGACATTAAAAGCATAGTGGTTTATTCAAATCACATGGCATAGCATTAATTCCAATTTTTTTTTTCAGTACGTTCGGAGTTAAAAAGATATTGACTATGTTAACCTTTTTTATATTTTGTCAGATATGTATGTTTCACAACTTCCATGCTCTTCATGTTCTTTTGTACTTCTCCCACACTTTCTCCTTCATGATCCGCAGCAGTAGCATTTTTTCATCAACTTTTTCTTCACCTTATTCATCTTCTTCTTCTTCATCTTCTTCCCATTAATTTTTTTTTCCATTCTTCATATTCTTCTTATTCAGCTATTATCAATTTTAATATGCTATTTCTTCATCTTCTTCCTATTCTTCTTTGTCTTCGTTTTCTTATGGTGACAGGCATTCCTGTAGTACTTATCTATAAAAGTTATAAGATTACACCTTACGTTCTGCCTGTCACAAAAGATTTACAACAGGATTTGTCCGCGTTCAGTTTGGCCTGCAGCAGCAGGCATTTTCCAGGGGCACCACGAGGAGGAACGGACTCACCCCCATTTACTGCTTAGTCTTCTTCTGCTTATAATTTGGATTTCTTCTAAGCTGATTTTTAGTCTTATGCTTAATGTTCTTCTGCTTTCTGTTCTTCTGCTTTTGCTTCTTCTGCTTCTTGTTCTTCTGTCTTTTGTTCTGTATCTTGGTGGTTGTCTTCATGTTCTTTGTCCTCTTGGTCTTATTATTTAGGGTCATATTTCTGGTCTTCTTTGGTGTGGTCTTCAGGGTCGTCGTCATCAGGGTCGTCGTCATGGAGATCAATAAGGATTACCAAAGACAATTTCAAAAAGCTTGATCTTGGAAATGTAGCAGAAGGTACAAGAAGGCTGAGAAACTGGTGAGAACCAGCAGACAGTGCTGGCACCCGGATGGGTAGCAGAAGGAACAAGAGCCAATGGCACTTCTGAGGACCAACTGACGGTGCTGGACCACGGTTACTAAGCAGAAGGTACCTGTGCTAAAAAGCACTACCAAGGACCAGCTGACGGTGCTGGACCTTGGATACCGAGATGGAGGCACCTAGGCCAAAGGCTGTGGCGAGAACCAGCAGACAGTGCTGGCACCCGGATGGGTAGCAGAAGGAACAAGAGCCAATGGCACTACCGAGGACCAAATGACGGTGCTGGACCACGGTTACTAAGCAGAAGGTACCTGTGCTAAAAAGCACTACCAAGGACCAGCTGACGGTGCTGGACCTCGGATACCGAGATGGAGGCACCTAGGCCAAAGGCTGTGGCGAGAACCAGCAGACAGTGCTGGCACCCGAGAGGCGCCGCCGGGGGCGCGTCCTTCTATCCCCGGTGACGTCACCTGATCTCTTCCCCCTTGCCGCTGTACGCCGGCGGCGCCTCTCGGCCGGAGTGCGCCGCTATCTTTTCAGCGTGTCCAGCGGCCGTCAGCTGAAGGGACGCTCCTGCACCATCGTTTACAGGAGGGACGCCTCCTAGGTGCTGCGTCTCCGGTCTCCATTGGGGCACAGCCATTTTTTTCACATGGCATATGCTGGATTTATCTGCAGCCCCTCAGTTCATGGGAAGTAAGTACATTATTCATTTATGATCCAATCCACATGTGTTCCTGTGTTACTGGTATTCTGTAATGTCAGCAGATCCCCTGATGTGTGTCTGCCACTGTCTCCTGCTCTGTCCACATTCCCACCGCTTGCAGTGGGAAGGTGGACAGCGCAGGAGACAGTGGCGGACACATATTGGGGTATCTGCTGACGTTACAGAACCCCAGTAACACAGGAACACGTGTGGAATGCGTGGACGGCAACTGTGAGCAGGAACTGGCGGTGTTGGAGGTCAGGGGAAATACTAGAGACAGAGTGGAGACAGAGGCCAAATCAGAGAATGTTTAAATCTGAAGTAGTTACAATTTGGAGGCAGCAATAGTTTGCCCTCCACACAGCAGGGGATCAGCTGACGTTACCGAACCCCACTTACACATGAGCGAGTGTTTTGTCTGTGTGGACAGCACTTCTGAGCAACAACAGGCGTTGCTGTAGCCCAGGAAATAAAGTTCAGGTCATAGAAACATGAACACAACAGGAGACCTGGATCCTGTTGCCAGCCAATTATTTATTCTGGAAGAGGACTGGCAAATTCAGGTGAGATCCAGGCCTTGTTCATTTTCACAAAAGTAAGCCGGTCAACATTATCGGCGGATAGTCGCGTGCGACGGTCTGTTACCACACCACCTGCAGCACTAAAGACACGTTCCGATAATACACTGGCAGCAGGGCAAGCCAGCACCTCCAATGCATACTGGCTAAGCTCTGGCCATGTATCCAGCTTAGAGACCCAATACTTGAACGGGGAAGAGCCGTCTGGGTGAACACTAACAGGGCATGACAAGTAGTCTGTCACCATCTGACGGAAACGTTGCCTCCTGCTCACTGGAGCCGTCTGTGATGGTGTAGCCGTTTGTGGCGGTCCCACAAAACTTTTCCACATTTGGGCCATACTGGCCTTGCCTTGTCCTGCGGCACTGCCTCTGCTACCTCTTTGTGCAGAGCTTCCTCCACTGCCTCTACCCACATGGCTGCTTTGAAAAGCACTACCAGCAACACTTGTGGGGGGAATGGAGAACATGATGGCCTGCACAAGTGTTTCTTAGTACTCCCGCATTTTTCGCTCCCGGTTCAACTGTGGTATGAGGCTTTGTAAGTTGTCCCGGTAGCGAGGATCTAGGAGGGTGTACACCCAATAATCAGCCGTGTGGAGAATGTTGGCGATGCGGCGGTCATTTAACAAGCACTGCAGCATGAAATCAACCATGTGCTGCAGACTGCCAACTGGACCGGAAATGCTGTCCCCAGCTTGAGGCAGCATCTCTGCCTGCTCAGCATCACCCCACCCTCGCTGTACACACTGACTACTAGAGCCTTGTGTACCTCCCTCCTCTGGAGAGATGTGTTCCTCCTCCCCCATTGACTCCTCGTCATCCTCCTCACTAAGTGTCCCCTGCCTGGGCCTTTGTGTGGAAGCATGTTGCGCAGACTTGCCAGAAGCAGATGGCATTTCTGACTGCTCATCCTCGACCTCTTCAAAAACCTCCTCACTTAGTGCTTGTAAGGTTTTTTGAAGCAGACAGATGAGGGGGACAGTCATGCTGATTAGTGCATCATCTGCACTGGCCATCCGCGTGGAGTCATCGAAGGCACGCAAAACTTGGCAGATGTCCCTCATAGTGGCCCACTCAGTGGTGGTGAAGTGTGTCCGGCGCACAGTGCGACTTGTTTGCGCCTGATGCAGCTGGTACTCCATTACTGCTGCCTGCTGCTCACACAACCGCTCCAACATATGTAACGTTGAATTCCACCTGGTGGGGAGGTCACATATGATGCGATGTTCTGGCAGGCGGAATCGGCGTTGCAGAGATGCAATGCGCGATCTTGCCATGCTGGAACGCCGCAAGTGAGCACACTCTAGGCGAACCTTGTGCAGCAGTGCATCAAGATCCGGATAGTCCCTCAGAAAGCTCTGCATGACCAAATTGAGCACGTGTGCCAGACATGGGATGTGAGTGAGGTTGCCTAGGCCCAGAGCTGCCACTAGATTTCGGCCATTGTCACTCACTACCAAACCTGGCTGGAGATTCGCTGGCACAAACCACACATCGCTCTCCTGCTTGATGGCATTCCAGAGCTCCTGTGCTGTGTGGCTCCGATTCCCCAAAGAAATTAATTTAAGGATGGCCTGTTGACGTTTGGCCACACCTGTGCTCATATCTGGCCTAACAGGCTCACGCAGTGCTGATTCCGAGGAACTAGAGTAGGAGGAGGACTCAATAGGTACAGACTGCATTCCTGCAATCCTTGGAGTTGGCAGAATACGTACAGAGCCACTCTCCAGATCTGTACCCGGCTCCACAACATTGACCCAATGGGCAGTGAGGGAAAGGTATCGTCCCTGTCCATGGCTACTGGTCCACGCATCGGTGGTCAGGTGGACCTTGCTACTGACGGCATTTAGTAGCGCATTTTTAATTTTTCCCTCCACATGCTTTTGCAGGGCAGGGACATCTTGCCTGCTGAAATAAAAGCGGCTGGGCACATTGTATTGTGGAACTGCCAATGACATAAAGTTCCGGAAGGTGTCAGTCTCCACCAGCCTGAATGACAGCATCTCAAGGGCCAGTAGTTTGGCAATGCCGGCATTCAGAGCCAGTGCTCGGGGATGGTTTGCCGAGTATGGCCGCTTTTTCTCCCATGCCTCTGCTACCGATTGCTGGTGAGTGGCCTGGGAGTGTGCTGATGACTGCGAACGTGGTTCAGTGGGTGGAATTTCACTGGGTCTCTGGACAACAGTGGCAGTGGTTCTTCCATGGCGTTCCAGTGAGGAAGCCGAACCAGCTGTGTGTGAGCTAGAGGAAGAGGCCCCAACACGAGCTGAAGAGGTGGTAGGTGCTGCTGAAGTTTGGCCTACATCTTCAGTGTGTCTGTGTAACTCCACCTCGTGCTTGGTACGCACATGTTTCCACATATTTGTGGTATTGAGGTTGGTCACATTTTTCCCTCGTTTCACTTTCTGATGACACAGCTTGCATTTGACAAAGCAAATGTCATCTGCAACTGTGTCAAAAAAAGACCACGCACTGCAAGTCCTGGGAGCGCCCGTTTTGTGTTTTGGAAGAGGATTGCTCCTCACGGGTGCCAAAGTGGAGGCTACAGGCAACCAAGTCTGCCCCTGCCCTCTCCCTCCTCTTTTGGCCGTTCGGGGAATCTCTTCCTCAGAGCTGCTCCCACCACCTTCCTGTGGCTGACGCCATGATGGGTCAAGGACCTCATCATCTCCACTCCCCTCTTCAAGCACTGGCTGGTCCTGGGTTGTCTCGCCAGCACCGTACGCACCAGAAATTGGCAACTGAGTCTCATCATCATCTGATGCATACTGAGGTGTGATGACCATAGGCACTGGCCCACCCGCCTCTTCAGATTCAGCGGGACAAAGCAGTTGCGCATCACTGCATACTCCCTCTTCTTCACGCTCTAGAATGCTGCTTGGCTGGCCACCTCTTTCCAAGCCAACAGATTCTGAGAACAGAAGTAAAGATTGAGATGGCTCCTGTCCAGGGCTCTCAGACTGCCTGGGCAATTTGGCAGGTGGTGAAGAGACAGATGGTTGCTCTTCAGTGCTCTGGCCTTGGGAGGATGCGGAAGTCATTGAAGTGGATGCGTTAGCTGCCATCCATCCGACAACGGCTTCAATTTGTTCGTCACGCAGCAGTGGGGTACGGCGAGGTCCTACAAAGCTGCGCATGAAGGACTGTTGCCTGTAAAAGTGGGGGATGCCGGGTCACTGGTGGCCGCAGCAGACACCGAATCCCCACGTCCTCTCCCTGCTGAATCCCCCCGTCCTCTCCATGCTGAAACTCCACGGCCACGACCACGTGCCTTACTCCCTGCCTTCTTCATCTTGGTAGACTGATAAAGATAGGCAGAAAAGTAAAAAAGGGTTGGCTTAGTGTTCTTATTCCTGAACACCTGCTAACCGGTATAAGAAACACTAATTTGGCTAAGAGTGTGTGTACTACACTTTAATATGATCTAATGTGGCCTAGACAACTGTAAAGTGGAGTGTCTGGTGAACTTTATTTCCTTTTGTTTTGGGGGGGGGGGGGAAAGGATGTGACCAAAGTTTGAAAGCTATAGTATCACAAACTTTTTGGAGCGATTACAATGCAGGAAGCTAACCTACAATGCAATTGATGAGGCTCCAAAAAATAGGGTGATACTAGCCTGGCTGGCCCTGAAGGGCACAAGCCAGCAAAAAGGCTCCTCTATCTAATCCTATATAGTGTTTGCAACCAACCAATGACAATGGATGCGGTTGGAAGCACACTAATATAGGAGCAAAAATCTGGCTAAATTAGCTGCAAAAAAAGGACTATGTATGAGGCAGTGACGCACGCTGAGCGGACTACAGCTAGCGGTGGCTGTAGAACACACTGCAACGTGAGCTGCACTCACACACAGAGAGACCTATCAGACAGCCAAAAACAGTGCAGAGAAATGGGCTATAGCACTGAAAGGCTGCTGAAAGGCTCCGCTGTCCACTCCTTTAGTGTTTGCAACCAACGTATATGGATACGTATGGAAGCACACTATAGAGGAGAAAAAAAAAGCAGCAATAAAAGAAAAATGTGTATGAGGCAGAGACACACGCTGGCCGGCCTACAAGCAGACGTGCCTGCAGGACACACTACACAGCGTGGGTCTGCACTCACACAGCCCTTGCAGACAGCTGTGAAAACAGCGCTGCTAGGGAAAAGCAAGCTACAGTGGTGGTTTATGTAGCCTGGGTTAAGCACTATATGTTTTGTGGAATCGCTATTTCTAACTGTCCCTCACAGTCTTCAACAGCAGCCTGTCCCTAACTGAATTCACAGCAGAGTGACCAGAAATGGCGGCTGCAGCGGTTTTTATAGTGCATCATGACATCATTTCAGCAGCCAATCACAGCCATGCCAGTAGTTAACATGCCTACATGCCTAACAGGATGTGCCCACACTTCTGAGGATCCCCATTGGCTGAATCAAATCGAGCGGGCTCCTAGCATTATGGGAACTTCCGATTCCGGTATTCGATATGAAAAAAGTATCGGAACTAAGTATCGGAATTCCGATACAGCTAATATCGGCCGATACCCGATACTTGCGGTATCGGAATGCTCAACACTAGTTATGATGTAAAAATAATAATTTGCTAGAATTAGGTTAATAGCATGTTGGTTTGAGTTCTGTTTTCCTTAAAAAAAAAATATAGAAACATGTAATTGTACTGATTTTGATTTAGTTGTAGCATTATTTTATGATCTCAAATAACATGATTGTACTGGTAATTATGATCATCATTATTATGCAAATGTGATTGACATGAATTTGATGTGTTTGATATTCCGGAGATATGATTTATTTCAGTATATATGTCCATACATATGATATATTTTATTTAGTAGTTATCTAGAATAGAAATATTTATTTGCTACAGTAGAAAATTTCAAAGGTCGTTCTGGGCACAGTTAATTTAGACCAACAAACCTACAGTAATTTTGTTTTATTCATTTGATCAAGGGGTGGAAAAAACAAGCCACCAGGACTGAGTTATCTTGGACAAGTTAGGCTGTGTTCACACGTTCAGGATTTTTTGTGATTTTTTAGCATTTTCCCCTGCAAAAATGCATAAAAAAAGCATACATTAAGCATCCTATTATTAGAATGAAATTTTTGTGCACATGATGCATTTTTTTCCCGCAAAAAAACGCATTGCTTAAAAAAACGCAGCATGTTCAATAATTTTGCAGATAATCTGTGGATTTCATTGTATTAGGATGCTCCGGGAAAAAAACACAAACACACAAAAACGTGATAAAAACGCGAAACAAAAATTGCGTATTTCCTGGGAAAGAGTCCGTTTTTTCCTCAGGAAATTTCTGCATACGTGTGCACATAGCCTAAATCTATCTTGGACTGTTGCTTTTGACATGCGTTAGCTCTGCCAAGACTTTGGAAATTTTTTTTCAAGCATGATTTTGAATTTCACTTTAACACAGTGCAGGCTATGTCTTGTGGATAGACTGAAGATGTCCAATTGAGCGCTGAGACTAAGCCCAGATGCTGCTGAACTGTCACCAGGGTGAATCCTCATAACTGCCAGCTGATGACAAGCGAGGGGAGAACTAACCCTAAAAGCTTCTGCCTGAAGCCAAATGGCATTTAAAGAGAGACCCTGAACAGCGGCAGCAATAGAAGATGAAGGGACTCTTATGCTCAGCCGTGGACACCTGCACTCCCCTCACCCATTGCTTTGGAGAAACGAGGGGTTAATGTCATAAAGGGCAGGGACAGATTACCCTTTAGAGTCTGTTCTTTTGCCAACCAGGGAAAGTAGTGAAGTCACCTTGGCATTAGGTTTTTGGTGATGAGGGCATAGTACTCCCCATGCTTCCAAAACAGGTTAAACTGTATGAATGATAATCAATTTTTGCACAAAAAAAATTTGATCACCTATAGAGATGAGCGAACATGTTCAAAAAACTTTCATCCATCTCAAATGAGGAACGAAAATAGCATTGTCACGACTGCAGCCGCAGACGCGGCCCAGCAGGCGCCTCCACGCCGATGGCGAGGGGCGGGCATCTCCCGGGGACACAATATGGACCCTCTATACCACAGTGGGGGACCCGGGCCTACCTGAACTAGGGAAGGGCAGCGACCGGAATTCTGAGGCAGCTGAGCATGTGGACAAAGAAGACACGTAGGACTAGATAACACCGCACAACTTCAGGTATAAATAAAGTAAAGTTTACTTAAAGTAAAGTCACAGTACATAGACAAAACAGGGCTAAACCAGGCTCCCGATTCAACATCTCCAAGAAGGGTACCACCCAGTGGACCCCAAGGCACCATCGGATCACCGAGGCACTCATAAGCGGGACATCGGGACACAGGCAGGACATCAGGACACACGAGGTCATCAGGACATCAGGGTACACGAGGTCATCAGGACATCAGGACACACAAGGTCATCAGGATACACGAGGTCATCCAGACACAGGCAGGACATTAGAGTCACCCACAGGACATCAGAGTCACCGGCAGACATCAGATGGGAGTCGTTTGGTTCCGGACAGCAAACATGACCTACAGGCACCACTGCAGTCATCCAGCTCCAGGCAACGGTCATCAGGTTCCAGACTGCGGTCTTCAGGCTCCGGGCATCGGACCTTGGAAGGAACTCAAGCGTGATGGTGCTAACACAGCAGGAATGCTGGGCCTGCATGGAGCTAGCACCACATGGTAGTCAGAGCACAGCATAGTAGATGCTCAGCAGGAACACCGGTTACAAGAGTCTCAGAGTCACTGGGTGCAGGGCTCCAAACACAGAGGGATTCCAGGAACACAACATAGCAGACAGTTCAGACATGGTCAGGTACAGGACAAGTACAGGATCAAGGATTCAAGCCTGGATACACCACCTCCAGGGCAGGGTGAATTTAGACAGGGTCAGGTACAGGATAGGTACGGGATCAGGAATTCAAGCCTGGATACACCGCCTCTAGGCCAGGGCGAATTTAGACAGGGTCAGGTACAGGATAGGTACAGGAGCATGGATTCAGGCCTGGATATACCGCCTCCAGGGCAGGGCGAGGGAACAGGACAAAGCAGGAATCAAGGCAGGGAATTTGGTACCATAACTGGGACAGACAAGATCCACAGACACGAGACACATAGCAAAGTCCAGGAGCTTTGTGAGTTGTGAGTAGCTCTTGCCCCGCCCATAGGGCAGGGTAAGTTTATAAAGGAGCTGCCCCTCAGCAATTGGCTGGGGACAGCATTTCAAATATACACACTAACCCTGATAAAAGCAGGGGAGGTGTGGCCGCACACACCCTAAGCACACACAGAAACCATTGCAGCACAATCAGTGCAGGAACTGCAGCTTAGAGCACCTGGCATCGTCTGCAAGCCTAGACACACGTGGAAAGTCATGCACCAGCTGCAAATGACCTCACAACCCACGGACAGCTTCCACAGCGGCGACCAGGGACCGCACATGCGAATGGTCAAGCAGCAGAGCAAAGACCTAACACCACATGTACAGCTACACAGCAGAGCAGGGAACTGAGCAGGCTCCATATAGGTAACAGCCAGCAGTATCCCAGCTCAATTAGGGGGAAAGGAGTAAGGGGTTACAGCAAACACATGCATTGTCACGCCGACAACCAAATACAAACAGAACGGCGTGACAAGCATATTCAGATTCGTGTTCGCTTTCACAAGCATTTTTACTCAAAGTTGGCAAAGTCGGTCACAATTTGGTAAATCATTGCACCTCCACTAATGCTTTAGTATTACTTAGGCAAGGATACTGGTGATGTATTATGACCAGGGGAGGTGGGTGGGATGACGTATTTGATGAGGGGAGGGGGTGTGAAAGGGTTAAAGGAGCGTGAGAAGAGATTAATGGAGCGGTGAGTGCTTTTTTGTAACTTTATGCATGATTCCGGCAATCAATCAGGGAGCAGTAACCATCCACAACATCATGACACAAGGTCTTCTGTGATTGTTGCCGAAGTCACATGTCCCTGACCATACAAAAAGAGGACATCTTGTTTTGCTGGCACCATTTGCTCAGTGTCACAGTACAGAGAGGCTGTTCCTGCGCTAGAGCTAGTGCTGCTGAGAGTGAACTTGTCAGTGAAATAGAGAGTTACCTGTCCTGTATGAAATCGATTTTCCAACATGGAAGTAGATTGTGAAAATACTGTGTGGCTCTCTCTGGAAGCCCCATTTGCTACTCCAAATTGTTTGTGCTAAAACTGTGTTTCAGTAGCAAATCAGAAGGCCAGATTTCCACTTAAAAATTGTTAGACCTCACATAGTGGTGCAGCCACTAGGTACAATTAGCTAATCCAAATGCTTTGTGCTAAAACTGTGTTTCAGTGGCAAATCAGAAGGCCAGATTTCCACATAAAAATCATTAGGCTTACTATACTTGTGCAACCAGGAGCCCCAATTAGCTACTCCAAATCGCTTGCGCTAAAACTGTTTCAGTGGCAAATCTAAAGCCAGATTTCCACTAAAAATTCATTTAGCCTAATATAGTGGTGCAGCCACTAGGCGCAATTAGCTACTCAAACCTTTGTGCTAAAACTCTGTTTTAGTGGCAAATCAAAATGTCATATTTCCATGTAAAAATCATTAAGCCTAATATAGTGGTCCAGACACGAGGTCCAATCAGCTACTGCAAACAGTTTGTGATAAAACTGTGGCTAATTGGAAGGCCAAATTTCCACTTAAAAATTGTTAAGCATAATAAAGTATTGCAGCCACGAGGTCCAATTAGCTATTCCTAGTCATTTGCGCTAAAACTGTGTTTCAATGGCAAATCAGAAGGCCAGATTTTCACATAAAAATTATTAGGCCTACTATAGTGGTGCAGCTGTAAGGGGGTGAAGAGGAAGAAGAGTCAAAAAGGGGTTACCTTTCCTGCTCCTTGCTTTAACCCCTGAGGTTCCAGCTTCATCCAGAGGAGAGACTACAGAGACTGCAAGCGCCGCTGTTGTCGGTGGCAACGTCGGAGAAAAAGACCCTTCAATCAAGCTTTCCCCGGACTGATAAGTTATAAGAATCCCAGTTTAACTGTTTCAACTCTGCATAACTGTTTAATAGTTTTCTTTAGTCTATTTAGCTGTTTTTCTGTTTACTCTGTTTATAGGGCAGCACGGTGGCTCAGTGGGGTCCTGGGTTCGAATCCCACCAAGGACAACATCTGCAAGGAGTTTGTATGTTCTCCCCGTGTTTGCGTGGGTTTCCTCCGGGTACTCCGGTTTCCTCCCACACTCTAAAGACATACTGATAGGGAATTTAGATTGTGAGCCTCATCTGGGACAGTGATGATAATGTGTGCAAACTGTAAAGCGCTGCGGAATATGTTAGCGCTATATAAAAATAAAGATTATTATTATTATTATTATTATTACTCTGTCACATTTAACCCTCCACTGCGTCTCCCTGCGTGGAGAGTAAAGTAACTGTAAATAAACCTTTAACTCTTGGTCTGTCTCGGATCCGTGGCAACATCCTCAGCACCTGCAGCATATTACACAACCACGAGGCCCAATTAGTTACTCCACATCATTTATAGAGTATTCAGGTGACATGTGCATATTTCCAACATATAACAGTTCTGTTTAAGTTCTGTTTAAGATTATGGAGAACGTGAAGAGTTGGACAGCACCTGGCCCAGATGTGATCCACACCTACTGGCTAAAGAAATTAACAGCAGTACATGAACGCATGGCAAAGCAGATGAACCAAGTGCTAGAAGAAGGCCACCATCCAGCTTGGCTAGCACAAGGTAGAACAGTGATGATCTTGAAGGACCCTGATAAAGGAACAGTTCCATCCAACTACCACCCAATAACCTGCCTTACAACAATATGTTAAGTGCATTGTGCACGAAACGGCTGTGGTCCGTCGTTTTGCATTTCTCCCGTGCCATTGCCTATGCTTTATTAATATGAAATAAAGTGAATCATTTCAAGAGAATGGTGAGTGCCATCCTGCTGTCTTTTTCAACTATGATATTTCATGTTTTTTCTTCACATGGATAGAGCACCCGTTCAGCAAGGGTTACAGGTGTCACACTGATAGCGGTTATAAGTGGCTTTGTGGGTATTTCATTCTCAGGGACAGTGCCGGATGTTTCTTTTTTCTTTGACAGTTCCATCCAACTACCACCCAATAACCTGCCTTACAACAATATGGAAACTCCTGTCAGGCATCATAGCCACCAAGCTACAGAACCATATGAACCAGTACATGAATCCAGCTCAAAAAGGCATTGGGACCAAGACCAGAGGCTCTAAGCATCAGCTCCTAGTAGATACAGCAGTCACTCAAGACTCAAGATCCAGACAGACCAATCTCAGCACAGCCAGGATTGACTACAGGTGAGCCTATACAATGCCACACACAAGGATCTGTGAATGCTTGGCTCACTACAATGTCAACAGGAAATTAAGAACCTTCCTCAGAAACTCAATGGGGCTATGGAGAACAACATTGGAAGTCAACTCAAGACAACTAGCACAAGTGACCATCAAATTCGGCATATACCAAGGTGATGAACTGTCCCTATTGCTGTTCTGCATAGACTTGAACTCCTCAGTCAGATAAATACAGAGTCTGGCTATAGATACAAATTCAAGAGTGGAAGCACCATCAGTTACCTCCTCTACATGGATGACATCAAGCTGTATACGAAAAACGAAAGGAGACATCGATTTACTGATCCATCTGACAAGGATCTACAGTGAAGACATTGGGATGTACTTCGGACTAAAGAACCATGGCCAGTTGGTAATAAAGAGAAGCAAGGTAGTCAAGACTGGTGTAGTGGAATTACCAGCAGGGTACGTAGCAGATGTACAGACATGCTACAAGTATCTCAACATCCCACAGGAATACGGTAAAAATGATGAGGCAAGGAAAGCAGCATCATCCAAATGCCATCAAAGGGTAAGACAGGTTCTGAAGAGCCAGCTCAATGGGAAGAATAAAATCTGCACCATCAATACATATGCCCTGCCAGTTATCAGATACCCTTCTGCCATAGTGTGCTGGCCAAAAGAAGAGATGGAAGCTGCAGATGTGAAGACATGAAAGCCCCTCAAAATGCATGGAGGCCTCCACCCTAAGTCTAGCACCCAAAGATTGTATACCAACAGAAAGGAGAGTGGTCGAGGTTTGATAAGCATCCAAGCCACCAACCCGGATGAAACAAGGAATATTCAGGAATACAACAGAAGAATGGCGCCAAATAAGGAGATGCTGAGAGAAAGCTTAAGGCAGCAGCAACAACAGATCTGGAAGGAAGAAAAGGAATATGAAGTGCCAAGGCAAGACAAGCCCCTGTATGGGATGTACCATCAACAGATAATGGAGGTGGCTGACACAGAGAAATCCTACCAATGGCTGGAGAAATCTGGACTCTGAGACAGCACAGAGGCACTAATCATAGCAGCACAAGAGCAAGCACTAAGTACCAGATCCATAGAAGCAGGATTATACCACAAAAGTCAAGACCCAAGGTGTAGACTATGCAAAGAAACCTCAGAAAACATCCAACACATAGCGTCAGGATGTAAAATGCAAGCAGGAACAGTGTATACTGAATGCCACAGCCAAGTAGCAAGAATTGTATACAGGAACATCTGCACAGCATATGGGCTAAGTCCTCCTAAGTCCAAGTGGAAGACACCAGAAAAAGTGTTGGAGAATGAAAGGGCTAAAATCCTGTGGGACTTCAAGTTCCAGATGGATAAGCAGATGTTGGCTAACCAACCAGACAATGTCATAGTAGACAAGGATCAGAAGGCAACAATGATAATAGATGTGGCAGTGCCAAGTGACAGCAACATCAGAAAGAAGGAATATGAGAAGCTGGATAAATACCAGGGCCTCAAAGAACAACTGGAGAAGATGTGGAAGATGAAGGCAACACTGATTCCAGTGGTGATAGGACCACTTGGAGCAGTGACCCCTGAGTTGGAAGAATGGCTACAGCAGATCCCAGTTACAACATCTGAGCTCTCTGTCCAGAAAAGCGCAATACTGGGAACAACTAAGATCCTACGCAGAACGATCAAACTCCCAGGCCTCTGGTAGAGGACCCGAGAATGAGAAAGGGCAACAAAGACCACCCCCAGTAGGGGTGAGAAGGAAGTTTTTTTATAATATTTCTTTAGTTCTTATACTTATTTATATTATTTTCTGTACAGTTTAAGTAATTCTATATTTTGATCAGACTTTCGCTGAGAGCGTTACAAAATACGGTACGTCTATTTTTTACATAAATGTATTCCTTTTTATATTGGAAAAGGGGGAATCTTTCAAACTTTCATGCTACTTTTACTTTAGTTTTTAAAAACATATTTTTTAATTTTCTTTTATAGTCCTCCTATAGGACATGCTTTGTTTGACTGTTTCTACTATATTCTACAATATTTGCATATTGCAATCTATTGAAAGCACCAATTTTCAACAAAGCCCATCCAAACACTGGGTTTCACAGGTGAACAAAGATACTGTGTCAACCCATTGGCACTCCACAATCACAATGGTTAGAATAATGGATGCCAAAATGGAGAGACAGTAATATTGCAATACTTAAATGCCAGTCAGGACTAGCATTGGCAATTAATGAGTTAAACAGCAACAAGTGGATTTAGCTCTGATTGCTGCTGTTAGAGGAAGTTGGGGCTATATAATACAGGTGTCACCTGTTGTGTATGGTGTGGTTTAAGCTCGGTAGGCCGGCGTCACACTTGTGAGAAACTCGCACGAGTCGCGCATCTTAATACCCGCCACTGCCGCTGGCACTCAGGACCAGAGTGCTCAGCTGCATAAAAATACATGCAGTTGAGCGCTGCGGTCCCGAATGCCGGTGGCAGTGCCGGGTATTAAGATGTGAGACTCTTGCGAGTTTCTCGCAAGTATGATGCCGGCCTTAGGGTATGTTTCCATGCTCCGTTAAAAGCAGCACTTTGGACACAGCTCTGCCCAAAGCGCTGCCGGCTTTTCTATGCACGGTGATTCCATATGTGTTCATTGAACATGTGTGGAATCACCGCATCCTATACATAGACTGTGTAATTTATCTTGCGGAGACTAAGCATCTCCACAAGATAAATAGACATGCTGAGGTCTATAAAGACGCGCCGCATGTGTGTACACACAGGTCTACCACCTGAATCTTTGAATGAACACATAGTGGAGATGGGAATTCATAAAATCCCCTCCACTATGCTGCAACATCTGGCCGCTGCGGATTGGACGCTGCGGCCGTAAGTGGCGTCCAATCCGCAGCGTTTTCTGACTGTGGAAACATACCCTAAGCGCACTCCATGCATGAACATTCAGTATCTGCTGTGCACGTTTCATGTCTTTTGAGAACTGTTTAACTGGGAATCCTTCTGAGATTTTCATTTATTTGAAAATGTTTATAAGGCTACAGTTAGTTTTGCTGGCATGCAAATAATATTTTTGTTGTCCGCATACAGAATACATTATAAAGCAAACTATTTCTATAAGCAATGTTTAAATTAATATAGAAACTACTTTGACCCAAAAAACCTTTTTATAACATGTTCCACAAATGTAGATTGAACAAATAAATATAACAGGAACAGAGAAAACGTTTGAAAATGCTCCAAAATATGAGCTGTGAAACACTATGAAATGAGAAATAGTATACATTGATTGCTTGAAATTATTTTGAAATGCTGATTTTCACCTTCCAATAGCTTTTGCGAGGAAGAAAAAATGAACAATGTAGCAAAATAAATGTAGCTTTCAATAAGTACTTGAATTTTCAATTTGGTGTTATTAAATACAGAATGACCTGCCTGATATACTCCGTTTTAAATAAATGAAACAACCGGTCGTCCACGATATGGCCAATTTGGTATTTTTTTATTGTTAGGATATATATTAACTAGAGTTGAGCGACTTTCGGTTTTTTAGGGTCGCGTTTCGTTTCGTGAAACCCGACTTTTCCAAAAGTCGGGTCGAGCAAGATCGTCCGATTATAGGGAAAAGTCGGGGTCGTCCCGAAACACGAAACCCAATGTAAGTCAATGGGGAATAAAAGTCGGCAGTGAGAGGAGGACAGGAAACACACCTACAGTGCCCATTTGAATGCAAAAAGCATCAATTCTTCTTACTTAAGCTTGTCAACCTTAATTAACTTCATAACACAAGTTACGCACTGAAAAATGGGGGTTATTTGGCTAAAGTTGTGGGGGGGGAGGGCTGGCTGCAGGTTTTCATGTGCCCTGGGCGAAAAAGCGCCCCTTTAACACATACCACAACTCATCATGCTCCGATACGGCAGAGAAATAGCGGTATAGTACAATGAAAAATACCTCACTTTTTACATCTCATGACGAGGCCCATCTATTTCTCCATACAGAATCATTGGTCCCATATAATGTTTGAAACAGTATATGATGAGCTCCACATAATGCTACAGTATATGTTGGTCCCCATGGATGAAGCTCCACTGTCTTATGGGCCCAAATAATGCTCCAAGCATAATGGGCCCCATTTCTAATGCTCTAGTGTATAATGGGCCCTGTAAATGCTGCTCCAGTGTCTGATGTCCACCTTTGGAATGTTCCAGTGTATGGTGGGCCCCATCTATCATTCTCCAGAGTATAGTGCTCCCCAAAAATTGCTGTCCCAACATTGAAAACAATCAAATAAGTCTCCTCGCTAGGGAATCCCTGTACTTGTCTGGACTCCTCGTCGTCCCCATCTTCCATCTCACTGCACAGTATTTCAACTTTGCAAGTGCTGTGATCCTGAGCAAGCAGGGGGGGCCCACTCGTTGGCGACGGCACTGGCACAGGGCCCCTGATAGTACGGTGGTGTGTCTGATGGCGGGTGGGCCGAACCTGCACTTTCATCTGCAGCTTCCTCTTTGTCACCGTGTAAGATGGAACTGTATATGGGAAGGGTAACCTGAGTTTCATCAGGGTCAGATTCAGGTCGTGTAGCGTGCGAGGGGAATGTAGTGGTCTGGGTCAACGTACCAGCAGATTCATCGAGCAGTGGCTGGGCATCAGTGCACTTGTGTCGCCCCCAGGAGTACGGTCGCCACAGTGGCATTACCTTCTTCCTAGGGAGTGTGATGTCATGCTTGGGAGCAACGAACGATCTCTCTAGCAGGTTAACTGATTGGGCGGCGTTATTCCCACGAGTCATGACCCTCCAAACAGCGTTCATGAAGGCAAAGTGTTTGTTTTACGTGGGCAGTATGGTTGCAAAGCTGAACTTTAAAGGAATGTCCAGAAGGGCACCACCAGGAGTGGAGCCTACGGTTAAATTCGACTCCACCTGGGAAACCTCAACCATGCCAGCTACAGAACAGATGCACACATTGCAAGCTTAATTCCGTTAACGAACGAGACTCCGTCATGCCCCGCGGTCCGAGTCCGGCTTACTAGAGGGACACGTGAGGCTCTAGCACATGAGATTGGCCAATAACTGGTGTGTCATGCCCTTACATGTCCGTGGCTGCATGTGCGCTACACTGAAAAGGCCAGCGTTTGTCGCTTACAGGTGCAGATAACCCGCTGAACAACGTTAGTGATGGGGATCACTGATTACAATTATTACCCACGAACAATGATTTCCCAGTAAGTGCAGGTCAACCGCAGTTCCGGAATTAGGCCTAACCGTCATTCCTGAAAAAATGAAAAACTTACGTGTGCAAACCACAGGTGCTGTAGCTTGCTTAACAGCTCGCCAGCCGTTCTCACGCCCAGTATGGATTACACGTGATTGCACAAAGGTGAGAAAGGGTACCGTATCCCCAGATAACATGTATGGATAGCGTACACATTCAAAATATATGTCTATACATCAGGAGGCAGGCTCAGACGGTGTTAGGCCCAGTATGGATTGCATGTGATTGCACAAAGGTTAGAAAGGGTACCGTATCCACAGATAACATGTATGGATAGCGTACACATTCAAAATATATGTCTATACATCAGGAGGCAGGCTCAGACGGTGTTAGGCCCAGTATGGATTGCACGTGATTGCACAAAGGTTAGAAAGGGTACCGTATCCCCAGATAACATGTATGGATAGCGTACACATTCAAAATATATGTCTATACATCAGGAGGCAGGCTCAGACGGTGATAGGCCCAGTATGGATTGCATGTGATTGCACAAAGGTTAGAAAGGGTACCGTATCCCCAGATAACATGTATGGATAGCGTACACATTCAAAATATATGTCTATACATCAGGAGGCAGGCTCAGATGGTGTTAGGCCCAGTATGGATTGCACGTGATTGCACAAAGGTTAGAAAGGGTACCGTATCCCCAGATAACATGTATGGATAGCGTACACATTCAAAATATATGTCTATACATCAGGAGGCAGGCTCAGACGGTGTTAGGCCCAGTATGGATTGCACGTGATTGCACAAAGGTTAGAAAGGGTACCGTTTCCCCGGATAACATGTATGGATAGCGTACACATTCAAAATATATGTCTATACATCAGGAGGCAGGCTCAGATGGTGTTAGGCCCAGTATGGATTGCACGTGATTGCACAAAGGTTAGAAAGGGTACCGTATCCCCAGATAACATGTATGGATAGCGTACACATTCAAAATATATGTCTATACATCAGGAGACAGGCTCAGATGGTGTTAGGCCCAGTATGGATTGCACGTGATTGCACAAAGGTTAGAAAGGGTACCGTATCCCCAGATAACATGTATGGATAGCGTACACATTCAAAATATATGTCTATACATCAGGAGGCAGGCTCAGATGGTGTTAGGCCCAGTATGGATTGCACGTGATTGCACAAAGGTTAGAAAGGGTACCGTATCCCCAGATAACATGTATGGATAGCGTACACATTCAAAATATATGTCTATACATCAGGAGACAGGCTCAGATGGTGTTAGGCCCAGTATGGATTGCACGTGATTGCACAAAGGTTAGAAAGGGTACCGTATCCCCAGATAACATGTATGGATAGCGTACACATTCAAAATATATGTCTATATATACATCAGGAGGCAGGCTCAGACGGTGTTAGGCCCAGTATGGATTGCACGTGATTGCACAAAGGTTAGAAAGGGTACCGTATCCCCAGATAACATGTATGGATAGCGTACACATTCAAAATATATGTCTATACATCAGGAGGCAGGCTCAGACGGTGTTAGGCCCAGTATGGATTGCACGTGATTGCACAAAGGTTAGAAAGGGTACCGTATCCCCAGATAACATGTATGGATAGCGTACACATTCAAAATATATGTCTATACATCAGGAGGCAGGCTCAGACGGTGTTAGGCCCAGTATGGATTGCACGTGATTGCACAAAGGTTAGAAAGGGTACCTTATCCCCAGATAACATGTATGGATAGCGTACACATTCAAAATATATGTCTATACATCAGGAGGCAGGCTCAGACGGTGTTAGGCCCAGTATGGATTGCACGTGATTGCACAAAGGTTAGAAAGGGTACCGTTTGGGGCGGGGCCTAGCTCTTGATGTGAGAAGTCGGGTGGCTGTGCTTCTCTGCCACCATTAGCCTCAATTATCCTGCACAGAGCCCGAACCAGCTAATTCCTTTACCAGGATCAGATATCTGAAGGTCCCAGGAGTCAGGGGTGAGCTTCTGCCAGACTCAGAGAGACAGACATGGGCCGCAAAAGGCAGAAAGATGTCGGAGCCTGCAGCAGTGCCTCAGTCCAAGATGGTGCTGAGAGAGAGGAGGAGGCGGGAAGAAGAAACACAGCCTTTTGCACAGAGGCTGGAAGTCTCAGCCCGGCTGAACAGGTATGTGAAGGGCATAGAGACAGATGAAGAAGGACATGGAGAGAGTGAGAAGCACAGAGATGAGGAGGAAGACGATGAGGAGATGCCTGTGCTGAATGCAGAGCTGGAGCAGGAGGAAGAGGGGGATGGTGACACTGTGCAGTTAGCTGAAAGTGCAGATGTAGCAGAGCCCACCCTGCGGGATGTATTCCAAGCTGTCTTATACTGCAAGACTGCCTTAACTGCTCTAACAAAGCAAGTGAATTGCCTGAAAGAAGAAATGGGAGGCATAAAAACATCTATGCAGAAAGTTACAGCCAGATTAACTGAGGTGGAGGACAGAGTTGGTGTAACAGAAGATCACTTAACCTCAGTGCAAAAGACACAACAACAGCACACTCAGAGGATTACGGTAGTAGCCAATAAAAATGATGACCTGGAGAACCGGTCACGTAGGAACAATTTGCGCATTGTGGGCATCCCTGAGAGAGCTGAGGGTGCTGACCCCACAACCTTTATTGAAACCTGGCTGCTGGACAAGTTTGGTGCTGATAACTTGTCGAGAGTGTTCGGTGGAGCGTGCCCATCGCGTACCCATGAGACCCCCAGTGCCGGGAGATGGACCTCGCACGATGCTAGCCAGAATCCTGAATTGCAGAGACAGGGACACTATCTTACGAAAGGCTGCAAAGTTGACAGATCTTAACCTGGAGGGCAAACGAATCGAAGTATACCCGGATTACTCAGCCGAGGTGCAAAAGTTGCGACTGCGGTATGGCGAAGTGAAGAAACAGCTCCGCTCTTTGCATTTGAAATACTGTACAATTTATCCTGCTAAATTAAGAGTGGAAGCTTTTGGAAAGGTCATTTTTTTCCCGTCACCGGTTGAGGCTGCTTCGTGGTTGGAGCGCAACCGGAGCAAATTGAGAGAAGATAATGGCAATATGACCACATGACCTTGCTAGACTGATCACTGGACAGGGTTGTGGCGCTGCTTTACTCTGTGAAATAGGAGCGCAGGGGGGGAGAACTCCCCACTGGGATCTACGTATTATGGTTAATTGTTTGACTAATGGTTCGGGACTATGCATACTGTTGACAATATGGCGGAGAGGCTGCCAATGATGGAGGAGGACACGACGCATGTTGAAGTACGGAATACTGAGAAGTTGCTCAGGTTCTTTGAGCTCCCACTCTCACGTTGGGGAGAGAGTGACAAGTGCAAAAGGGGAAGGGTGGGGGGAGGGGAAGCGGAGAGGGATGGGGGGAGGTGGGTGGGGTGGATTTGTAGGGAGATGGGGGTTTTCATGCTGTTTGACCGGGTATGATTGGGACCACAATGTAATGATGTTACTTGATGATGATGGATTGTTCTTTCTAATGCACAATGAGTAACCGTACTGTTCAGATGTTAAGTTGGAATGTACGTGGTATATCTGATAAGGTTAAGAGGGCGGCTGTTCTGAATCATATCAAATCCTGTGAACCTATGATCGCGTGCTTGCAGGAGACACATCTCACTAGAGTCACTATGCACTGGTTGTCAAGAGCCTGGATGCTAAAGACATATCATTCTACTTATTCCTCATACTCCAGGGGGGTGTCAGTCCTAATACACAAAAACACACATTATGAAGAGCTGGAAGTGCATGTAGACAGTGAAGGGCAGTATGTATGGATTGCTTGGAGATTGTTCGGACACAAAATGATTTTAGTGGCTTTATATATCCCTCCACCTTACTCTAAAAAGAAACTACAAGCAGTACTGGAACTGACGGGCAGATGGGGGGAGACTCCATTGTTGATTATGGGAGATGTCAATAACACTATGAATGATTTTTGGGATAAAGTGCGACCGGCAGGTACGGAAGCTGGACAGGACAGGATGATTGCCTTTGGCAAGTATGTAGGGGAACTTGGGCTGGTAGATCTGTGGAGAGTACGAAATGAGGGTAAGAGGACTTTTTCATGTCATTCGGCAACACATGGAACACTGTCGAGGATAGACCTGGCTTTGGGGGATACCGCTATGGACGGGATGGTGGGGGAGGTGGAATACCTACAGAGGACTCTCTCGGATCATGGTCCTATGGTGGTCACGCTTCTGGTGAGATCTGCTCGGGGTCAGAGGGGAGGTTGGCGTCTACACCAGACGTGGCTTAAAGTGGTGGACATGGGTGGCATAACCAAAGAGCTAGAGCACTTCTTCCAAATGAACGAAGGGAGTACTGAGGCCACAACAGTATGGGATGCCATGAAGGCATTTATGAGGGGACTTTTTATAAGTGAGATTGCGAGGTGTAAGACCAAAACTAAATTGGCAGATCAACAAATAAAGGATGACCTGACAAGAGCGGAGGCAGACATGATTTTGGCGCCAACGAGTGAAGCTCACAATAGACTAAAATTGGCTCAGGAGGCAGTTGATAAACTGCACATGATGCAAGCTGAGAGGAAAAGGGCATTTCAGCAAGCTCAATTCTTTGAAGAAGGAGAGAGAGTAGGTCACTTGTTGGCGGTGATATCTGCGGCACAAAGGGAGTCTTCCAGGGTGTATAAACTGAGAGATCAAACAGGGGCGACTCTGACAGACACAAAGGACATACTGGAGGTCTTCAAGGCATATTACATGGCACTGTACACTTCGAGAGCACGGGACACACAGGGGGATGTGGAGAAATTTTTGGAAGGCATTTCACTACCTAAATTGTCTGAGGAAGATAGGTTGAGGTTGGAAGAACCTGTGAGTGTGAAGGAGGTGGAATGTGCAATACTGTCTATGCCCAATAACAAATCACCGGGAGCTGATGGTCTACCTGGGGAGGTGTACAGGGAGTTAGTGGAACTGCTGGCTCCGAAATTGAAATCTGTGTTTGATGAGGCTTTAGTGACGGGGGCACTGCCGAGATCAATGGAGGAAGCAGTGATAGTGGTTCTGCCGAAGGAGGGAAAAGATCCCATGGATGCGGAGTCGTACAGGCCCATTTCGTTGTTGACAACGGATGTCAAAATACTCGCTAAGATCCTGGCCACCCGGCTCACCGGGGTTGCGCATAACATTATACACGAGGACCAGTCGGGCTTTATGCCTAACCGCTCCACGGCTGTTAACTTAAGAAGATTATTTCTTAATATGCAACTGCCTGCTGATAATGGTGGCAGGAGAATAGTGATGTCATTGGATGCTAGGAAAGCATTTGATAGCATGGAATGGCAATACTTATGGAAAATCATGGAACTGATGGGATTCGGCCCCGCGTTCATGGCCTGGGTGAAGTTATTGTACTCATCCCCAAAGGCGGTAGTTAAGGTGAATGGAGAACAGTCCGGGATGTTTGACTTGCATAGGGGCACAAGGCAGGGGTGTCCGCTGTCCCCGCTATTCTTCGCTGTGGCAGTGGAGCCCTTGGCGGCCAAGATTAGAGCTGAGAGGGGAGTGATCGGATATAAATTTGGGAAGCTGGAAGAAAAAATATCATTGTATGCCGACGACATCCTGTTGTTTTTGGAAAGTGCAGGAGAGACACTGGGGTGCGCGATGGATGTAATTAAACAATTTGGGAGCATTTCGGGACTAGAGATAAATTGGCACAAGTCTTATGTCATGGCTGTGGATAGAGCAATAGAAGCGGAGGAGATAGATGAGAGGGGGAAACAACTCCAGCTAGTTTCACAGTTTACATACCTAGGGATATGGGTAGCTCTTCCACTGTCCCGATTCACGGATCTGAATTTGGTTCCTCTGCTAGAGAAATTTAAAGGGAAAATAGGTGCATGGTGCAAATTGGCTTTAACGGTAACGGGTAGAACTAACCTGATTAAGATGGTCCTTATGCCACAACTAATGTACGTTTTGCACAATTCGCCGATATGGCTACCAAAAAAACGGTTTCGGGGCATTGATTCTATCTTCAGATCCTTGATATGGGGCAAGAAGCAGGCACGGATTAAATTTGGAACTCTGCAAAAAGGAAAGGAAGAGGGAGGACTGGCCGCACCAAATCCATGGGTCTATTTCTTGGCAGTACAGGGCCAGCATGTCAGGGGATGGAGAGAGCTCGATTGTGGAGGAGCAGCTCACCGGGTGCTGGTACATGTGACGGGGAGACGCCCACTTATCCAAGGTCTAGAGGATGGTACCTTTAAGAAACTGGGAGCACCATATCCTACCATAGGCATGATTCAAAAGGTATGGGACACCATTAAAAGGATCAGAGGGGTGGATGAGCTGACTAGGTACTCACCGGTGTGGGACAATGAGCATCTGCCGGAACTTAATAAGCTGCGTCAAATGGGCAATTGGAAGGCCAAAGGAGTAAGATATGTGTGCCAGCTGCAGAGTGGAACGGACCTGAAGACCTTTGAGACATTGAGAGAGGAATTTGATTTGCCTTCGGTATGGGGGTTTCAATACTATATGCTTCAACATGCTTGGAGGGCACAGTGTAGATTGGGAGCCATGACGGTTCAGGGCGACATTGTACTAGAATTGTGTGTATGAAAGGAGGGACGAGGGGAGTTATATCGAGCATATATCATGATCTACCACACTCCTATCTGGGGGACAATCGCCACACTGCAAAGAGTAAATGGGAGAGGGAGGTGGGTACCCTCACAACAGAACAATGGGAGACTATTCTTGAATATGTCCCGAAGATCTCTCTAAGCGAGCAGGCACGGCTCTCCCAATTATATGTAATACATAGAACATACAAAACACCGCTGGTCCTATTCAAGGCGGGCTTGAGGGGAGATTCTAGCTGCCCTAGATGTGGCACAGACCAGGCCGGACTGTTACATATGTTATGGTCGTGTCCGCGGCTGGTGGCATACTGGCTGGTCGTTATCAACAAAATTGAGAGAGCTTATGCTTGTACGCTCGACAGGAATCCAGTGCTGTGTGTTTTGGGGGAGGTGGATGGGATACCTGTCTCAGAACATTACAAAGTGGCAATAGCGAGGTTGCTGTATGTGGCACGCAAACTAATAGCACGAAAATGGAAGGATTCGGAACACCCCACTAGGAGGGAATTTAATGCTCAGACACGTACGGTAATGCATTTAGAGGAAAGCATTTACAGGCGAAGGCATGGTGAAAGCACTTTTGAAAAAATATGGTCCGCCTGGATGGCGGTGATATGATTGCTAAGACTCTCAAGTATACCCGGCATAAGGAGTATAGGGGGAGGGGGAAGGGGGGGATGGCTTTGATTGTATTACTACAAGATATGTGAATTGTTACATGTATATTGATATCCACTGTTTATTGTTTAAAATCTTTTGAAACCTAAATAAAAATAACTGGTTTAAAAAAAGAAAGGGTACCGTTTCCCCGGATAACATGTATGGATAGCGTACACATTCAAAATATATGTCTATACATCAGGAGGCAGGCTCAGACGGTGTTAGGCCCAGTATGGATTGCAAGTGATTGCACAAAGGTTAGAAAGGGTACCGTATCCCCAGATAACATGTATGGATAGCGTACACATTCAAAATATATGTCTATACATCAGGAGGCAGGCTCAGACGGTGTTAGGCCCAGTATGGATTGCACGTGATTGCACAAAGGTTAGAAAGGGTACCGTATCCCCAGATAACATGTATGGATAGCGTACACATTCAAAATATATGTCTATATATCAGGAGGCAGGCTCAGATGGTGTTAGGCCCAGTATGGATTGCACGTGATTGCACAAAGGTTAGAAAGGGAACCGTTTCCCCGGATAACATGTATGGATAGCGTACACATTCAAAATATATGTCTATACATCAGGAGGCAGGCTCAGACGGTGATAGGCCCAGTATGGATTGCATGTGATTGCACAAAGGTTAGAAAGGGTACCGTATCCCCAGATAACATGTATGGATAGCGTACACATTCAAAATATATGTCTATACATCAGGAGGCAGGCTCAGACGGTGTTAGGCCCAGTATGGATTGCACGTGATTGTGTTTATATGCACTTACATTGTGCATACACATTAACTTACTTTTCTCAGTTCAGATTTGTTTTTTATTCATTTCATTGTGCATTCAGTGCATATATGGGTGTGACCGCCCTCTTTCTGAGCTGGGAAAGCCATCCAGTCTGGCCTAAGCTGTTACAAGTGGTTCAGCCGCTCGACCCTTATTCACATTCACGCCACTTGGCAAGTGAAAAGGTTTTAAATACTAGAGTAGGGACTGTCCCACAAGGGTTGCCGTGACGTGGCGGGATGGCTTGTTCATTATTTTGATCAAAATTATGTTTACTAAATACCCTTATTATTATTATTATTACCTTTATGCATTATTTGCAGTATATTTTTTACTTTTAGTTCAGGATATTTGTGTTTTTTGCTTTTTGTTTTCTCTGGTTAATGGTCATGTGTTAATATGCACTTACATTGTGCATACACATTAACTTACTTTTCTCAGTTCAGATTTGTTTTTTATTCATTTCATTGTGCATTCAGTGCATATATGGGTGTGACCGCCCTCTTTCTGAGCTGGGAAAGCCATCCAGTCTGGCCTAAGCTGTTACAAGTGGTTCAGCCGCTCGACCCTTATTCACATTCACGCCACTTGGCAAGTGAAAAGGTTTTAAATACTAGAGTAGGGACTGTCCCACAAGGGTTGCCGTGACGTGGCGGGATGGCTTGTTCATTATTTTGATCAAAATTATGTTTACTAAATACCCTTATTATTATTATTATTACCTTTATGCATTATTTGCAGTATATTTTTTACTTTTAGTTCAGGATATTTGTGTTTTTTGCTTTTTGTTTTCTCTGGTTAATGGTCATGTGTTAATATGCACTTACATTGTGCATACACATTAACTTACTTTTCTCAGTTCAGATTTGTTTTTTATTCATTTCATTGTGCATTCAGTGCATATATGGGTGTGACCGCCCTCTTTCTGAGCTGGGAAAGCCATCCAGTCTGGCCTAAGCTGTTACAAGTGGTTCAGCCGCCCGACCCTTATTCACATTCACGCCACTTGGCAAGTGAAAAGGTTTTAAATACTAGAGTAGGGACTGTCCCACAAGGGTTGCCGTGACGTGGCGGGATGGCTTGTTCATTATTTTGATCAAAATTATGTTTACTAAATACCCTTATTATTATTATTATTACCTTTATGCATTATTTGCAGTATATTTTTTACTTTTAGTTCAGGATATTTGTGTTTTTTGCTTTTTGCTTTCTCTGGTTAATGGTCATGTGTTAATATGCACTTACATTGTGCATACACATTAACTTACTTTTCTCAGTTCAGATTTGTTTTTTATTGTTTTTTATACATTCAAAATATATGTCTATACATCAGGAGGCAGGCTCAGATGGTGTTAGGCCCAGTATGGATTGCACGTGATTGCACAAAGGTTAGAAAGGGTACCGTTTCCCCGGATAACATGTATGGATAGCGTACACATTCAAAATATATGTCTATACATCAGGAGGCAGGCTCAGACAGTGTCAGGCACAGTATGGATTTGACGGCCCAGACTACACAGCGGAGGAGCAGGGAGAGGTAAAGATTGCAATGCTGGGGCCCTGCCCAGGCAAGGGGGTCCCACTCGTGGGCGTCGGTACTGGCACTGGGCCCCTCATAGTACGGCGGTGTGTCTGACGGCGGGTGTGCACCACCACCGTCAGAGACACTTGATTGCACTATGAAGGACCCTGTGCCAGTGCCCGCGCCCAAGAGTCGGCCTACCCACCTGTCCAGGGCAACGGCACTCGCACGGTGTCGTGCGCTAGGTGGTGACCCCGGCCATGGGGGGGGAGGCAGCACAGTTAGGGAGTTTTAGAAAGTGGCATATGTTGATGTTGGACATTCAGCTGATGCAAAAGGTGAAATAGGTAAAGTCCCAGGAAGAGGTGGACCAAAGCAAGCCATTTTTCTGTCACCATATGTGTCATCAGAGTAAGGTGGGACAAAATCCTTGGAAACCCATGCGTGGTTCATTTTAATGAAGGTTAGATCATCCACATTTTGGGTTGACAGACGGGTCCTTTTTTCTGTCAGGATTGATCCAGCTGCACTGAAGACTCTTTCCGATAGCACACTTGCAGCTGGGCAAGCGAGCTCCTGTAAGGCATATTGTGCCAATTCAGGCCAGGTGTCGAGTTTAGCGGCCCAATAGTCAAAGGGGAATGACCTGTGTGGGAGAACATCGATATGGGAGGAAAAGTAGTTTGTAACCATAGTTGACAACTGCTGTCTCCTGTCACTTTCCATCGATGCAGTATTACCAGTTGTGTGAGCGGTACTTGAAAAATCAGTCCACAACATTGTCATGAAACCCCTGTCTCCAACGCCACTTCTGCTGTGTGCACCACGAACACCTCTGCCAAGCTGCCCCCGGCCCGTACGGCTCGTGTGAGAACCATCACCGCTGCTGTGTGCTGGGAATGCCTCAAGCAACCGATTTACCAGAGTTGCTTGTTTATTAGCAAATATTAGGTCAAGGTTCTCCTATGGCATGATGTTTTGTAATTTGCCTTTATAGCGTGGATCCAGGATGCTGGCCAACCAGTAGTCGTCATCGTTCATCATTTTGGCAATGCGTGGGTCCCTTTTTAGGATCTGCAAGGCATAATCTGACATGTGGGCCAATGTTCCCGGTGTCAATGATGCACTGCGAGTGCTGGTTGGAGGAGCACTTTCTGGCAAATCCACATCCCTCCAGTCACGCACAAACCCTGTACCAGACCTTGCCACGCCAACATTTTCACTTGCCCCACGAGATGCATCCTCCTCCCCTAAGTAATCATCCCCATCATCATCCTCCTCCTCCTCTTCTTCCTCCACCTCGTCCAGGAGAGGTCCCTGAGCAGACAATGGCTGAATGTCATCAAGGATTCCCTCCTCCTCTTCCTCCTCATCAACATTGGCTGCAGACGCCTGCTCCTTAAGGTGCGTCAAAGTTTGCATGAGCAGACACATAAGTGGGATGCTCATGCTTAGGATGGCGTCGTCTGCGCTTACCAGCGTGTGCATTCCTCAAAACACTGAAGGACTTTACAGAGGTCTTTCAGCTTCGACCACTGCACACCTGTCAACTCCATGTCTGCTCTCAAAGTGCCTGGCCGTGTATCCTCCCACAAATGCATTATGGCCTGCCTCTGCTCGCACAGCCGCTCCACCATGTGCAGGGCGGAGTTCCACCTTGTTGCAATGTCGATAATGAGGCGGTGGTTGGGAAGGTGGAGCAATCGCTGCAGCTTCTGCATACGAACGGAGTGTACAGGCGACCGGCGGATGTGCGCGCACAGTCTTCACACCTTCTGGAGCAGGGCTGTTAACTCCAGATAATTTTTGAGGAAGCACTGCACCACCAGGTTCAAGGTGTGAGCCAAGCAAGGTATATGGCTGAGTTTTGAAAGGGCTATGGCTGCCACAAAATTACGGCCGTTATCACTAACTACCTTGCCTGCCTCAAGATGTACACTGCCCAGCCATGACTCAGTTTGTCGCTTCAAGTACTCGGCCAGCACCTCGGCGGTGTGTCTGTTGCCCAAACACATCATCTGCAACACAGCCTGCTGATGCTTTCCACTAGCTGCTCGATAGGGGGACACATCGTGTGTAACAGTGGCAGCTGCAGATGGAGTGCTCGTACGACTGCGCTTTGTGGACGAGCTTTCGCTTCTGGAGGAGGAGGAGGGTCGAACGCCTACAGCCAACTGTTTCCTATACCGTGGGCTAGGCAGCACTGTCCCACCACCGCTGTCCCCTGTGGACCCTGCATCCACCACATTAACCCAGTGCGCAGTGATGGACACGTAACGGCCCTGGCCATGCCGACTGGACCATGCATCAGTTGTGAGGTGCACCTTTCCGCTCACTGACTGCTTGAGTGCATGGACAATGCGGTCTTTCACATGATGGTGGAGGGCTGGGATGGCTTTGCGAGAGAAGAAGTGGCGACTGGGTAGGTCATAGCGTGGTACTGCATAGGCCATGAGTTCGCGGAAAGCTGTGCTTTCCACCAACCGAAAGGGCATCATCTCAAACGAGATTAGTTTGGCAATGTGGGCGTTCAAACCCAGTGTACGCGGATGAGAGACTGAGTACTTTCTTGACCTACTCATAGTGTCTGGGAGGGTGAGCTGGACTTGAGAGCTGCATATGGTGGAAGTAGCGGTGGACAGGGCGGACTGAGAGAGGGTTGATGATGGTGATGGAGTTGGTGTTCTTTATGATGGCATAGAATCAGTCTTTCGTTGATATAACAGTGGGATTCCCTGACTGCTGTGGCCTAGCAACGACACCTCAACATTTGCTGCTGTGCTAACCGGTGGGCTTACAGTGGGGGAAACAATGTAGCATTGCTGACTACCTTCGTTGTGATCAGTTGCACATGTGGCACTTGAGGTTTGGTGTTGTGTCCACGCTTGCAAGTGCATGCTGGTTAAATGTCTAAGCATGCAAATGGAATTCAAATTTTTCAGATTTTTCCCTCGGCTAAAGGTCTTTGCACACTTCTTACAGATAACCTTGGCCTGATCATGAGGATTTTGGTCAAAAAAGTGCCACACTGCACTCTTCCTACTTTGGCAGACATTTTGCGGCCTAGCACGCTGTGATCTTTTGACCCTTTGGACAAGCTGTCCAGCAACTCTTTTGATGTTTGGAACCTGTCTTTGGAGTGCTCCGGGCCTGCCAGATAACAGCTGTTGCGATGTCGATGTCTGCTGTGGATGCTCCTCATCTGAGCTATTGGAAGCAGCACCCTCTTCCCCCAATGGATGCCAATCTGGGTCAACAACTGGGTCATCCATCACCTCCTCTTCTATGTCATGTGCACCTTCCTCTGTGTCACCGTGTATGGTGGTATAGTGTGCGGGAAGGGGCACCTGAGTCTCATCAGGGTCAGAATCTGGCTCTGTACACTGCGAGGACAATGTAGTGCTCTGAGTGAATGTACCAGCAGAATCATCCATCAGCGGCTGTGCATCAGTGCACTTCATGTCAGATTCATCTTGGCCTGGGTAATTCACCATTTGACTTGATAATCCAGGCATGGTATGTGAAAACAGCTCCATGGAGTAATCAGTAGTATGGCCTGCGTCATCCTTCAATCTTGGTTGGGGTGAAGGACACAAGGAAAGGTGTGGTTCATGAACATGAGCCTCCAATGATGACTCAGTGCTTTTACTTTTTACAACTGAAGAAGAGGAGGCGATAGAGCTGGAGGCTGAGTCAGCAATGTAAGACAAAACTTTTTCCTGATGCTCTGGCTTTAAAAGCGGTTTGCCAACTCCTAGAAAACTAAGCGTTCGAGGCCTTATGTAGCCAGACGATGACGCAGGCTCAACACCTCCTGCATTCGGTCCTATTTTGCTCTTGCCACTACCATCAGATCCACCACCAACACCATCATTACCAGCTGCCAACCCCCGCCCAATTCCACGGCCTCTTCCACCAGCCTTCCTCATTTTTGGTAGAAATGTAGACAAAATCCAACAAACTATATAGTAATGTAAAACAAGGTACAAGGTGTCTATAGGACAGGGGAGATTTTGAATTTCTGCAGACACTTGTGGACACTGGACACTTTTGGATTGTGTGAGGCCCACTGATATCTGAGCGCTATGTGACAGGCTCGATGGCACAGCTGTGACCAAAGTGACTAGAGGATAAGGGAGATTTTGAATTTCTGCACACACTTGTGGACACTGGACACTTTTGGATTGTGTGAGGCCCAATGAATATCTGAGCGCTTTGTGACAGGCTCGATGGCACAGCTGTGACCAAAGTGACTAGAGGATAAGGGAGATTTTGAATTTCTGCACACACTTGTGGACACTGGACACTTTTGGATTGTGTGAGGCCCAATGAATATCTGAGCGCTATGTGACAGGCTCGATGGCACAGCTGTGACCAAAGTGACTAGAGGATAAGGGAGATTTTGAATTTCTGCACACACTTGTGGACACTGGACACTTTTGGATTGTGTGAGGCCCAATGAATATCTGAGCGCTATGTGACAGGCTCGATGGCACAGCTGTGACCAAAGTGACTAGAGGATAAGGGAGATTTTGAATTTCTGCACACACTTGTGGACACTGGACACTTTTGGATTGTGTGAGGCCCAATGAATATCTGAGCGCTTTGTGACAGGCTCGATGGCACAGCTGTGACCAAAGTGACTAGAGGATAAGGGAGATTTTGAATTTCTGCACACACTTGTGGACACTGGACACTTTTGGATTGTGTGAGGCCCAATGAATATCTGAGCGCTATGTGACAGGCTCGATGGCACAGCTGTGACCAAAGTGACTAGAGGATAAGGGAGATTTTGAATTTCTGCACACACTTGTGGACACTGGACACTTTTGGATTGTGTGAGGCCCAATGAATATCTGAGCGCTATGTGACAGGCTCGATGGCACAGCTGTGGCCAAAGTGACTAGAGGATAAGGGAGATTTTGAATTTCTGCACACACTTGTGGACACTGGACACTTTTGGATTGTGTGAGGCCCAATGAATATCTGAGCGCTATGTGACAGGCTCGATGGCACAGCTGTGACCAAAGTGACTAGAGGATAAGGGAGATTTTGAATTTCTGCACACACTTGTGGACACTGGACACTTTTGGATTGTGTGAGGCCCAATGAATATCTGAGCGCTATGTGACAGGCTCGATGGCACAGCTGTGACCAAAGTGACTAGAGGATAAGGGAGATTTTGAATTTCTGCACACACTTGTGGACACTGGACACTTTTGGATTGTGTGAGGCCCAATGAATATCTGAGCGCTATGTGACAGGCTCGATGGCACAGCTGTGACCAAAGTGACTAGAGGATAAGGGAGATTTTGAATTTCTGCACACACTTGTGGACACTGGACACTTTTGGATTGTGTGAGGCCCACTGATATCTGAGCGCTATGTCACAGGCTCGATGGCACAGCTGTGACAAAAGGGACTAGAGGATAAGGGAGATTGGATTGCTTTTAAAAAAGCAGTTTGCAGAGCAGTGGGTAAACAGCAATGCCAGCCTGTCAGGAAGCCTTAAAAGGCAGCCCAACAACCAACTCCACTGATACACCACAATATAGCCTCCCCTTGCACTGCACACACAGTGACTGGTGTGTTGTGCAGGCCAAATCGCTAGCAGCAGAAGCAGTTTTTTTTTCTTCTCAGCAGGACAAAAAAAAAAAAAATTGGGATTGCTTTTAAAAAAGCAGTTTGCGGAGCAGTGAGTAAACAGCAATGCAGGAATGTCAGGAAGCCTTAGAAGGCAGCCCAACAACCAACACCACTGATACACCACTATATAGCCTCCCCTTGCACTGCACACACAGTGACTGGTGTGTTGTGCAGGCCAAATCGCTAGCAGCAGAAGCAGTTTTTTTTTCTTCTCAGCAGGACAAAAAAAAAAAATTGGGATTGCTTTTAAAAAAGCAGTTTGCGGAGCAGTGGGTAAACAGCAATGCAGGAATGTCAGGAAGCCTTAGAAGGCAGCCCAACAACCAACACCACTGATACACCACTATATAGCCTCCCCTTGCACTGCACACACAGTGACTGGTGTGTTGTGCAGGCCAAATCGCTAGCAGCAGAAGCAGTTTTTTTGTCTTCTTCCCTGCCTAACGCTCTCCCTACAGAATCAGCAGCAACCTCTCCCTATACTGAGATCGGCAGAAGTAAGATGGCGGTCGGCGTGCACGCCCTTTTATACCCCCTGTGACGCCCACCAAAGCAAGCCAATCACTTGCATGCCCTTCTGAAAGATGGTGGTGACCCCTGCCTATGTCATCACGTTGCCCACAGTGTCCATGGATCCTGATTGGCTGAAAAAGAGCGCTAAACAAACTTTTGAAACGCGACTTTGGCGCGTAAGTCGCCGACCTCGTGGCCGACCTCATCCTAGGGTCGGGTTTTGTTTCATGAAACCCGACTTTGCCAAAAGTCGGCGACTTTTGAATTTTTTCGACCCGTTTCACTCAACTCTAATATTAACATACACGACACGTTAGTTACTTATTGAGGTCAATATTTTTATATGGACAACAATATTATATAACAATTGTGAAGCTAGTCGCAAACAAATAATTGTTTTTTTTTAAGCAATGACCAACAGCTGAGTAGTAAAGGGGATTAGAAGCTACTCTAGTCTGTGGAAGAGTAATGGATTCAACAGAAGTTCATAGTGCAAAGTTCAGTTTCTTGCCTACATGAAATATTTTCAACCCTTTCACCACATAGGAATTTTCCGTTTTCATTTTTTGCTCTCTTTCTTCCCAGAGCCATAACTTTTTTATTTTTCCATCAATATGGCCATCTGAAGGCTTTTTTTTGCAGGCTTTTCTTTTGAATGACACCATTAATTTTACCACATAGTGTGCTAAAGAAAAAACAAGAAAAATTCCAAATGCGATGACATTGCAAAAAAAGTGCAATTCACAATTGTTTGTTTTTTTTTTTTTTTCTTTGTTCACTAAATTCTAAAACTGACCTGCCATTATGATTCTCCAGGTCATTATGAGTTTGTAGATACCAAACATATATAGATTCTTTTTTTTTATTTAAGTGGTGAAAAAAAAATCCTAATTTCATTTAAAAAAAGCAGTGACATTTTCTGAAATCCTTATCATCTCAATCTTTCGGGATCTGGGGCTGAGTGAGGAATTATTTTTTTGTGTCAAGCTGACATTTTCCTTTACACCTTTTGTGGATAGATATGATCTTTTGATTACCTGTCATTACATTTTATTGTAATGTTACGGCGACCAAAAAAACATAATTCTGGCATTTTGATTTTTTTTTCTCATTACTCATTTACTGATCGGATTAATTCTTTTTATATTTTGATAGATCGGGCATTTCTAAACGTGGTGTTATTAAATATGTGTATTTTTGTTTTGCTGTATTGCTTTATTTTGAATGGGGAAAAAGGGGGATAACTTGTAACTTGAACTTTTATATATTTTTATGTATATTTTTAAAAACTTTTTTCACTTCCTTCAATAGTCTCCTTAGGAGACTTGAAGCTAGGATCCTCTGATCACTTATGCTACACAAAGCAGGGTGTTAGGCATCTGTTTTTTGCGCCTGCTCTGCAGGAATCCAGAGCCTCACATTTTGCGGTCTCCTGCTGTCTATCTACTGCACAGAAGATTACCTTGCAGCAGACCGCTCCAGAGACTAAGTTCCTCTGTGCTCCTACTGGGCATGCTCACGGGGCGATCTCCCTTTGGAGATCAGGAGTCATATGCCCAGGTTCTGCTCCAGATTTCATTGGTCCATCTTGGAGATCTGGAAGGTCCAGCACGGCTATAAAAAGCGTGCATGACCATTCGGCCATGCGCTAGTATAGACTTTTCAAGCTAAATGTGTGAATGGTGAAGGATGTATGACTCTGGTGACTGACTCATTTGAAACCCCTTCCCTCTGATATTAGACATGTGGATAGGGAATTAGTGCAGCAGTCAGCACCAGTCAGTGGCAAGCCCTAGGCCACTGTGCACTCCGCACCTCTACTCTAGCGTCCGACATTGCGCCTGCCTCCTAGCTTTGTCAACTAGCAGCCGTGCCCTATGCTGCGCTGCAGTTGCAGCCCTCCTTGGTGTCCACAGTAGCGATGCCGCACACACAGTAGGTCTAGATGGACGCAGCTCCTCTGCCTTGGGTCCTGCTCCTGTGACCAGATACCGTGTGTGCATTTCCCTGTGGTCTGTGACACTAACAGCCTCAGCGCTTTTGAATGTTTATGTTGCGGCGCCTCTGTGTCTGAACAGAGCCCGCTTTGTGCACTTCGGGTGAAGTCTAACCCGTGCGCATTATACCACCATATTGCTCGTCTGTCATTATCTAGCAGCAGTGTAACACCTACTGCACGGTGGACTCTGATGGGCAAACACACTTTATTATTTATTTTTATTTAGTGCGTTCCGCAGTTCCTAACACAGGGCTTCAGTATAATTGATCAACTGCTATGAGCGCCATCTTTTGGGCGGCGCTCATAGCAGATCACCAACGACAACCACACGGTTATCCTGCAGATGCCGGGTTGTCGTGCCAACTCATTGGCTCCTGTGATCATGTGACGGGCTCACCAATGGGCGGGATTAGTGACACGCGTCTGTTACGGCCATATTAGATGCCAATGTTGGAGATTGAAAACGGTATTTAACATGTTAACAGCCTAGGATGGATCAACAATCCCATCCGTCTCTGTTAGGGGCACATAACAGCTCATCATATCAGCTTTGCCTGAAAACATGCAGGCTCATTGCCAGAGCATTGAAAGAGAGGGATGCAACCTATTACATACAGTGGGTACAGAAAGTATTCAGACCCCTTTAAATTTTTCACTTTTTGTTTCAATGCTGCCATTTGGTACATTCAAAAAAAGCTCATTTTTTCTCATTATTGTACACTATGCATCCCATCTTGACTGAAAAAAACAGAAATGTTGAAATTTTTGCAAATTTATTAAAAAAGAAAAACTGAATTATCACATGGTCAGACTCATAAGTAATCAGACCCTTTGCTCAGGTACTCATATTTCAGTCACATACTTTCCATTTCCTTGTGATCCTCCTTGAGATGGTTCTACTCCTTTCTTGGAGTCCAGCTATGTTTAATTAAACTGATAGGTTTTAATTTGTAAAGTTACACACCTGTCTATATAAGACCTCACAGCTCCCAGTGCATGTCAAACCAAATGAGAATCATGAGGTCAAAGGAACTGGTCAAGGAGCTCAGAAACAGAATTGTGGCATGGCACACATCTGGCCAAGGTTACATAAGAATTTCTACAGTACTCAAAGTTCCTAAGAGTGCAGTGGCCTCCATAATCCTTAAATGAAAGAAATTTGGGACCACCAGAGGTCTTCCTAGACCTGGTCATCCAGCCAAACTGTACAATCATTGGAGAAGAAGAACCCCAAGATCACTGTGGCTTAGCGCCACAGATGTAGTAGAGAGATGGGATAGAGTTCCACAAAGTCAACTATCACTGCAGCTCTCCATCAGTCGGGCCTTTAACGCAGAGTAACCCAATGAAAGCCTCTCCTCAGTGCAAGACATATCAAAGTCCGCATTGGGTTTGCTAAAAAATACATCAAGGACTCCCAGACTATGAGAAATAAGATTCTCTGGTCTGATGAGACGAAGATAGAACTTTTTGGTGACAATTCTAAGAGGTATGTGTGGCTAAAGCCAGGCACTGCTCATCACCTACCCAATACAATTCCAAAAGTCTACCATGGTGGTGGCAGCATCATGCTATAGGGGTGTTTTTCAGCTGCATGGACAGGACGATTGGTTGCAACTGAAGGAAACATGAATGCGGCCAAGTACAGAGATATCCTGTATGAAAACCTCTTCCAGAGTGCTCTGGACCTCAGACTTGGCCGAAGGTTCACCTTCCAACAAGACAATGACCCTAGGCACACAGCTAAGGAATGGCTTCAGAACAACTCTGTGACCATTGTTGCCTGGCCCAATCAGAGCCCTGACCTAAACCCAATTAAGCATCTCTGAAGAGACTTGAAAATGGCTGCCCACCAACGTTCTCCATCCAACCTGACAGGACTGGAGAGGATCTGCGAGGAAGAATGGCAAAGGATCCCCAAATCCAGGTGTGAAAAACTTGTTGCATCATTCCCAAGAAGACTCATGGCTGTACTAGGTCAAAATAGAGCTTCTGCTCAGTACTGAGAAAAGGGTCTGAATACTTATGACCATGTGATATTTCAGTTTTTCTTTTTTAATAAAATTGCAAAAATTTCTACATTTCTGCTTTTTCAGTCAATATGGGGTGCAGAGTGTATAATAATAAGAAAAAAATGAACTTTTTTGAATTTACCAAGGGGTTGCAATGAAACAAATAGTGAAAAATTTAAAGGGGTCCGAATACCCACTGTATATATACATCATACGTCATGGAGAGGTTAATGTACATGGCATGAAAAAATGGAAAAGTTATAAAATTTTGGAGCAACCAAAGGCTGGACTAACATTTTTTGACTTTTGCCATTCTTTCTACATTTTCACCATAATTGACAAAGCGGGTGGACTTGTTCTGGTGGGGTGGTGACAGTTAAATACAGAGTCTGCGTGAAAAAGATGCTCACATTCCCTAATGGCATGTCAGGATCCATTTTTGGATCTGTGGTAGATCTGGTTTCTCAGATTAAAACTTATTGCCTTTCAGGCCATCGGGGGTTAATGTCAATTTTTTCCCCTGTTGGCCTGCTGGAGTAATTGCATTGCTGCTAGGTTTGCTGATGTGGGTGGTGACCACTGACACCATCCTTCAAAAGGTCACCTGATGCATCAGCTGACTGTTGGACATATAGGTCCTTTCTGGAGACCAACCTAGCCGGAGCAGCTCTCTGGTGTTCAGCCAAGTCTGGTATTTTGAGTCCTGTTGCTGTGCTATCTATGGTGTGGAGTTTGCAGTGGTGCATATAAGCTAAGTTCTGTATTTTAGTTACCTCATCCCTTCTGTGTCTGTTCCCCTCCCCCTGTGCTTCTTATCAGTAGTGGCTAGGTTAGTATCCTTGTCCGGCCAGTGCACTAGCGAGTGCAGTTTAAGGTGACAGTTTAGGGACGAGATATCCTGACACCGGCAGGGGGAAGGATCTGCATAGCGGTTAGGTAAGATCATCGACAGCCTCAGGTTGGAGCCCAGGAGGTGACCATCACTGATTTCCTACTGTCAGGGCGTCCCTCTCCCTTATTCCAAAGACGTTGTGTTGCTGTGTTTTTTGGTGACCGACCAATTGTTGGGTTGTCACACTTTGCCAGTCACTCCGTGACATGGCATTTCTTATTCTGCTTAGAAAACCTCTGCATATTGATTAAACAGACAGAAGTTAATATTTTGTCAAATTATTGTCAGAAACAGCCATTGGCATAAAAAATTACTGGCAAAACAGTACTTTGAGAATTTCTATCAATCTTTCATTCTTACAAAGAAAATATTTTTTCTTCCAGTTATGTCAATTATTTTTCAACCACTTACAATGTTCAGCAAATGAAAACATGTTTGACATTTGGCAGCAGAAAGTCCACTTTGACTTAGATTTCACTCTCGTAGTACATCTTGTAACTTTTCCTGTCCATTCACTATAAAATACATTTTTTGCTTGCTGATATACAGGATGGGCCATTTATATGGATACACCTAAATAAAATTGGAATTGTTGGTGATATCAACTTCCTGTTTGTGGAACATTAGTATCTGGGAGGGTGGAAACTTTTTAAGAAGGGTGGTGACCATTAGAGTTGAGCGACTTTTGTTTTTTTAGGGTCGCGTTTCGTTTCGTGAAACCCGACTTTTCCAAAAGTCGGGTCGCGCAAGATCGTCCGATTATAGGGAAAAGTCGGGGTCGTCCCGAAACACGAAACCCAATGTAAGTCAATGGGGAATAAAAGTCGGCAGTGAGAGGAGGACAGGAAACACACCAACAGTGCCCATTTGAATGCCAAAAGCATCAATTCTTCTTACTTAAGCTTGTCAACCTTAATTAACTTCATAATACAAGTTACGCACTGAAAAATGGGGGTTATTTGGCTACAGTTGTGGGGGGGGAGGGCTGGCTCCAGGTTTTCATGTGCCCTGGGCGAAAGAGCGCCCCTTTAACACATACCACAACTCATCATGCTCCGATACGGCAGAGAAATAGCGGTATAGTACAATGAAAAATACCTCACTTTTTACATCTCATGACGAGGCCCATCTATTTCTCCATACAGAATCATTGGTCCCATATAATGTTTGAAACAGTATATGATGAGCTCCACATAATGCTACAGTATATGTTGGTCCCCATGGATGAAGCTCTACTGTCTTATGGGCCCAAATAATGCTCCAAACATAATGGGCCCCATTTCTAATGCTCTAGTGTATAATGGGCCCTGTAAATGCTGCTCCAGTGTCTGATGTCCACCTTTGGAATGTTCCAGTGTATGGTGGGCCCCATCTATCATTCTCAGACGGTGTTAGGCCCAGTATGGATTGCACGTGATTGCACAAAGGTTAGAAAGGGTACCGTATCCCCAGATAACATGTATGGATAGCGTACACATGCAAAATATATGTCTCAGGAGGCAGGCTCAGACGGTGTTAGGCTCAGTATGGATTGCACGTGATTGCACAAAGGTTAGAAAGGGTACCGTATCCCCGGATAACGTGTATGGATAGCGTACACATTCAAAATATATGTCTCAGGAGGCAGGCTCAGACGGTGTTAGGCCCAGTATGGATTGCACGTGATTGCACAAAGGTTAGAAAGGGTACCGTATCCCCGGATAACATGTATGGATAGCGAACACATTCAAAATATATGTCTCAGGAGGCAGGCTCAGACGGTGTTAGGCCCAGTATGGATTGCACGTGATTGCACAAAGGTTAGAAAGGGTACCGTATCCCCGGATAACATGTATGGATAGCGTACACATTCAAAATATATGTCTCAGGAGGCAGGCTCAGACGGTGTTAGGCCCAGTATGGATTGCACGTGATTGCACAAAGGTTAGAAAAGGTACCGTATCCCCGGATAACATGTATGGATAGCGTACACATTCAAAATATATGTCTCAGGAGGCAGGCTCAGACGGTGTTAGGCCCAGTATGGATTGCACGTGATTGCACAAAGGTTAGAAAGGGTACCGTATCCCCGGATAACATGTATGGATAGCGTACACATTCAAAATATATGACTCAGGAGGCAGGCTCAGACGGTGTTAGGCCCAGTATGGATTGCACGTGATTGCACAAAGGTTAGAAAGGGTACCGTATCCCCGGATAACTTGTATGGATAGCGTACACATTCAAAATATATGTCTCAGGAGGCAGGCTCAGACGGTGTTAGGCCCAGTATGGATTGCACGTGATTGCACAAAGGTTAGAAAGGGTACCGTATCCCCGGATAACATGTATGGATAGCGTACACATTCAAAATATATGTCTCAGGAGGCAGGCTCAGACGGTGTTAGGCCCAGTATGGATTGCACGTGATTGCACAAAGGTTAGAAAGGGTACCGTATCCCCAGATAACATGTATGGATAGCGTACACATTCAAAATAAATGTCTCAGGAGGCAGGCTCAGACGGTGTTAGGCCCAGTATGGATTGCACGTGATTGCACAAAGGTTAGAAAGGGTACCGTATCCCCGGATAACATGTATGGATAGCGTACACATTCAAAATATATGTCTCAGGAGGCAGGCTCAGACGGTTTTAGGCCCAGTATGGATTGCACGTGATTGCACAAAGGTTAGAAAGGGTACCGTATCCCCGGATAACATGTATGGATAGCGTACACATTCAAAATATATGTCTCAGGAGGCAGGCTCAGACGGTGTTAGGCCCAGTATGGATTGCACGTGATTGCACAAAGGTTAGAAAGGGTACCGTATCCCCGGATAACATGTATGGATAGCGTACACATTCAAAATATATGTCTCAGGAGGAAGGCTCAGATGGTGTTAGGCCCAGTATGGATTGCACGTGATTGCACAAAGGTTAGAAAGGGTACCGTATCCCCAGATAACATGTATGGATAGCGTACACATTCAAAATAAATGTCTCAGGAGGCAGGCTCAGACGGTGTTAGGCCCAGTATGGATTGCACGTGATTGCACAAAGGTTAGAAAGGGTACCGTATCCCCGGATAACATGTATGGATAGCGTACACATTCAAAATATATGTCTCAGGAGGCAGGCTCAGACGGTGTTAGGCCCAGTATGGATTGCACGTGATTGCACAAAGGTTAGAAAGGGTACCGTATCCCCGGATAACATGTATGGATAGCGTACACATTCAAAATATATGTCTCAGGAGGCAGGCTCAGACGGTGTTAGGCCCAGTATGGATTGCACGTGATTGCACAAAGGTTAGAAAGGGTACCGTATCCCCGGATTACATGTATGGATAGCGTACACATTCAAAATATATGTCTCAGGAGGCAGGCTCAGACGGTGTTAGGCCCAGTATGGATTGCACGTGATTGCACAAAGGTTAGAAAGGGTACCGTATCCCCGGATAACATGTATGGATAGCGTACACATTCAAAATATATGTCTCAGGAGGCAGGCTCAGACGGTATTAGGCCCAGTATGGATTGCACGTGATTGCACAAAGGTTAGAAAGGGTACCGTATCCCCAGATAACATGTATGGATAGCGTACACATTCAAAATATATGTCAATACATCAGGAGGCAGGCTCAGACGGTGTTAGGCCCAGTATGGATTGCACGTGATTGCACAAAGGTTAGAAAGGGTACCGTATCCACGGATAACATGTATGGATAGCGTACACATTCAAAATATATGTCTATACATCAGGAGGCAGGCTCAGACGGTGTCAGGCACAGTATGGATTTGACAGCCCAGATTACACAGCGGAGGAGCAGGGAGAGGTAAAGATTGCAAATGCTGGGGCACTGCCCAAGCAAGGGGGGCCCACTCGTGGGCGTCGGTACTGGCACTGGGCCCCTCATAGTACAGCGGTGTGTCTGACGGCGGGTGTGCACCACCACCGTCAGAGACACTTGATTGCACTATGAGGGACCCTGTGCCAGTGCCCGCGCCCAAGAGTCGGCCTACCCACCTGTCCAGGGCAACGGCACTCGCACGGTGTCGTGCGCTAGGTGGTGACCCCGGCCATGGGGGGGGAGGCAGCACAGTTAGGGAGTTTTAGAAAGTGGCATATGTTGATGTTGGACATTCAGCTGATGCAAAAGGCGAAATAGGTGAAGTACCAGGAAGAGGTGGACCAAAGCAAGCCATTTTTCTGTCACCCTATGTGTCATCAGGGGAAGGTGGGACAAAATCCTTGGAAACCCATGCGTGGTTCATTTTAATGAAGGTTAGATCATCCACATTTTGGGTTGACAGACGGGTCCTTTTTTCTGTCAGGATTGATCCAGCTGCACTGAAGACTCTTTCCGATAGCACACTTGCAGCTGGGCAAGCGAGCTCCTGTAAGGCATATTGTGCCAATTCAGGCCAGGTGTCCAGTTTAGCGGCCCAATAGTCAAAGGTGAATGACCTGTGTGGGAGAACATCGATATGGGAGGAAAAGTAGTTTGTAACCATAGTTGACAACTGATGTCTCCTGTCACTTTCCATCGATGCAGTATTACCAGTTGTGTGAGCGGTATTTGAAAAATCAGTCCACACTCCACAACATTGTCATGAAACCCCTGTCTCCAACGCCACTTCTGCTGTGTGCACCACGAACACCTCTGCCAAGCTGCCCCCGGCCCGTACGGCTCGTGTGAGAACCATCACCGCTGCTGTGTGCTGGGAATGCCTCAAGCAACCGATTTACCAGAGTTGCTTGTTTATTAGCCAATATTAGGTCAAGGTTCTCCTGTGGCATGATGATTTGTAATTTGCCTTTATAGCGTGGATCCAGGATGCTGGCCAACCAGTAGTCATCATCGTTCATCATTTTGGCAATGCGGGGGTCCCTTTTTAGGATCCGCAAGGCATAATCTGACATGTGGGCCAATGTTCCCGGTGTCAATGATGCACTGCGAGTGCTGGGTGGAGGAGCACTTTCTGGCAAATCCACATCCCTCCAGTCACGCACAAACCCTGTACCAGACCTTGCCACGCCAACATTTTCACTTGCCCCACGAGATGCATCCTCCTCCCCTAAGTAATCATCCCCATCATCATCCTCCTCCTCCTCTTCTTCCTCCACCTCGTCCAGGAGAGGTCCCTGAGCAGACAATGGCTGAATGTCATCAAGGATTCCCTCCTCCTCTTCCTCCTCATCAACATTGGCTGCAGACGCCTGCTCCTTAAGGTGCTTCAAAGTTTGCATGAGCAGACGCATAAGTGGGATGCTCATGCTTAGGATGGCGTTGTCTGCGCTTACCAGCCGTGTGCATTCCTCAAAACACTGAAGGACTTTACAAAGGTCTTTCAGCTTCGACCACTGCACACCTGTCAACTCCATGTCTGCTCTCAAAGTGCCTGGCCGTGTATCCTCCCACAAATGCATTATGGCCTGCCTCTGCTCGCACAGCCGCTCCACCATGTGCAGGGTGGAGTTCCACCTTGTTGCAATGTCGATAATGAGGCGGTGGTTGGGAAGGTGGAGCAATCGCTGCAGCTTCTGCATACGAACGGAGTGTACAGGCGACCGGCGGATGTGCGCGCACAGTCTTCGCACCTTCTGGAGCAGGGCTGTTAACTCCGGATCATTTTTGAGGAAGCACTGCACCACCAGGTTCAAGGTGTGAGCCAAGCAAGGTATGTGGCTGAGTTTTGAAAGGGCTATGGCTGCCACAAAATTACGGCCGTTATCACTAACTACCTTGCCTGCCTCAAGATGTACACTGCCCAGCCATGACTCAGTTTGTCGCTTCAAGTACTCGGCCAGCACCTCGGCGGTGTGTCTGTCGCCCAAACACATCATCTGCAACACAGCCTGCTGACGCTTTCCACTAGCTGCTCGATAGGGGGACACATCATGTTCAACAGTGGCAGCTGCAGATGGAGTGCACGTACGACTGCGCTCTGTGGACGAGCTTTCGCTTCTGGAGGAGGAGGAGGAGGGTCGAACGCCTTCAGCCAACTGTTTCCTATACCGTGGGCTAGGCAGCACTGTCCCACCACCGCTGTCCCCTGTGGACCCTGCATCCACCACATTAACCCAGTGCGCAGTGATGGACACGTAACGGCCCTGGCCATGCCGACTGGACCATGCATCAGTTGTGAGGTGCATCTTTCCTCTCACTGACTGCTTGAGTGCATGGACAATGCGGTCTTTCACATGATGGTGGAGGGCTGGGATGGCTTTGCGAGAGAAGAAGTGGCGACTGGGTAGGTCATAGCGTGGTACTGCATAGGGCATGAGTTTGCGGAAAGCTGTGCTTTCCACCAACCGAAATGGCATCATCTCAAACGAGATTAGTTTGGCAATGTGGGCGTTCAAACCCAGTGTACGCGGATGAGAGACTGAGTACTTTCTTGACCTACTCATAGTGTCTGGGAGGGTGAGCTGGACTTGAGAGCTGCATATGGTGGAAGTAGCGGTGGACAGGGCGGACTGAGAGAGGGTTGATGATGGTGATGGAGTTGGTGTTCTTTCTGATGGCCTAGAATCAGTCTTTCGTTGATATGACAGTGGGATTCCCTGACTGCTGTGGTCTTGCAATGACACCTCAACATTTGCTGCTGTGCTAACCGGTGGGCTTACAGTGGGGGAAACAATGTAGCGTTGCTGACTACCTTCGTTGTGATCAGTTGCACATGTGGCACTTGAGGTTTGGTGTTGTGTCCACGCTTGCAAGTGCATGCTGGTTAAATGTCTAAGCATGCAACTGGTATTCAAATTTTTCAGATTTTTCCCTCGGCTAAAGGTCTTTGCGCACTTCTTACAGATAACCTTGGCCTGATCATGAGGATTTTGTTCAAAAAACTGCCACACTGCACTCTTCCTACTTTGGCAGACATTTTGCGGCCTAGCACGCTGTGATCTTTTGACCCTCTGGACAAGCTGTCCAGCAACTCTTTTGATGTTTGGAACCTGTCTTTGGAGTGCTCCGGGCCTGCCAGATAACAGCTGTTGCGATGTCGATGTCTGCTGTGGATGCTCCTCATCTGAGCTATTGGAAGCAGCACCCTCTTCCCCCAATGGATGCCAATCTGGGTCAAGAACTGGGTCATCCATCACCTCCTCTTCTATGTCATGTGCACCTTCCTCTGTGTCACCGTGTATGGTGGTATAGTGTGCGGGAAGGGGCACCTGAGTCTCATCAGGGTCAGAATCTGGCTCTGTATACTGCGAGGACAATATTGAAAAACAATTCAAAACCTTCATAGCTATTAAATGTGGTCGGGAGATAGTTAAATAACCATCATAATTCCCCCACCCATTAATAAGGACAGATTAAATAATAGTGGAGTACTCAAAGTATCATATGATTGATTCAAAAGAAAAATAGAGTAACCATAAACCACAATAGAATATAAGAAAAATATATAAATCTTTATTAATACAATTTAAAAACAATATCACACATATGTCAACACATAATAGAGGTAGATATAAGAGGAAAAATCCCAGTATGGCACAGAATAGAGCCCCCTTACATATAAAGTGGCAGCATGCAAAAAAGTCCTATACTGCCAATATAAAGCATAAACTGGATCATCAGGCATGCTATGCTTAATATCAGAGACCAAAGTCCGTATACGCCTGAGGCATCCAAGTATAATGTAAAGCATAAAGCTCAAAGTGTAATGAATAATTCAAGATCAGACAAATACTGCATCAATCAGAACTGGGATCATACCCAGTACCTGTAATGTACATGCCACTTACCCATAAGGGATATAAATTGCAGGGAGGATACTGCGCTCAACCCCGACGCGCGTTTCGCCTCGGCTTTCTCCCCTAAAAAATAAAATGTTTGGTATGTATGTAGCTGTTGTTTTTCTAATTTTTGGATTCTAAATGTAACATTTCTGTTGTTCTTCAGCTTCCTGTCCTGGCCTGTTTTATGCCGCCCTCCACCATGAGTTTCTCATTGGAAGATCTACCATTTCTGTCATAGTCAGTTCGACATGTAGTGAAATCTGGTCAAGACTACATCAACTCGTCATGCCCGAGCCCAGGATGGAAGACTGGTTGAGGATCTCAAGGGACTTTGAGGAGGAATGCCAGTTTCCAAATTGTATTGGGGCCCTTGATGGGAAACATATCTGGGTGCGTAAGCCGCCGAAGTATGGCTCCCAATTCTTCAATTATAAGCAATACTTTTCTGTTGTATTGTTGGCTCTGGCCAACCCACAATACAAGTTTATAATTGTCGACATTGGGGCCTATGGAAGGACGGGAGACTCAAGAGTCTTCAATACTTTAATTATGGATAGGCGGCTACGCAACAACCAGTTGGATCTACCAGCACCATGCCAGCTACCAGGCTCCACTCAAGAATCAGTCCCTTATGTTCTTGTGGCAGATGAAGCATTTCAGTTAATGCGCAATGTAATGAGGCCATATCCCCAGCACAACCTGGATCACTGGCGCAAAATTTTTAACTTGCGCCTATTACGTGCTTGGCGACTGGTGGAGTGTTCCTTTGGCATTCTTTGTGCCAAATGGTGGGTCCTCCAGTCTGCCATTCAGCTGACTGAACAAAATGTGAATGAAGTTATAAAAGCATGTGTCGTTCTTCATAACTTCACCAGGATACATGATTGTTCCTCCTCTGCTGGTGTTGCGCATGGGTTGGACAATGTGCGTTGGGCGAGACCACATGTCAACACTCAATGTAGACCGCTCTCTGGTGCATGATGTTTTCACGAATTATTTTATGTCAACTGAGGGGGAAACTTCTTGGCAAGAGCATGCTGTGTCTATGTTATAAATTTTTGCTTTTTGTCTGTGTAAATATATATATTTCAACCCCTTATGTTTCTCTCACCTTGTAATTGCCTTAGTAAGCGTATGTTAGTATGTCATGAATGTTTTGCATAATTGAGACAGAGACGTAAAATTATGTTGTCAAATTTTTACTTTTGCAAATTTGTTTTTGTTTTTTCAAACCATACTATTGCCCTATGGTAAATGTGGCAATGGGCCAAAGTGGCCTTTTTGCAGAATTTAAAAGTTACAAACAACACATTTTCTGACCAAAAAAAATAAAAAAACAAACATTATGCAAAAACAATATTCCAACATTACAAATTCTGGTAGGTAGGGGGAGGAGAAGGCGGAAGACCAGCCTGTGTTTGCTGCTGGCTATTTTGCCCAACTTGGCCATCACCCTGTGTGGGGGCATACTGTTGCCCATGATGTCGGCAATGTACTGCCTCCTGTGATTGTGGTGGGCACTGGGCAGACTGATACTGGAGAGGGGCCACCTGTTGGGGCTGGTAGGCCCATTTCTCATACCCACCAAAATAGCCATGTTGTCCCCAACCTGGTTGGGACTAGCCTCCAACACTGGGTGGGAACAAGTGGCCACATTGGTGAGGTTGGCTACAGGCAAACATATGTGGCTGCTGTGGGCAAGGTTGGGTGGGGGGAGGAAGGGGGTGAGGTGTAGGCCCACGTGTTTGAGGATCCTCAGAGCCTGATTGAGCAAGCATGTGAGTGGGGTCTAAGGCACATCAGATTCCTTGGGGAAAGCGGCCACCTCTCCAGATATTCAAATAACTCATATGGGGTATTGGGGTGTGTGCTTGCGTCAAGCAGGATCTGAAAACATCCTTGAACACGTAGCCTCACCTCACAGGGAAGGGACGAAGATAAGGGGCCAGGCTGTGTGAGTACACCTCCTCCCCATCATCATTATTCACTCTAGCAAGATAGTTGAGTACCCCTGTGTCAACATTGGTACGGCTATCTTGGGCAGAGATCTGGCGCCTTCTTCTTCCTCGCTGGCATGGTCCAGCAGGCTGTGGGGAGCCCTGTAGCTGGGCAGTTGGGCTGCTGCTGATGTTGCCCTGATCATCCTGTATGGCGGATGGTAATGGTGCTGCAGCAGACGGTCCTGCTTGTTGATGTGGTCCTGTGGTGGGATTTGTGGTGCAGGTCTACATGCAAGGGCAGGCGCAGGGTTATCAGGAGAATAAACTTTACCCATGCTTCTTGGAGGGGGAGATGATGGACCAGCCACCTCTTCCCCTACAGCCACAGGATCAATGATGGGCTCTGTATCTGAGCCAGTTTCCCTTTCCGTAAGGTTAGACTGAGTTCTGTTATGAAATATAAAATAGCCAAAACAAAAAAACATTAGTTTTGGCCCTGTAAAGTATCTGTGCAATGTGGTGTGAGGTATCTACTTACGGTCTCATATCCAGAATTGGAGCAAGGAAGGAGAGGCGATCATAATACACATATTTTCGCTTTGTGTGGCCTGCATCACCACTCCTGGCCCGCTGCTGACGTTCCCGCCTGTACTGGTCACGGATGCTACGCCAGCGTCTCATCACATATTAAACTGCAATGTGACAGGAAATATTCTAAATTTCTCAAATTTACAAAAAGTTGCATAGTCATGTGGCCTTTTAGGGTGTGCTTTCTACCCAGGGTGGCATATATAATTGGGGCATCCAGGCCAGATGCACAGGGTCACATTAGCTCAGGGGTTAAGTAACTACTCTTAAATTGTTTGCCTAGGAGGATGAGGAGCTTGTGGACAGGGAACAATTATGTCAGGGTAAAAGCAATGGGTCAAATAAAAATCTACACACCTCAAGAGGCAATTAGGCCAAGCACAGGAAGGAAGGGGGGCCTTATTCCAAATGCCTTTTTTGATGTGAGGTTATTTTAAACCCTTTTTTTGGTTGTACTTACTCATTTGCTGTTGCTCCTCACGTGGCCGATCACCAAAATCGTGGAACATCTGGCAAGATATGCACCTCCATGATGCCTCCTTTCTTGCCTGGTTGCCATAATGGGCATCACGTTGGTCCCAGATTTCCGGCCACTCCTGCACTAATACAATCAGCATTTCCACATTGAGGTAGTAGGGTGCCATGATGCTGTACTCCGTGGAGGCGTACTTCCTGGATGTCTGGAGAGCTTTTTGAGCTAATTAGCATGTCTAAGCTTCCTGGTTATTGATTGGTCCATTTCCTGTCACCTGCCAAAGACCTGCGTATATCTCGCAAGTCACACGTGTGGTCCGTGTGTAATGCGCTGTTTTTGCGCACCCATAGACTTGCATTGGCATACTATGGGCATAGTAGGCTGACAATCGCAGCATGCTGCGATTGGCACGGACTGTAAAATACGCGCGAGAAATATACGGCTGATAGGAGCAACCCCATAGAGAATCATTGGTCCGTGTGCAATGCGTGGTTTTTACGCCTCTCACTCATCCGTATTTCTCGCTAGTGTGACCCCGGCCTTAGGTTTGCCGGAAAAATGCTTGGATTTCCCATTGACTCCCATTATACTTAACATAGAACGAGCATACAAGCATTAAAAATTGCTCGATTTGAGTAACGAGTATCAAATCATTTTAGTGCTTGCTCATCTCTAGTTTTAACCTTTGCTTTATTTTTCCTTCTCTTCATCCAAGAGCCATAACTGATGTTTTTGTCTATCCACATAGCCATATTGATTTATTCATTTTTATGGGATAAATTGTAATTGTGATTGATAGTGTACTCTTTACTATGTACTGTACTAAAAAACAGGAACATTTTTGCAAGTTGTTAATATAGTAAAAACATGTAAATCCACCATTGTATTTTGGGTTTGATTTAGGTTATGTGCACATGACCAGGATTCCCGCGGATTCTATGCATTTTTGCCACGTTTTTTCGCAGCGACAACGCTGCAAAAATGCATAGGATAAGCAAACTCATTATATTCAATGGCATTCCGCACATGCTGTGATAATGCTGCGTATTGTTTCATGGGGAATGGCATCGCAGAAAAATATGCAGCATGCTCATTCTTTGTGCGGAATCATGGGAATTCCGCACACATAAAAATGCATTGTTCCGATTACTTTCCGCATGTGGCTATGCCCACCATGCGCAAAGTAAGTGGAAAATGTGCAGATGGTACCCATGGTCTGGAGGAGAGGAAATTCTCCTCCAGGCTCTGGGTACCATATCCCTGTGAAAAATAGAATTAAAATAAAAAATCGTGATATTCTTACCTTCCGGCGTCCCACGGTCATTTTCGTAAGGCGTCGCTGGGAACGGGAGTTGGCGGGAGCATCGCTGAGGCCTTGGGACGCTGTATGGGATGCCGAAAGGTGAGAATAACACGATTTTTAATTTTTTTTATTATTTTTAACATTATATCTTTTTACTACTGATGCTGCATAGGCAGCCTCAATAGTAAAAAGTTGGTCACACTAGTCAAACACTATGTACTGACTCTGGAGTAAAAATAACTTTTTTGTTGCCAACAAATTAAAGAACATTTATTTTAACTTAGTAGGAACAGTATTAAGATCAAGTACAGCACGCATTTTCCTTTTACATGGTCATAGCATGCAGTGTCCAACAGTTAACACAAACAGTACTTTCTTCCACTTTCCCAGTGCATTTTCCACAAACTGGTTTGTTACAGCTTGCTCAAGTTTTAGTTGTTTTGTTTACGTTGCATCTTCCAACTCCACATTTTCGAAGCTTGCGGATTTCTTGTCCTTTTGTTTGTGGTTCAGACAGTGTGGATGATGGGCCACTTCTTCTGACTCATTTTCAGATAAATTCTGAAGACATTTCAAAATTTCATCACTTGTCAGACCCCTCTGCTTACTCATGCTTCAAATATACGTCGCAAAAAGGGACTTGTAAGATCGCAGAAGTAATAAAACGACACTGTACAAACATGCAGAGTTGTAGCTTCAACTGTAATGTTTGCTACTGAAGTGCAGACAGAAATTGCTACAAGAGACATGGATCAAACATGTTCAGATAAGTTTAGACAAAACAAAATGCTGAATCATCCCTGATATGCAAAGATACAATTACACTCTACAACTAGGGAGAAGCACTGTGATTTTCTGTACTCTGTAATATTAGGTGACTTACCTACTACTACTTTTATATATGGGGTCAAATTGACCCCTTCAGTACTTATAGGTATGAATTGTGAAATCCGTGCCCCTGAAAAGTTACAATTCATTTTTGTGTCCTAAAATATACACTACCATGAATAAATAAAAGTCACAAAAAGTCAGAATTCATTTGTCAAAATTTTAGAAATTATAGGAAAAAGAAATAGCAAAAGGGTCAAAATGACCCCATCCGGTAGTTCTAGTGTTAACAGAAATTTTTGTAATGTTTAAAAAAAAAATGAACATTTAACTTTATTTTTCACCAAAAATTTACTTCAGATCCAATTTGTTTTATTTTACCAAGGGTAACAGGGGAAATCGGACCCCAAATGTTGTTGTACAATTTGTCTTGAGTACGCTGATACCCGGTATATGCATGTAAACCACTGTTTGGGCGCATGGCAGAGCTCGGAATGGAAGAAGCGCCATTTAATTTTTCAATGCAAAATTGGCTGGAATTGAGATCGGACGCCATGTTGTGTTTGGAGAGCCCCTGATGTGACTAAACAGTGGAAACCCCCACTAGTGACACCCTTTTTTAAAGTAGACCCCCTAAGGAACTTATCTAGATGTGTGGTGAGCACTTTGAACCCCCAGGTGATTCACAGAAGTTTATCATGTAGAGCCGTAAAAATAAAAAATCTTTTTTTCACAAAAATGATCTTTTTGCCCCCAGTTTTTTTATTTACTCAAGAGTAAGAAGAGAAATTGGACCCTAAAATTTGTGCAATTTGTCCTGAGTAGGCTGATACCCCATATGTGGAGGTAAGCTACTGTTTGGGCGCATGGCAGAGCTTGGAAGGGAAGGAGCGCCATTTGACTTTTCAATGCAAAATTGGCTGGAATTGAGATCAGATGCCATGTCACGTTTGGAGAGCCCCTGATATTCCTAAAAAGTGGAAAACCTCCAATTCTAACTCCAACCATAACCCTGAGTTTGTCCTGAGTACGCTGATGCCCCATATGTTGGGGTAAACCACTGTTTGGGCACACGTTGGGGCTCGGAAGGGAGAAAGCACTGTTTGACTTTTTGAAAGCAAAATTGTCTGGAATCAATGGTGGCACCATGTCGCGTCAGGAGATGCCCTGATGTGCCTAAACAGTGGAAACTCCTCAATTCGAACTCCAATCCTAAAACTAACACACCCCTAATCCCAACCCTAACCCTAATCCCAACCATAACCCTAATCCGAACCATAACCCTAATTCCAACTGTAACCCTAACCCTAGCTTTAGCCCTAGCCCTAACCCTAACCCTAGCCCTAACGGGAAAATGAAAATAAATACATATTTTTTATTTTTCCCTAACTAAGGGGGGGATAAAGGATATTTGATTAACTACTTATAGTGGGGTTTAATAGCGGGCTTTTATGTTTGGCAGCTGTCACATATTAAAAGATGCTTTTTATTGCAAAAAATAGTTTTTGTATCACCACATTTTGAGAGCTATAATTTTTCCATATTTTGGCCCAGAATCATGTGAGGTCTTGTTTTTTGTGGGACGAGATGACCTTTTTATTGGTACCATTTTTAGGCACAGGACACTTTTTGATCGCTTTTAATTCCATTTTTTGTGAGGAAGAATGAACAAAAGCAATCATTTCATGAATTTCTTTTGGGGGGCGTTTATACCGTTCTGTGTGTGGTAAAATTGATAAAGCAGTTTTATTCTTCATGTCAGTGCGATTACAGTGATTCCTCATCTTTTTTTTATGTCTTGATGCTTTTATACAATTAAAACTATTTTATATAAAAAAATAATTATTTTTGCATCAGTTTATTTTGAGAGCTATAACTTTTTTATTTTTTTGCTGATGATGCTGTATGGGGGCTTGTTTTTTGCGGGACAAAATCACGGTTTCAGCGGTACCACATTTATTTATATCCGTCTTTTTGATCGTGTGTTATTCCACTTTTTGTTTGGCGGCATGATAAAGCATTTTTTTTTGCCTTTTTTAATGGTGTTCACTAATGGGGTTAACTAGTAGGATAGTTTTAAAGGACAGGTCATTGCGGATGTGGTGATACTAAATATGTGTACTTTTATTGTGTAGCTTTTTTTATTTTAATATTTTTATGTATTGATTGAATAAATATTGATTTTTTTATTATGTATTATTATTTTCAATTATTTTTTTAAAATATTTTTACAATTATTTTACATTTTTTTTTAAATTTAATTCTTACTTTTACACAGTGTCCCACTATGGGACACTCATTTTGTGCAGGCTGATCGCTTCTATAGCATGTACAGTAGATCTGTAAGCAATAGAAGCTGTCAGCGCTGCTGTCTGGCTCTTCATCCACCACCCAGCTCCCTGGAGGGGGCTATGACTCAGGCCATGGATGGATCGGAGGCTGCGGGAGAGAGGTGTAATGCAGCAAGAGGTACATTTGTTTCCTGCTAATACTGATGTAATGCCACATTCTGAACCTATGGAGGTGGGGCCATCATCCTCAAGGGTTAGAAGAAGAGACGACGATGGGAAGGAAAGTTATGTTTAAACTGTGGAAATCCCGGACATTGAGAAAAGGACTGCACCTCCGGCCCACTGACTAGCAAGGTGTCAGGAAACGCCTAAGTCTGGGTGACAACCGAGGAGGTCACCCAGACTCTCAAGTACCTTTTTCCTCATTTCATAAGATATTGTTGGAAGTGGAACTTGGTTGTGGGAATTGCTACATGCCCACTTCAGCTTTTGTGGACTGTGGGTCGTCCATGAACTTTATTGAATCTAACTTGGTGGCCATTCATATTGTGGCCATTGGCAAAACACTGCTTGCTAAGAATGTTATTAAATTTTTCTTGGAAAAGTTCTTCTCAAGGTGGGTTGCTTGCATCAGGAACGTATTTCATGTTATGTTCTGGACAATTTTCCTGCAGGACTGCTGTTGGGATTTCCTTGGTTACAGTTACACAACCTTGTAAGACTGGGAATATAGGGATATTGCTAAATGGGGTCTTAATTGTTCTAAGGATTGTCTTGCTACTGTACTTGTGTCATCCGTTAAACTGGAGGGTATTCCAGAGTACCTGAAGGATTTTGAGAATGTGGCTGAGGCCTTACCACCACATTACCCTTTTGATTGTACAATCAATCTGATTCCGGGTGCTAAATTGTCTAAGGCCCATCTGTACCGTTTCCGGCCCGAAGAGAACTGCAATGAAGAAGTGTATCTCAGAAAGCCTACGTAAAGGTCACATCCATGCCCTGTGTCTCCTGTGGCAGCTATATTCTTTTTTGTAAAAAGAAAAGATGGTGGTTTGCGCCTGTGCCTTGATTTTCTGGAAATAAATAAGATAACGGTGATAAATACATATCCACTCCCGCTCATCCATGATCTGTACAACCAATTATCAGGGGCCAAGTTGTTTTCTAAATTAGACATCAGAGGAGTGTATAATCTTATCTGTATTTGGGAGGGGGATGAGTGGAAAACAGCTTTTCTCACCTCTGAGGGTTTGCTTGAGAATTTGGTCATGCCCTTTCGTCTTACTAATGCGCCAGCAGTGTTTCAGAATTTTATTAACCATGTATTTTCTGATTTCATTGGTGGTTTATTTAGCGGATATCCTTGTATTTTCATCTGACAAACAAGATCACATGGGTCATATACGTGCAGTTCTCCAGAGGTTACGGGAGAACTCTCTTTTTGCTAAACCTGAAAAGTGCTCATTTTTCATCCAAGAGCTGTCCTTTCTGGGGTCATCTTGTCCGCCAAGGGGTTTTATATGGACCCTGGGAAGGTAAGGGCCATTGTGGATTGGGTGCAACCCAAAAGCCTTAAGGGTCTTCAGCCCTTTTTAGGGTTTGCCAATTATTGCAGGAAATTCATTAAAAGGTTTTTGCAGGTGGTCAAGCCTCTCACTGATCATACTTGAAAGGGGGCTGATCTTTAAAAACTGGTCAGCTCCAGCAGTGGCGGCATTTTCTTCATTTAAGGAATGTTTTGTGGCTGCCTCTGTTTTGGTCCAGCCCATCTGAACCATTCATTGTTGAGATGGACGCATTGGAGTAGGGGGTGGGGGCGGTGTTGTCCCAAGGACCCATCACTTTAACTAACTTAAGAACTTGTGCCTTCTTCTCCAAGAAATCTTTTCCTGTTGAGAGAAATTACGATGTTCATCGGATCAAGGTGATTACGGACCACAAGAACGTGTCCTACATTGAGTCCGCCAAACGTTAGACTCCTAGACATGCGAGGTGGTCGCTTTTTTTTCACGCTTTCATTTTTCCATCACCTTTCGACCTGGTTCCAAGAATGTCAAGGCTGATGCCTTATATCTCAGTTTGAATCCGATATCACCTCCCGAACCTCCTTCCTCCATTCTTCAGCACGGGGTTGTCGTGGCAGGGGTGTCTTCAGAATTGGAGTGGGAGATTCATGAGGCTCAGTCTCTTGCTCCTTCGTCATTTCCTGATAACAAGTTCTTCATCCCTGTTCAGGATCGGTTGAGGGTACTCCAGGAGTCCCATGATTATGCTCTTAGTGGGCATCCTGGAATCTCGGCCACTCAAAGAACTATTGCTAGGCTGTTTTGGTGGTCCTCTATGGCCTCCGATGTCACCGTGTTTGTGTCTTCTTGTGATAAAAAGCTTCCCATAACCAGCCAGCCGGGGAATGGGTGCCATTACCAATTCCAGATCGACCGTGGACTCATTTGTCCATGGACATTATCACTGATCTCCCTCCTTCCAATGACAAAACTGTGGTCTGGGTGGTGGTTGACAGATTCAGTAAACAAGTGCATTTTGAACCTTTGGCAGATCTGCCTAATGCAGAATCACTATCTAAGTTGTTTATTGAGCATACGGTGCGGTTGCATGGTGTGCCTCTGAGTGTGGTTTTGGATAGAGGGGTACAATTTGTGTCCTAATTCTGGAGCGCTTTTTATAAAAGGTTGGGTAATAGCTTGACTTTCTCCTTGGCCTACTATCCAAAGAACAACGGTCAGACTGAGAGGACCAATGAGACACTTGAACAAATTTTGCGGTTTCTTGCCATGTCTCAGCAGGATGATTGGTGATCTTCGTAGCCCATGGCTGAGTTTGCATTTAATAATCGGATTAATCAGTCCACTGGCACATCTAGATCCTTTTGTAACTACAGTTTTCACCCCCATTTTGGTGAATTTTCCAGGCTGGATTCAGGGTGTCCAGGGGCTCATTCGACTATTCAGTGGTTGGGGGAGTTATGGAGGGAGGTCCAGAGGAACATTGGGGAGGCTCAGGGCAAACATAAACATTTTACGGACAAGCGACAATCTTTAGGGCTGGTATTTCTAGTAGGAGATAAGGTGTGGTTGTCTACCGAGGACTCACGGTTGAAGGTTAAAGCTGGGTCCCAAGTTTATTGGTGCTTAATGGAAGTTGTCAATCCAGTTGCCTTTCGTTTGCGCATTCCTCCATCGCTTCGGATCCCCAATTTGTTCCATAAATCCCTGCTGAAGTAATTTGTACCATCCTCTGTTGGGTCACCGTCCCTTTCACCACCTCTCTTTGTGGATGGTCAGACTGAGTATGAAGTGGAATGGATTGTGGATTCTTGTATAGTCCACCGTTCACTTCAATATTTGGTTGACTGGAAGTGGTATGGTCCTGAGGATTGATTGTGGGTCCCATCACAATCTGTCCATGTTGACCGCTTGGTTTGGGCCTTTCACGCTCATTATCCTGGGAAGCCAGGGGGTCCAGTGGTCCTACCTTGAGAGGAGGGCACTGTCGTGATCCAGGCAGGGTTTTGTAACCTTTCTCTCTTTCCCGGTCTGATCTTGTCAAGGGTTAACTTTTCTCTGCCTCGTTCTGGCTTCAGGCTGGCTATTTCTCTCTACTGCATCCTGCAGGCGGTGTCAGTTATAGTTTCTGCCTACAGCGGGATTAGCTGACTCTGTGTATACCCTGATTTATCCTTCTGCTGTTGCTGACTTTTTCCCATGTCTGTTTTGTTCCCCTCTTCCTTCCCAATTCTGTGTTCCTCTTTCATATTTTGGACTCTCTGGTATTTGATTTGGCTTGGACCCTGACCTGCTATATGTCTGTGACTTATCTGCTCCTGACCAGTACTGACCCATTTGGCTTGTTTCTGACTCTGTGTTTGTTTATTCCTGTGATACTGCACTACAGACTAATATCGACCCAGCTTGTTTGACTATTCTGCTGTCACCTCCTGGTAGCCTCACTGCTGAACTTCGGGTCTTCTCTTGCTGTGTACAGTCCTCCCTCCACTCTATTGCCATCTAGTGGAGCTTGTATCTACATGCATAGCAGCAGTGTGACAACATTAAACTGTATGAATGACAATCACATCAATTTTTTCATGAAAAAATTTGATCACCTGCAGCAGGCAGTTTTTTTTTAGATTGTAAGGATGACATTCCAGTTCATTTTTTTGAAGGTTTCTTTTTAGTTTAACCCCTGTACCCCCTTGGGTCTTTCCGTTTTTACTTTTTCGCTTTTTGCTCCCTTTCTTCCCAGAGCAATAACTTTTTTATTTTTTCATCATTATAGCCATAAGAGGGCTTGTTTTTGCTAGACAAGTTGTACTTTTGAACTAACTCATTGGTTTTACAACATAATGTACTGGAAAATGGGAAAAAAATTGAAAGTATGGTGGAATTGCAAAAAAAGTGCAATTCCACACTTTTTTTCACCATTTTCACTAAATGCTAAAACTGATCGGCCATTATGATTTTCCTGGTCTTCATGAGAGGACCACAATGCTAACCCATTGGCCCCTCACGGTTACAAGTACTGGCAACTAAGCCATTTAAATGCTGCTGTCATTTATTGTTCGAGCTCGAGTCAATACTGCCGGGTATGTTGCATACTTGTTTCCTGCCTGTGCTCCATACTATCGCCATGACCATATGACATATTTTTATGTTGTCGCAAAGATGTTAAAAGGTGCTGAATTCCATGTTTTCAAAATTGTAAATTAATGGTATCAAGACGTAAACCTGCCACACGTGTGTTAAAATGCGGTGTCTGTACCATAAAGGTCTATGCAGACAGTAAAATAAATTTAGACAAAGAAGGATAATATGAATGGTTCTACACAATATACTGAAAGTAAACTCATTATTGTATTGTTTTATATGGAGAAGGTAGCAAAGCATATCAAGAACATTTATTTGCATCTTAAAGTTGTTTTAACTTTTGGTAATGTAGTTACCTTTAGTGATAGTTATATCAGATGAAAGTCAAGAAGAATCTGTAATGCCTCTATGAATGCCAGCTATTAAATATATATGACCAAGTTATGTCAGTTACCATAGGAGATTATGTACTTTTATAATAATAGTGAAAATAAATAAAAAATAAAATAAAAAGCAATAGTACTAAAAAAATTGGAAATCAGCTTAGTCTTTGCTTTTTGGAACAGAAATAACACTGACTTAACTGGGCTTGTTCAGTCATTTTAAATTAACCTCTGAAAATCAGTACATTTGCTTAAAAAATGGAAGGATAAGTAAACTTGAAAAACAAACCTTTCTTCTCCAAAATATTCCCACAATAGTTTTTTTTTTTCTTCGGACCTTTATTTTGTAGGATGACGCAAGTTGTTGAAAGTCAAACCTCAGTCTTAGGTGTCTCGGTTATTTATGGAAAATGCTAATAGTGCTTTCTTGCTTGGCCATCTGTGGTTAGACGTTAATTACTGCTGACTAGTTGAACTTTTGTTTTAATTTCATTGTGCAGATACAGACAGTATGTTGTCTTTTCCGTTATTTTATGCCTCACTTTGCACTCTGAGGAAGGCAGTAAGTCAGTCATTCTAAATAGATATTTCTGCATTAATTTCTGCATATATAACTAAAACATTAAAAGCACAATTATCTTAAATGGTATGTGGTTTATTTATATAAATGTTGAAATGTGCAAAATAACTGGAATATTTTTTTGCTTATCATATTGTGCAAAAAAAAGCTTAAATACTGTTGATGCTAATATCATGCAGAAAAGTCAGACACTAGACTCAACTAAGCTACCGTATATACTCGAATATAAGCCGAGATTTTCAGCCCATTTTTTGGGGCTGAAAGTCCCCCTCTCGGCTTATATTCGAGTCATATACACCGGGAGGTTGGAGGGGGAGGGGGTGCGGGGGTGTCAGGTCATACTTACCCGTCCTGACGCTGTCTCTTGAGCCCCCAGCTTCTCCGCGCTCTCTCTTCCTGCCTTCAGCGGTCATGTGGTACCGCTCATTAAAACTCATGAATATGCGCATATTCATGAGTTTTAATGAGCGGTATCACATGACCGCTGAACGCAGGAAGAGAGAGCGCGGAGAAGCTGGGGGCTCAAGAGACAGCGTCAGGACGGGTAAGTATAGCGATACTCACCTGTCCTGCGTCCATGGCTGCTTGTTGCTGTCTATCATCGGTCAGTGACTTCAGACAGCAGAGGGTGCGGTGACGTGATTAGTGCGTGCCGCATCCCCTGCAGTCTGAACGTCACTGACCAAGCAGCCATGGACGCAGGACAGGTGAGTATCTGACACCCAGCGACGGAGAGGTGAGTATGTCATTTTTTTTTTACATGCAGCAGCGGCAGCACATGGGGGAATAATCTATGGATCTTCTTATGGGGGCAGCATATGGGGGAATAATCTATGGAGCTTCTTCTGGGGACACCATATGGGGGAATAATCTATGGAGCATTTCCCACCCTAGGCTTATACTCAAGTCAGTAAGTTTTCCCAGTTTTTTGTGGCAAAATTAGGGGGGTCGGCTTATACTCGGTTGGCTTATACTCGAGTATATATGGTAATTTAAAATATAAGTTAGTTAATAGGACTTTGGGCCCGAATCATTGACTTGTGTTTTGCACACCAGGCTTAATGAACATGTTTGCCGGAGAAAAGTACACCTAATTCATTAAAAAAGAACACACCACTTAATGAATTAGGTGCATCTCACTGGCATGCACAACCATCAGAAATGTTACTCATGACAGATGCTGGGGTAAAATTTCTGGTGGTACAGACTGGTTTCGAAAAGCCCATGCTTTTGGCAAAGCTGGATGATTTTGTTGCAAAACTTTGTGAAACTTGAAAGTGTTTTATGCCAGAATTCTCAGGTCCCATGTAACTGGAAATGTTCTATATTGAAAAGGGCTCAAGTTGATGTATTGCCTCAAGACAGCAGGGAAAAGTTGAATGAACTTTGTTAGCTAAAAATTATAGAATAAACAAAGCACATAGCTTTGTGAGATGGATCTTATAAAAATCGTCTGCCAATCTTCTACAGAAATTGGATTTTAATTTCCCATGCTAATGAGTGCTAGACGCAGCCATTGTATGACCTAGAGACTTAGTGCACCATTTCACCAGCTAATATTGCTTGCCTCACCCATATCAAAGGCAAAAGTAGGAGTTGTTTGGTTTCCATGAGTTATCCTGAGCTGTTTTTTAAAATGAAAGTAAATTTGGTGAATCGATAGAATGCTCCCTACCTCCTGGATTCAGCAGTATTTACATCTTTAAGATTAAAGATATGAATGTTCCCACACAATGGGGTTTGAAGAGCACTAACTCTCTGCCCCGATGTTCAGTGGTATAATGAAGTGGGAGACTTCTGCAACTGAATGTACAGTAAAGCAGAAGTAAACAAATGCCGCTATCTAATGGCCAGAAATTCTAAGAAGAGGATAAAAAGAAAAAAAGCAGTAACTGGGAAGTGAATGTATGTTGCAGGCAGGAAAAATAGGCAAGTAGCGCAAGGACATGTGACAAGCTGAATTGCAGCTAGAAAATATAAAAGCGCCTTGAAGTCCAACGTGCAGTGCTAGTGGAAATGGCTTACAGCCACATCCAAGAGAGTGGAGAACAGCAGGACAAGATCTCTGGCTCAGAGGTGGTATGAGCGGGAAGTGCCAGAAGCCTTCTTAAAGGGGCGGTCATGTGAGCATGAGGTGCATGAAGCCTTCTTAATGAGACGGTTCTGTGGACAGGAAATGCAGAAAGTCTTCTTTAAGGGAAATTAATTGTGACTGGGAATCTCTGGATCTGACTGGCACTGATTAGGTGCTGAATTAACCTTCTGCTATGGTGGTGTCGTGTCGCTTGCTTCCAACCGCTTCTGAAATGGTAATTCACCAGGAAATGCCCCACTTCTTTCAAAACATTCATTCCCAGTTTCTTAAAGGAAAATGGATAATCCAGTGAGAAGTTAAAGAGATAAGGACAATCAGGTGAACAGTTGAAGATTTGGATGACCTGTTGAGCTGAAATCTGGATACCTAAGCGGCGATACAGAGGACCCAGGTTGGGCTCTAAGGGATGGAGGCAGCTGGAACAACAAGTTGGTGAAGTGACTCATCCGTATACTACAACAATAATCTTGCGGCTTAATGGAGAAATAGAGCTGACTCCCGTAGAGGCCTTTACAGTGACTACCACAACAGACTTGGTGTTTAGATGACGATGGTGATGACTACCAGACAGATTTTTACATACCAAGGTACCAGTTGAAATAATGTTGGCTATATTAGTTTCTAACTTTGTTATTCAAAATTGTGTTGTGAAACAATGATACTGTTTATATAGCTAGAATAATAATCCCGAGTATTGTGAACTTGTTTAATTTTTCTGGTAAATCACTAACCCTTGAGGAAACCTCATCACACTGCTGATGTTTTAGTGCACTGTAGCAAAAGTGGTGAAGATAGTGAGGAAGCTGAATATTAAAGTGACTTTAAATGTACCTTGGAGATTTCAAGATGCAGAAAATGACCATTGTGAAGAATGAGCACAGTATGAAGAGAGGGCAGCATGGAATAGTGTGAAGGCTTAGTGTGGCACCATATGAAGACCGGCAGCATGTGGAGACACTGTGAAGAAGGGGAAGTGTGAGGGAAGGTAGGATGAAATGGTCAGTGTGGATATGTGGACAACATGAGGGGAAGCAGTAAGAGAATGGACAGTGTTTACCGGAGACAGTCTAGAAACCATAGTTCATAAGAGCAATGTTGAAATGGGACAGAGTATATTTCATAGTTCACAAGGGCTTATAGTTCATAAGGTCAAATGTTATGGCTTCTTAAGTCTTAAAGGAGGACACTATGGCAGTTAAAGTTAGTAAGGGCTGACAGTGTGGTGTCTATAGTTCATAAGGTGGGCATCATAATTTATGAGAGCAGACAATGTGGTGTTATAATTTACAAGGGAATATGGAGGGCAGCTATAGTTGATAAAGGGGGATAGTGTGATGGATACGGTTAATAAGGGGGTATGATGTGGCATATTCCTTTATAAGGGCAGGCAGTGTGGCAGTTAAGGTTCACAAGGGTAGAGAGAGCGGGAGTTATGGTTCATCAGTGAATACGGTGGTTATTGTTTATAGGGGCAGATGGTGTGGCCATTATAGTTAAAGGGGTTCTCCATTTGTAGGACAGCTCCATCTTGATCTGAATGTTTGCCTCCATGAAAATAAAAGCACTTATTCTCACCTCCAATGTCAGCCATGTCAGCTCTCATGTTCCCGGGGTTCATGTGCCATTGTTATGAAACATGAGCTCTACGCCCAATCAGCACTAGAGTCACTGTGCCCTCCTTAGGATGCATTAGTTATCAAGAGGAAGTGTGGCCAGCTGCACCTCACATTTCCTCTTGATTAGCCATTGTTGTGCATTATTTTTGCAGTGCGGAGTGTGTATGTGTCTCAATTGTTGTGGTCCAGCTATTTGTTGTTCAAAGTGCCCAATCCAGTTTTGCTACTCAGTCTGTGATAACCTGTGGGAATCTGCTAGAGATAAACAAAAATTGAAGTGTAATTAAATTCTTCTTAAATATTGCCAAAAAAAAAAGTAGCTTGCTTCCGCATGGAATCATCAAAATGAGGGCCAGTTCAGGCCACTTCACGGTAGGCCTTAACTTCCAGGTATGATAAAGACCAACACGGTTCTCATAAGTGAGCAAGGTAACGATGTGACTCATAATGTTGTAACTGTATGCACGGTTGTACAGAATTATCCTCAGCCTCATCTGAATTGGATGTCAATGCCTAGCTTAATAAGAGCTGGGGATTCAGTGCTCACGGCAGTGATATGAAGCTAAAAGAACGACTGCATAGATGACGGTGAGGAGGGAGGGTCTGGAGCGATGATCGGTAGGGAAAGTATAAGTACTTTTTTATTTTTTACATCTTAAATGTATTATGCTCTGGGATCTGGAAAGACTGGTTAATAATTGGGAACATCAGTGAGAACATGCAAATTTGAATTTTGCCTATCTGCTCATCTCTAATATCTCTATGTGATGCCTACATCTCCCAGCTGTGTGCGGCCTCCTTTGTTTCCCGTGGGCTGTGCGGTCGACACAGCAGTGTGAGCATGCGCCGACATACCCGGCTGCTATTGGTCCATAGAGACCATGTGACTACAGGTCCTGGTGGTTAAAAGTGTGTGAAAGGTCCTATCTCTGTATCCCCCCGAGAAAGTGACATACTATACACGCGAAACGCGCATATGGGTCTGTGCATGCTCTGGTGACACTTCTCCTTCTGCCATGAGTAAGGGTGCAATAGTCAAATTTATCATCTAATTATGCACAAGCACTTATTGGTACAATGTTTGAGTAATAATTTAGGCTCACTCTGTGTGATAGCCACTCAGACACCTTAGACTAGTGTTATTATACACCTGAGTTGCATGCTTATCATCCTTGCCTGTCCAGGGTATTTTTGAATATTCATATTGCTCTTTGCTTTATTATTGATTAATTGTCACCAGAATAATTTTTATTATGGTTTTGTCATCCTTGTTCATGTGTTCACATACAAGTTGTTTTATCTTTTCTTCTGTTTTCTCTAATAAAATTATTGATGGTTTTGTCATTAAGCTCCTGGCTTCTGATTGTTTCATCGTTTATTGGAGTGGCAATCTCTGTCTGCACTCATATGTGGATTATCTATATTGTGTGGATTCTGTTTAATAGGTGCCTAATGAATATATTGCTATTCATCTCTAATATCTGCTTGTCTATGACTTTAATGGCAGTGTTTTCTCAATAGGCAATCTTGTACTGATCACTATTGTCTTTGTGATCAAGACAGTGGCAAATTATAGTCATGGCCGAAAGTGTTGGCACCCTTGAAATTGTTTCAGAAAATGGAGTATTTCTCCTAGAAAATTATTGCAATTAGACCTGTGTTATAATACACATGTTTATTTCCTTTGTGTGTATTTCCCCAATACAAACAAAGACAATTTGGACATTATTTCACACAAAACCCTCAAAATGGTTAGGACAAAATTGTAGGCACCCTTAACATAATATTTTGTTCACACCCTTTGGAATAAATAACTGCAATCAACCATGACTGTATATCTACCTATAGTTCACAACTTCTTTTAAAAAATTAATGATGAAGAGCAGGATTTGCTATGGAAATTCTACATATTTTCAATAGTCCAATGTATTAACTTATTAATAATTTAAAAGAATATTAATTATAGTAAATGTACAAAAAAATTTAAAAAGTCCAGCAATCCCTGAATTATTTTCGCCCTTTTATTTTGCTTCATAGCATAATTAAAAATAAATAAACTTATCTTTTTGAGCGCCTGTAGATGTTTTCCTCCTTCTATCCTCCTTACAATCATATGTCTGGCTGGGAGACAGCTGGCTGAAGAAGAAGCCTAGGCTCTCTGCAGTACAGTCTAACAGGAGTCAGAGCCGGTTTTAGACAAATTGGGGCCCTAGGCAAAATTCAAAGTGGCACCCCCATGCCCATATAAAACATGTACATGTTACACCGATATCGGTGTCACCAGTGTTTTCAATCAGTGTGCCATCCGTGTTTTTCCGGTATGGATAATGGAATTGAAATTACCAAGGTCCTCATGTACTTTCCATATTAAACACGGAGCGCACATGGACGGCACACGTACAGCACATGGACGGCATGTTTACACGGACCCATAGACTTGTATTGACCCTTGTCATCTGTGCTACTGGGAAAACACGGACATGAGTGCAGCACTGTAGGTCAAATAGGGGACACGTGGCATCTGTGAAAAACATGATAGGGGGTTGTACGGTCACATAATCGAAAACATTAGCAGAAATGCCGTCTTTTTCTACATCCTACCTCACAAACAGTAGAATATACAGCAATTAAAAAAAAGTCCTACATGTCCCCCAAAGTATTCTGTTAAATCTCCTCTGGCTCCATGGCCGATGGTTCTGGGTCCCAGATAGTTATCATTCACTTTGCAGCTGTAATATAAGGTGAAGCCACAAGACCCCTGCAGCCCAGTGCTAAGACTGGCAGAGACCCCCTGAGCCACAAGACCACTGCTGCCCAGTGCTAAGACTGGCAGAGAATCCCTGAACCACAAGACCACTGCAGCCTAGTGCTAAGACTGACAGAGACACCCAGAGCCACAAGACTACTGCAGCCCAGTGGTAAGACTGGCAGAGACCCCCGGAGCCACAAGACCACTGCAGCCCATTGCTAAGACTGGCAGAGACCCCCTGAGCCACAAGACCACTGCAGCCTAGTGCTATGACTGGCAGAGACCCCTGGAGCCACAAGACCACTGCAGCCCAGTGGTAAGACTGGCAGAGACCCCCGAGCCACAAGACCTCTGCAGCCCAGTGGTAAGACTGGCAGACTCCCGGAGCCACAAGACCACTGCAGCCCAGTGCTAAGACTGACAGAGACACCCGGAGCCACAAGACAACTGCAGCCCAGTGCTAAAACTGGCAGAGACACATGGAGCCACAAGACCACTGCAGCCCAGTGGTAAGACTGGCAGAGACCCCCTGAGCCACAAGACCACTGCAGAAAAAGTGCTAAGACTGGCAGAGACCCCCTGAGCCACAAGACCACTGCAGCCTAGTGCTAAGACTGACAGAGACACCCGGAGCCACAAGGCAACTGCAGCCCAGTGCTAAAACTGGCAGAGACACATGGAGCCCCAAGACCACTGCAGCCCAGTGGTAAGACTGGCAGAGACCCCCTGAGCCACAAGACCACTGCAGAAAAAGTGCTAAGACTGACAGAGACACCCGGAGCCACAAGACCACTGCAGCCCAGTGGTAAGACTGGCAGAGACCCCCGGAGCCACGAGACTTCTGCAGCCCAGTGGTAAGACTGGCAGACTCCCGGAGCCACAAGACCACTGCAGCCCAGTGCTAAGACTGGCAGAGACCCCCTGAGCCACAGGACCACTGCAGCCTAGTGCTATGACTGGCAGAGACCCCTGGAGCCACAAGACCACTGCAGCACAGTGGTAAGACTGGCAGAGACCCCCGGAGCCACAAGACCTCTGCAGCCCAGTGGTAAGACTGGCAGATTCCCGGAGCCACAAGACCACTGCAGCCCAGTGCTAAGACTGGCAGAGACCCCCTGAGCCACAAGAACACTGCAGCCTAGTGCTAAGACTGACAGAGACACCGGGAGCCACAAGACAACTGCAGCCCAGTGCTAAAACTGGCAGAGACACATGGAGCCACAAGACCACTGCAGCCCAGTGGTAAGACTGGCAGAGACCCCCGGAGCCACAAGACTTCTGCAGCCCAGTGGTAAGACTGGCAGAGACCCCCTGAGCCACAAGACCACTGCAGCCTAGTGCTAAGGCTGACAGAGACACCCGGAGGCACAAGACCACTGCAGCCCAGTGGTAAGACTGGCAGAGACCCCCGGAGCCACAAGACTTCTGCAGCCCAGTGGTAAGACTGGCAGACTCCCGGAGCCACAAGACCACTGCAGCTCAGTGCTAAGACTGGCAGAGTCCCCCAGAGCATCAGTGCTGGAGCCGTGGGGGATTTATCATATCATGCTAATTATTTTTACATTCTCAGAAAACCCCTGTAGTATCTGTTCACACCCACCATTTTTGCTGCGGATTGATCTACAGTGTTGGCAGGAAATATTTAGCATTTTTGCAGCCTTTTCACTTGCATTTTTGTGGACCATTCATTTGAATAGGGAAAAATGCTGCAGAAACGCTGAAAAATGACAGCAACAGATTTATTAAAAACATACAAACTGTTTTTTGGCTGGTTTCCGTGTCTTGCCAGTGTCAGTGTCTGGCCAGTGTCGTTGTCTGGCTGCTGCACTGGTACAGCGCGGAATAGTATAGTAGACTGCACTATTCCACATAATAGGATATTAAGCCCTGTTCACACTGCGCTTCTGCAGTGCATCCGGGGGCTCTGCCTGAATCCCCCTAAAATGGAATTCACGTAAATCCCCAACGGGACCACAGACTGGACTGACACAAGCAGAGGTCAAATGAATTTGTTTGTTTTTTTCTGAAATTGACTGATTTTTCTTGGGCCGGGTGCACACGATCAGGAAATGGCAGCGCTTTGGACACAGCACATGTCCGCTGCCGGCTATTGAACGCAGGTGACTCCGCATGTGATCACTGAGCCGTGCGGATTCACTGCATCCATTACATTGTACGGTGAGATTTATTAGATTTAGGGGTCATTCATCCGTATTACGCCTGTAAACTACGGACCGTATTTTGCGCCGGTTAGTGTGACCCCGGCCTAACTGACAAATCTGCAAGTTCCTCTCCGCTTCCATCTCAGAGGCAGGTTGCAGTACAGCAGAGCTGTGAGAGCTGCAGCTGTTAACGTGTTTGTAAGACAAAGTTCAGTTCTACTGTCCTGTGCTAGTTACTTGTCTCACACTGGTAATGTCCCCTTTCATAGTGGTCTCTGGAGACAGATTCTCATGCAGATCGGTGTCTGGTCCGTGGTCCTAGGCAGATCATTTGCATATAGGAAAAAGGTGGGTTTCTATTGAGTGAGACATTGGATCACAGATATTAAGGTATCGTTTTGTTCAGCTTCCTATGACCTACGTGCCCATATAGGTGGTTTATGATGGTTGAGTCTACTGACAAGATTCAAGTTGTTACCTTGATGTTTTTGGACTGTCCTTTCTCCTTTTCTCCTTGCACCATCTGTCTTGCTACAGAGTGCAATCCTTTTTGTTTGTACTCCAGGAACAGTTACACTTTTTTATGTTGTTCATCAAGAAGTTGTTGATGCATCTTTTTGAGATATATATATATATATATTCATATACATGAAAAAAACATACATTTATTATATATAGGTGTATATATATATAATTATATACACTCACATATACATACATGACCATTTATATGAATACACCTAAATAAAATGCGAATGGTTGGTGATATCAACTTCCTGTTTGTAGCACAATAGAATATGGGAGGGGGGGAAACTTTTCAAGATGGGTGGTGACCATGGCGACCATTTTGAAGTCGGCCCACCCAGGTGTATCCATATAGATGGCCCACCCTAATTTTCCCATTTCTTTTTCATTACGAATGCTTATTTTCAGCCAGGTCACAGTGAAAATTGATTTGCATAAAGTCAATTTCTTCATGTTCAGTAGGTTTGATCTATTATTGTATCAGGTAGCTGATATATGGCTGCAGTCTGGTTCACTGCCAACACATCACAACATGCCTAACTAACTATGGTTTCCGCTCCTAAAATCAGCATGAACCACAGAAACCAAAAGTTGCTAATACATATTTTATCATGACATAAGATAAAAAAGGTACCATTCATCACAGTAAATCTGATGTCTTATGCCTCCCGTTCGTTTTCTGTTTGCCATTAAGCATTACATGTGTCTTATATGATTACTAGTGATGGGCGAGCACAAAAATGGTCCGATGCTCGTTACTTGAATTGAGCAAATCATAATGCTAAGGTGTTCATTTCATGTAACAAGCATAATGGAAGTCAATGGGAAACTCGAGCATTTTTCTGCCAGACCCTTCCAGGAGGTCTGGGGGAGGGGCGGAAAAATCGCTGAAACGGTCAGAAACACAGCTAAAATGGAATGGGAGCAGCATGGGGGAAGACCTCTGGATGCAACTTTGACTCCTATGTCTTTGCTGGGAACAATGTTGTCAGATTATTACCCTACTTTTTTATGGGCTGGCAATAAAACATACAAAACCAAAGATGAAATGGATTTTACATGAAAAAAGATTAGGAAACATTCTTTCCTGTGTAATGACTTGTACATCAGGCAAAATAAAAAGAGAGAAGTAAAAAAACCCCTGCTATTTCTCCCTCTATTTCCCTGTCAGGTTTAGCTATAAATAAAAAAAAAATGATGTGGGGAGCCTTCTTTTTTTTTTAATAACCAGCTAAGGCAAAGCAGGCAGCTGCAGGTTGATATTATTAAGCTGGTATGAGCTATGTTTATTGGCCCCTTTCCAGCACAAAAATGCCAGCCCACAGTCTCCAAATAATTGACACATCACATTAGATGCGCCAGTTCTGATGCTGTCTCAGCTCTTCCCGATTTCCCTAGTGTGGTGGCAACCGGGGTAATGGGATTTGGGACTGATGACCGCTGTGACTTGTCAAAAAATCACAGCTGATATCAACCCCTGTAGTTAGTAATGGAGACTGTTGGACACCCCCTTTACTAACCCAGTAAGTAAAAGCAAAAAAAGTAGATATTTATTTTTTATTAGCAAAAAAAAAAATCTTTTATTCACAATCTCTCCCTGACAAATGCCCTTGTTCTCCCATTTATTAAAAAAAATCCCAAAATGTAGATATAGTGGATTGCTAGAGGCAGCATGTGTTACTAGTTCCAGGCAGTGGGGAGGCATTACTGGGATCCCGAGTGGTCGCTCCTGTTCGTCCAGACCCCAAAGTCTGGCATAGGGGCTGCCAGGCACATTGTGTCATCTGGCGTACAGTGAAAGATGGACAGGGACCAGCAAAGAAGGAATGCAATGGCCAGTCCCCGGTGCACTGCCGATGTGGACAAGAAATCCCTGAGGCTGTCAGAATCGGTGGACTTGGGTGGTGGGGGTGCTAGTCCAGGGCGAGCTAGTGACAAGACTGAAGAGGAGTTGTGCTAAGGAGCAAGAAAATGTGATTTGCTGTGCCCTATCCCAACTGTCACCACCAGATGAACTTTGGCTGTCTAGTAAAACTTTACTTGTTGAATAAAACTTGTTGTCCCATGAATTGTGTGGTGGCTCCTGAGGACGTAAGACTGGAGGCAGTGGATGCCTGTGGCCTACAAGTGAGTGTGATGCACCCTACAGCACACTGGGACTGGGACTTCCCTTGTCTGTAAAGTGCCAGATTTAAACCGGACAGCAGCCCTGGCATAACTACTGCTCTGTATCACTTTACATTTAGGGCAGTCTGCAGATTTGATGCGTGCATTAAGAAAACTTGAAATGTGCAGGGAAGGATCCAGTGAAAACAAAAATGGCGCTAAACACCGACAAGATGGCGGTTATTGGCGCAAAATGCCCATAGTGGACATACAAGAGGAGAAACTGCCACATTTTAAAAAAGACATCAACAAACTGCAGCAAGTTCAGAAAAGAGCGACCAGAATGGTGACCGGTCTGCAAACCCTGTCTTATGAGGAAAGGTTGCAGGATTTGGGAATATTTAGTTTGCAAAAGAGAAGACTGAGAGGAGACTTAATAGCTGTCTACATATCTAAAGGGCTGTCACATTGTAGAAGGATCAACTTTATTCTCATTTGCACAAGGAAAGACTAGAAGCAATGGGATGAAACTGAATGGGAGGAGACACAGATTAGATATTAGAAAAAACTTTTTGACAGAGTGATCAATGAGTGGAACAGGCTGCCACGAGAAGTGGTGAGTTCTCCTTCAATGGAAGTCTTCAAACAGAGGCTGGACAGACGTCTGACTGGGATGATTTAGCGAATCCTGCTTTGAGCAGGGGGTTGGACCAGATGGCCCAGGAGGTCCCTTCCAACTCTACGATTCTATGACTCTATGATTCTATGACTCTATCACATCTCCGCAAGATAAACAGACATGTTGCAATCTGGAGAGATGAGCCACATGTCCGTCTCTGCGGGTGAGCTGTGGCCGTCTGTGGATGCATAGTGAGCATAGTATTTCTTGACATCCCATCCACTATGCTGTAACATCTGGACACTGCACAAGTACACAGCGTCCAACCAGCAGCGATTACTGATCGTGCCCACCTACCATCAGAGTTTGTTTGTGTTTTTTTGTCTAAAAGTGTCCACTTTTCTGTGGCTGTTGAAACAGACGGACATGTTCAGAAAAAAAAAACATCACATGTGGGATTCGTGTGAGCTCTCTTCCTGTCATTGTAGTCTATGGCTCTCTAGGGAATTCAGGCAGAACACATCGGGAGCAGTAAAGAAAGACAGTGTGAACAGGCCCTAATGGAGGACACAGGCATTAGACATAAACTGCTGATCCCTGTTATGGCGACACTAGAGTTACAGAACTATATATGCAGCACATATACACAGATATACACTATACATGCATACACATCATGCATCTAATATATAAAGCTCGATGTGTGTGTATGTATGTGTGTAAGTCCGGGATTGGCATCTGCACCGTCGCAGCTACAGCCACAAAATTTTGCACAGTCACACATCTGGACCCAGAGAGCGTCAAAGGCTATGTTGTGAGGTGAAATTTTAACCCTGCGCGTTCCAATTCACCAAACAATTTTGCCTCTTATTCTTATAATTTCTATGGTGTTATCGTCGTTCTGTAAAGCTGGAAATAACACAATTTATTACCGTACCAACACAGACCACCCTCTGACACAGACTGCAGGGGGAGCCCAGTATCACACAGGATAGGATTAGATACACAGCTCAGCAGTCAGTATCACACAGGATAGGATTAAATACACGGCTGAGCAGTCAGTAACACACATGATAGGATTAGATACATGGCTCAGCAGTCAGTATCACACAGGATAGGATTAGATACACGGCTCAGCAGTCAGCATCACACAGGATAGGGTTAGATACATGGCTAAGCAGATGGTATCACACAGGATAGGATTAGATACACTGCTAAGCAGTGAGTGTCACACAGGATAGGATTAGATACACAGCTCAGCAGTCAGTATCACACAGGAGACGATTAGACACATGGCTCAGAAGTCAGTATCACACAGGAGAGGATTAGATACACAGCTCAGCAGTCAGTATCACACAGGATAGGATTAGATACACAGCTCAGCAGTCAGTATCACACAGGATAGGATTAAATACACGGCTGAGCAGTCAGTAACACACATGATAGGATTAGATACATGGCTCAGCAGTCAGTATCACACAGGATAGGATTAGATACACGGCTCAGCAGTCAGCATCACACAGGATAGGGTTAGATACATGGCTAAGCAGATGGTATCACACAGGATAGGATTAGATACACTGCTAAGCAGTGAGTGTCACACAGGATAGGATTAGATACACAGCTCAGCAGTCAGTATCACACAGGAGACGATTAGACACATGGCTCAGCAGTCAGTATCACACAGGAGAGGATTAGATACACAGCTCAGCAGTCAGTATCACACAGGATAGGATTAGATACACAGCTCAGCAGTCAGTATCACACAGGATAGGAATAGATACACGGCTTAGCAGACAGTATCACACAGGATAGGATTAGATACACAGCTCAGCACACAGTATCACACAGAATAGTATTAGATACATGGCTCAGCAGACAGTATCACACAGAATAAGATTAGATACACGGCTCTGCAGTCAGCATCACACAGGATAGGATTTGATACACGGCTCAGCAGTCAGTATCACACAGGATAGGATTAGATACAAGGCTGAGCAGTCAGTAACACAGATGATAGGATTAGGTACACGGCTCAGCAGTCAGTAACACACAGGATAGGGTTAGATACACAGCTCAGCAGACAGTATCAGACAGGATAGGATTAGATACACGGCTGAGCAGTCAGTAACACAAGATAGGATTAGATACACAGCTCAGCAGAAAGTATCACACAGGAGAGGGTTAGGTACACAGCTCAGCAGACATCACACAAGATAGGGTTAGATACACAGATACACATGTTGTTTATCAAAAGGCTCTTCAATGAGTTGAAAATAAAATACTATCAATACTTGGGTAATCGTTTAGTTAATTTGTGTTGCAAATCTGTAGTGTTGAAAATTTGATGTGAAATGTTTTTATGTGCAATATAATCATTACAATTTGTTATAACTAACCACAGTTGGTTACTATGCCCAGGCAACGCTGGGCTCTTCAGCTAGTACTATATAAATATAGAAACATACACTATATATTGTATGTACAGTATACAGACACATACATTGTGTACAAGGACAAATATAAGGTATGCTGTATACACACAGAAACATTCAGCTTACTTACAGTATATACACTTTATACATATATTTCACAATATACTGCACACATGCAGTATACATATAAAATATACACAGACACACATACTATATACTGTATCTACTGTACATCATATACTGTATATAAATATAAGCAATCATACTATATACTGTATATATGCACACACATGCTTTATACACATATACATAAACACACACTGTATACTACCCATGTACACACACAGATATACAGTGGGAAAAAGGTAATTAGTCAGCCACCAATTGTGCAAGTTCTCCCACTTAAAAAGATGAGAGAGGCCTGTAATTGACATCATAGGTAGACCACAACTATGAGAGTCAAAATGAGAAAATAAATCCAGAAAATCACCTTGTCTGATTTGGCAAGGTTTAGTTTGCAAATTATGGAGGAAAATAAGTATTTGGTCACCTAAAAACATGCAAGATTTCTGGCTCTCACAGACCTGTAACTCCTTCTTTAAGAGGCTCCTTTGTTATCTACTCATTACCTGTAGTAATGGCATCTGTTTGAACTTGTTATCAGCATAAAAGACACCTGTCCACAACCTCAGTAACACTCCAAACTCCACTATGGTGACCAAAGAGCTGTTGAAGGACACCAGAAACAAAATTATAGCCCTGCACCAGTGATGTAGGAAAAGCCTTGAGGAGGTGACACGCACACTGGGCTGCAGACATCGTGTCCTGCCCCAGGTCTTACCTCTGCTGTGCTGTGCCCCTCCCACTCACACTCAAATTCTAACCTGATACTGCAGGGGAGATAGAGGGGGACTGGAGGGTTTTTTTGAGAGATGATCATGGACTGCAGAGGAGATGCACAGCGTTATTCACTGTAAGTAATGCTGTACACTCTCTGGGCACTTCATAAAGGGGCTGCAGACACAGGGGGCCCCCTTTGTGGGTTGGGGCCCCAGGTGGCTGCCTTGTCTGCCTGCCCCAAATGCCGTCCCTGACAGTATTAGGATGTGCCACTTAGTTAAGTCCTTATTTGTTCTCTGCAGAAAATCTGTAGGAACCCTTCAGACTGACAAACAATATAGACAACTGTATGTCTTGTAAACATTCATAGTTTATTTCTAGGCTTCATTTTCCTTTAACCCCTTAGTGACAGAGCCAATTTGCAGCTTAATGACCAGGCCAATTTTTACAGTTCTGACCACTGTCACTTTATAAGGTTATAACTCTGAAACTCTATAACGGATCTCACTGATTCTGAGATTGCTTTATGTGACATATTTTAGTTAGTAGCAAAATTTCTTCAATATGACTTGTGTTTATTTATGAAAAAAACTGAAATATGGCACATTTTTAAAATTTTGCAATTTTCAAATTTTTAATTTTTATGCCCTTAAATCAGAGAGATATGTCATACAAAATACTTAAAAAAACGACATTTCACACATGTTTACTTTACATCAGCACAATTTTGTAACCAAAATTTTTATTTGTTAGGAAGTTATAAGGGAACTCTAGCATGCGTATTGGGGGCCTTTTAGGCCCCCATGCTTACTTTTTTGCTATTATCTGTAAAATTACTTAAGTTAGAATTTTGAAACTCCAGGTAATCCTCAAGTATGTCGTTGTTGGTAATATCCAGTTGTTAATATAATTTTTTTCATAGGCATTTCGGTGTAACAATGCTTTCTTTGGTGAAAACCACATCTGTACGGATTGGGGGCCTTTTAGGCCCCCATGTATTTTTTATCATGTTCTCAGTAGTGTTTGTGTCTCAAGTTACTTTATTTGTACTCAGTAATGCTGGTGGAGGGGCAAGGGTGTGGATAATGCCATATGAGGATGTCATGTGATTTTTGGAGGGAGAGATAAGACCATGACATCATCTCAGGTCCTTCTGAACACAATAATGAGCTGTGTAGAGAGTAATGAGGACAGTATACACTGTGAGCTAATTGTGAAGGACCTGAGATAAGATGTTGAGAGGAAGTCAGATTCTGTTTCAGTTTCTCTGATTCTAAGTAGCCTGCAAAGGGTAAAGCTATTGAGCTACAGACATCCAGAGAATTGTACAACACCTAAAAGAAAGTATGAAAGGTAAGAGAAGGTGAGAGGAGGGAGGGGGCACTTTACACTTGTCACACACAAGCAAAGAGTGGACAACCCTGATTGTGTTCATTGTTTTTTCTGTTAGTTTGCTAACATCTAGTCAGCAATGGCACAGTCTTCCTCCAAGCGTCTGAGTAACCAAGAGATTGAAGCAATTGTGTTTCAAAGTGATGATGAAAGTGAACTATCTTTGTCCGATGACGAGTACCTGCCCCCAGAGAATCAAACATCCTCAAGTGATTCTTCTTCTGATGATGAAGAAGTGAATACAGTGGATCCTCAAGAAGTGATAAGTAGAACATCCAAAACAAATGTTTTTTGGGACAGTAACTAGAGTTGAGCGATACCGTCCGATACTTCAAAGTATCGGATCGGAATGGATCGGCCGATCTTAAAAAAAAGTATCGGTATCGCCGATTCCGATACCGGAAGTCCCATTCAAGTCTATGGGACTTCCGGTATCGGAATAAGAAAAACCCTATTTTTGCCTTGTACAGCCTCTCTGGGGTCTGTACGGGCCTTTCGGGGGGCTGTGCCGGCCTGCCAGGGGGTCTGTGCAGGCTCCGGTGGTCTGTGCCGGCCTGCCGGGGGGCTGTGACGGCCTGCCGGGGGGGCTGTGCAGGCTCCGGTGGTCTGTGCCGGCCTGCCGGTGGTCTGTGCCGGCCTGCTGGGGGGGCTGTGCAGGCTCCGGGGGGCTGTGCCGGCCTGCCGGTGGTCTGTGCCGGCCTGCCGGGGGGCTGTGCAGGCTCCGGGGGGCTGTGCCGGCCTGCCGGGGGGCTGTGCGGGCCTGCCGGTGGTCTGTGCAGGCTTCGGGGGTCTGTGCAGGCATCGTCCGATGGGACTACAAGTCCCATCGGGCGATGCCTGCTACCATGACAGTGATTGACACATTAGCCAATGATGGGACAGTAGTAGTCCTATCATCCGGCTAATGTGTTGAATGTAAGAAAAAAAAAAAAAAATTACATGCTACATACATGCTACATACATACAACATGCATACTACATATATACTACATGTAACATACATACTACATATATACTACATGCAACATGCATACTACATGCATGCTACATACATGCTACATACTACATACATGCTACATTCATACTACATATATACTACATGCATGCAACATACATACTACATATATACTACATGCATGCAACATACATACTACATATATACTACATGCATGCAACATGCATACTACATATATACTACATGTAACATACATACTACATATATACTACATGCATACTACATACATGCTACATACTACATGCATGCTACATACATACTACATGCATGCTACATGCATGTTACATACATACTACATGCATGCTACATGCATGCTACATACATACTACATGCTACATACATACTACATACATACTACATATATACTACATGCATGCTACATACATACTACATGCTACATACATACTACATATATACTACATGCATGCTACATACATACTACATATATACTACATACATACTACATGCATGCTACATACATACTACATGCATGCTACATACATACTACATGCTACATACATACTACATATATACTACATGCATGCTACATACATACTACATGCTACATACATACTACATATATACTACATGCATGCTACATACAATACATTCATACAATACATACATAGACATACAGTACATATAACATAGAGTAACATACTTACCAATACTTGTCACATTGTTCCCCGAAGCCATTGTCGTGTACGGAATAAATATTAACATAACAAACCACAAAAATACTCACCCATGATCCAAAGCAGTCCACGAGTGTGTCCCACGACGATCTTGGGTAGAGAACTGCAGCATCAGCTGATGCTGCCGCTCTCTACGGGCTGCAGGAATCCAATGACGGAAGGTAGGTATCCTTCCGCACTGTATTCCTCCGCCACTTAAAAAAAAAGTCCCTAGTCTCACTTTATGCCATTGCTGCGTGGGAATTTCCCATGCAGCAATGGCATAAAGTGAGACTAGGGACTTTTTTTTTTTAAGTGGCGGAGGAATACAGTGCGGAAGGATACCTACCTTCCGTCATTGGATTCCTGCAGCCCGTAGAGAGCGGCAGCATCAGCTGATGCTGCAGTTCTCTACCCAAGATCGTCGTGGGACACACTCGTGGACTGCTTCGGATCAATGGGTGAGTATTTTTGTGGTTTGTTATGTTAATATTTATTCCGTACACGACAATGGCTTCGGGGAACAATGTGACAAGTATTGGTAAGTATGTTACTCTATGTTATATGTACTGTATGTCTATGTATGTATTGTATGAATGTATTGTATGTAGCATGCATGTAGTATATATGTAGTATGTATGTAGCATGTAGTATGTATGTAGCATGCATGTAGTATATATGTAGTATGTATGTAGTATGTATGTAGCATGTAGCATGCATGTAGTATGTATGTAGCATGCATGTAGTATGTATGTAGTATATATGTAGTATGCATGTTGCATGCATGTAGTATATATGTAGTATGTATGTTGCATGCATGTAGTATATATGTAGTATGAATGTAGCATGTATGTAGCATGTAGCATGTATGTAGCATGCATGTAGTATGCATGTTGCATGTAGTATATATGTAGTATGTATGTTACATGTAGTATATATGTAGTATGCATGTTGTATGTATGTAGCATGTATGTAGCATGTAATTTTTTTTTTTTTTTTTTTTACATTCAACACATTAGCCGGATGATGGGACTACTACTGTCCCATCATTGGCTAATGTGTCAATCACTGTCATGGTAGCAGGCATCGCCCGATGGGACTTGTAGTCCCATCGGACGATGCCTGCACAGACCACCGAAGCCTGCACAGACCACTGGCAGGTCAGCACAGCCCCCCGGCAGGCCGGCACAGCCCCCCGGAGCCTGCACAGACCACCGGCAGGCCGGCACAGCTCCCCGGCAGGCCGGCACAGCCCCCCGGAGCCTGCACAGACCACCGGCAGGCCGGCACAGCCCCCCGGCAGGCCGGCACAGACCACCGGAGCCTGCACAGCCCCCCGGCAGGCCGGCAGAGACCCCCGGAAGGCCCGAAATGACGGCGCATCATGATGCGCACACACCGCGCATCATGATGACGTCAGGCTGTCAATCAACTTTGAACTTCCGATTCCGATACCGACATCCGATATTGAAAAAATATCGGATGTCGGTATCGGAATTCCGATACAGCAAGTATCGGCCGATACCCGATACTTGCGGTATCGGAATGCTCAACACTAACAGTAACCCTACATTAGTCGGACATACTGCAATCCATAATATTCTGAGACAGGCTCAAGGAGCTGTGGGAAGTCCCAGTTACTTTTCCCCTAAAGACGTATTCTGTAATTTTTTTTCTGACAATATTGCAGAAGAGGTCCTTCTATATTCAAGCCTAGAAGGAAGACGTATCGCTTCTGCAAAAAATAAGTCCTGGAAAAATATCTCAAAAGAGGAACTTTATGCATACATTGGACTTTTACTGCTGGCAGGGAGTCAAAAATCGTATGATGTTCCAATACGAGAATTATTTCTGGACCCACCCTCTGAGCCACACTATCAGGCGACAATGTCAGTGGACAGATATGAGGAAATTAGAAGACACATTCGATTTGATGATAAGCGAACACGTGCATTGAGGTTTGAAATAGACAAATTAGCCCCTATCAGTTATATCTGGAATATACTTTTCAAAAATTGCACCAAACTTTACAATCCTAGTACTAATGTTACAGTAGATGAGGAACTTGTACCGTTCAGAGGACACTGCAAGTTCATACAATACATTATATCATACAATATGGCCTAATAATTACTTCCTATATATAATGTATTCAATCAAAAAAGAAAGGGAAGTTTATACCATTAATAGAAAAGACATTTTATTAAAACATATATTAATATTACCATGTGGCAACACATATGTAGAGCCCTGAATACTATTTTACAAGGGTAATAAAGTCTCTAAACAAAGACTTGAAAGTAATTCAAAAATATTGCCATGTGTCAACAATAATTTTAAAGCCATAAACATAGACTAAAATTCACTAGTGTGTAGACAAAAAAATGTTAGATGTGCAAATAAGGACCCATTAGTCACAAGTAGAGTTGAGCGAAACGGGTCGAAAAAATTCAAAAGTCGCCGACTTTTAGCAAAGTCGGGTTTCATGAAACGAAACCCGACCCTAGGATGAGGTCGGCCACGAGGTCGGCGACTTACGCGCCAAAGTCGCGTTTCAAAAGTTTGTTTTGCGCTCTTTTTCAGCCAATCAGGATCCACGGACACTGTGGGCAACGTGATGACCTAGGCACGGGTCACCACCATCTTTCAGAAGGGCATGCAAGTGATTGGCTTGCTTTGGTGGGCGTCACAGGGGGTATAAAAGGGCGTGCACGCCGACCGCCATCTTACTTCTGCCAATCTTAGTATAGGGAGAGGTTGCTGCTGATTCTGTAGGGAGAGCGTTAGGCAGGGAAGAAGACAAAAAAACTGCTTCTGCTGCTAGCGATTTGGCCTGCACAACACACAAGTCACTGTGTGTGCAGTGCAAGGGGAGGCTATATTGTGGTGTATCAGTGGTGTTGGTTGTTGGGCTGCCTTTTAAGGCTTCCTGACAAGCTGGCATTGCTGTTTACCCACTGCTCCGCAAACTGCTTTTTTAAAAGCAATCCAATCTCCCTTATCCTCTAGTCACTTTTGTCACAGCTGTGCCATCGAGAGTGTCACATAGCGCTCAGATATCAGTGGGCCTCACACAATCCACAAGTGTCCAGTGTCCAAAAGTGTACGCAGAGATTCAAAATCTCCATTATCCTCTCGTCACTTTGGTCACAGGCAGCTGTGCCATCGAGCGTGTCACATAGCGCTCAGATATCAGTGGGCCTCACACAATCTACAAGTGTCCAGTGTCCAAAAGTGTACGCAGAGATTCAAAATCTCCATTATCCTCTCGTCACTTTGGTCACAGGCAGCTGTGCCATCGAGCGTGTCACATAGCGCTCAGATATCAGTGGGCCTCACACAATCCACAAGTGTCCAGTGTCCAAAAGTGTACGCAGAGATTCAAAATCTCCATTATCCTCTCGTCACTTTGGTCACAGGCAGCTGTGCCATCGAGCGTGTCACATAGCGCTCAGATATCAGTGGGCCTCACACAATCTACAAGTGTCCAGTGTCCAAAAGTGTACGCAGAGATTCAAAATCTCCATTATCCTCTCGTCACTTTGGTCACAGGCAGCTGTGCCATCGAGCGTGTCACATAGCGCTCAGATATCAGTGGGCCTCACACAATCCACAAGTGTCCAGTGTCCAAAAGTGTACGCAGAGATTCAAAATCTCCATTATCCTCTCGTCACTTTGGTCACAGGCAGCTGTGCCATCGAGCGTGTCACATAGCGCTCAGATATCAGTGGGCCTCACACAATCTACAAGTGTCCAGTGTCCAAAAGTGTACGCAGAGATTCAAAATCTCCATTATCCTCTCGTCACTTTGGTCACAGGCAGCTGTGCCATCGAGCGTGTCACATAGCGCTCAGATATCTGTGGCCCTCACACAATCCACAAGTGTCCAGTGTCCAAAAGTGTACGCAGAGATTCAAAATCTCCATTATCCTCTCGTCACTTTGGTCACAGGCAGCTGTGCCATCGAGCGTGTCACATAGCGCTCAGATATCAGTGGGCCTCACACAATCCACAAGTGTCCAGTGTCCAAAAGTGTACGCAGAGATTCAAAATCTCCATTATCCTCTCGTCACTTTGGTCACAGGCAGCTGTGCCATCGAGCGTGTCACATAGCGCTCAGATATCAGTGGGCCTCACACAATCTACAAGTGTCCAGTGTCCAAAAGTGTACGCAGAGATTCAAAATCTCCATTATCCTCTCGTCACTTTGGTCACAGGCAGCTGTGCCATCGAGCGTGTCACATAGTGCTCAGATATCAGTGGGCCTCACACAATCCACAAGTGTCCAGTGTCCAAAAGTGTACGCAGAGATTCAAAATCTCCATTATCCTCTCGTCACTTTGGTCACAGGCAGCTGTGCCATCGAGCGTGTCACATAGCGCTCAGATATCAGTGGGCCTCACACAATCCACAAGTGTCCAGTGTCCAAAAGTGTACGCAGAGATTCAAAATCTCCATTATCCTCTCGTCACTTTGGTCACAGGCAGCTGTGCCATCGAGCGTGTCACATAGCGCTCAGATATCCATGGGCCTCACACAATCTACAAGTGTCCAGTGTCTAAAAGTGTACGCAGAGATTCAAAATCTCCATTATCCTCTCGTCACTTTGGTCACAGGCAGCTGTGTCATCGAGCGTGTCACATAGCGCTCAGATATCAGTGGGCCTCACACAATCTACAAGTGTCCAGTGTCCAAAAGTGTACGCAGAGATTCAAAATCTCCATTATCCTCTCGTCACTTTGGTCACAGGCAGCTGTGCCATCGAGCATGTCACATAGCGCTCAGATATCAGTGGGCCTCACACAATCCACAAGTGTCCAGTGTCCAAAAGTGTACGCAGAGATTCAAAATCTCCATTATCCTCTCGTCACTTTGGTCACAGGCAGCTGTGCCATCGAGCGTGTCACATAGCGCTCAGATATCAGTGGGCCTCACACAATCTACAAGTGTCCAGTGTCCAAAAGTGTACGCAGAGATTCAAAATCTCCATTATCCTCTCGTCACTTTGGTCACAGGCAGCTGTGCCATCGAGCGTGTCACATAGCGCTCAGATATCAGTGGGCCTCACACAATCCACAAGTGTCCAGTGTCCAAAAGTGTACGCAGAGATTCAAAATCTCCATTATCCTCTCGTCACTTTGGTCACAGGCAGCTGTGCCATCGAGCGTGTCACATAGCGCTCAGATATCAGTGGGCCTCACACAATCCACAAGTGTCCAGTGTCCAAAAGTGTACGCAGAGATTCAAAATCTCCATTATCCTCTCGTCACTTTGGTCACAGGCAGCTGTGCCATCGAGCGTGTCACATAGCGCTCAGATATCAGTGGGCCTCACACAATCTACAAGTGTCCAGTGTCCAAAAGTGTACGCAGAGATTCAAAATCTCCATTATCCTCTCGTCACTTTGGTCACAGGCAGCTGTGCCATCGAGCGTGTCACATAGCGCTCAGATATCAGTGGGCCTCACACAATCCACAAGTGTCCAGTGTCCAAAAGTGTACGCAGAGATTCAAAATCTCCATTATCCTCTCGTCACTTTGGTCACAGGCAGCTGTGCCATCGAGCGTGTCACATAGCGCTCAGATATCAGTGGGCCTCACACAATCTACAAGTGTCCAGTGTCCAAAAGTGTACGCAGAGATTCAAAATCTCCATTATCCTCTCGTCACTTTGGTCACAGGCAGCTGTGCCATCGAGCGTGTCACATAGCGCTCAGATATCTGTGGCCCTCACACAATCCACAAGTGTCCAGTGTCCAAAAGTGTACGCAGAGATTCAAAATCTCCATTATCCTCTCGTCACTTTGGTCACAGGCAGCTGTGCCATCGAGCGTGTCACATAGCGCTCAGATATCAGTGGGCCTCACACAATCCACAAGTGTCCAGTGTCCAAAAGTGTACGCAGAGATTCAAAATCTCCATTATCCTCTCGTCACTTTGGTCACAGGCAGCTGTGCCATCGAGCGTGTCACATAGCGCTCAGATATCAGTGGGCCTCACACAATCTACAAGTGTCCAGTGTCCAAAAGTGTACGCAGAGATTCAAAATCTCCATTATCCTCTCGTCACTTTGGTCACAGGCAGCTGTGCCATCGAGCGTGTCACATAGTGCTCAGATATCAGTGGGCCTCACACAATCCACAAGTGTCCAGTGTCCAAAAGTGTACGCAGAGATTCAAAATCTCCATTATCCTCTCGTCACTTTGGTCACAGGCAGCTGTGCCATCGAGCGTGTCACATAGCGCTCAGATATCAGTGGGCCTCACACAATCCACAAGTGTCCAGTGTCCAAAAGTGTACGCAGAGATTCAAAATCTCCATTATCCTCTCGTCACTTTGGTCACAGGCAGCTGTGCCATCGAGCGTGTCACATAGCGCTCAGATATCCATGGGCCTCACACAATCTACAAGTGTCCAGTGTCTAAAAGTGTACGCAGAGATTCAAAATCTCCATTATCCTCTCGTCACTTTGGTCACAGGCAGCTGTGTCATCGAGCGTGTCACATAGCGCTCAGATATCAGTGGGCCTCACACAATCTACAAGTGTCCAGTGTCCAAAAGTGTACGCAGAGATTCAAAATCTCCATTATCCTCTCGTCACTTTGGTCACAGGCAGCTGTGCCATCGAGCATGTCACATAGCGCTCAGATATCAGTGGGCCTCACACAATCCACAAGTGTCCAGTGTCCAAAAGTGTACGCAGAGATTCAAAATCTCCATTATCCTCTCGTCACTTTGGTCACAGGCAGCTGTGCCATCGAGCGTGTCACATAGCGCTCAGATATCAGTGGGCCTCACACAATCTACAAGTGTCCAGTGTCCAAAAGTGTACGCAGAGATTCAAAATCTCCATTATCCTCTCGTCACTTTGGTCACAGGCAGCTGTGCCATCGAGCGTGTCACATAGCGCTCAGATATCAGTGGGCCTCACACAATCCACAAGTGTCCAGTGTCCAAAAGTGTACGCAGAGATTCAAAATCTCCATTATCCTCTCGTCACTTTGGTCACAGGCAGCTGTGCCATCGAGCGTGTCACATAGCGCTCAGATATCAGTAGGCCTCACACAATCCACAAGTGTCCAGTGTCCAAAAGTGTACACAGAGATTCAAAATCTCCATTATCCTCTCGTCACTTTGGTCACAGGCAGCTGTGCCATCGAGCGTGTCACATAGCGCTCAGATATCAGTGGGCCTCACACAATCTACAAGTGTCCAGTGTCCAAAAGTGTACGCAGAGATTCAAAATCTCCATTATCCTCTCGTCACTTTGGTCACAGGCAGCTGTGCCATCGAGCGTGTCACATAGCGCTCAGATATCAGTGGGCCTCACACAATCTACAAGTGTCCAGTGTCCAAAAGTGTGCGCAGAGATTCAAAATCTCCATTATCCTCTCGTCACTTTGGTCACAGGCAGCTGTGCCATCGAGCGTGTCACATAGCGCTCAGATATCAGTGGGCCTCACACAATCCACAAGTGTCCAAAAGTGTACGCAGAGATTCAAAATCTCCATTATCCTCTCGTCACTTTGGTCACAGGCAGCTGTGCCATCGAGCGTGTCACATAGCGCTCAGATATCAGTGGGCCTCACACAATCCAAAAGTGTCCACAGTCCACAAGTGTGTGCAGAAATTCTAAATCTCCCCTGTCCTATAGACACCTTGTACCTTGTTTTACATTACTATATAGTTTGTTGGATTTTGTCTACATTTCTACCAAAAATGAAGAAGGCTGGTGGAAGAGGCCGTGGAATTGGGCGGGGGTTGGCAGCTGGTAATGATGGTGTTGGTGGTGGATCTGATGGTAGTGGCAAGAGCAAAATAGGACTGAATGCAGGAGGTGCTGACCCTGCGTCATCGTCTGGCTACATAAGGCCTCGAACGCTTAGTTTTCTAGGAGTTGGCAAACCGCTTTTAAAGGCAGAGCATCAGGAAAAAGTTTTGTCTTACATTGCTGACTCAGCCTCCAGCTCTATCGCCTCCTCTTCTTCAGTTGTAAAAAGTAAAAGCACTGAGTCGTCATTGGAGGCTCATGTTCATGAACCACACCTTTCCTTGTGTCCTTCACCCCTACCAAGATTGAAGGATGACGCAGGCCATACTACTGATTACTCCATGGAGCTGTTTTCACATACCATGCCTGGATTATCAAGTCAAATGGTGAATTACCCAGGCCAAGATGAATCTGACATGGAGTGCACTGATGCACAGCCGCTGATGGATGATTCTGCTGGTACATTCACTCAGAGCACTACATTGTCCTCGCAGTGTACAGAGCCAGATTTTGACCCTGATGAGACTCAGGTGCCCCTTCCCGCACACTATACCACCATACACGGTGACACAGAGAAAGGTGCACATGACATAGAAGAGGAGGTGATGGATGACCCAGTTGTTGACCCAGATTGGCATCCATTGGGGGAAGAGGGTGCTGCTTCCAATAGCTCAGATGAGGAGCATCCACAGCAGACATCGACATCGCAACAGCTGTTATCTGGCAGGCCCGGAGCACTCCAAAGACAGGTTCCAAACATCAAAAGAGTTGCTGGACAGCTTGTCCAGAGGGTCAAAAGATCACAGCGTGCTAGGCCGCAAAATGCCTGCCAAAGTAGGAAGAGTGCAGTGTGGCACTTTTTTGAACAAAATCCTCATGATCAGGCCAAGGTTATCTGTAAGAAGTGCGCAAAGACCTTTAGCCGAGGGAAAAATCTGAAAAATTTGAATACCAGTTGCATGCTTAGACATTTAACCAGCATGCACTAGCAAGCTTGGACACAACACCAAACCTCAAGTGCCACATGTGCAACTGATCACAACGAAGGTAGTCAGCAACGCTACATTGTTTCCCCCACTGTAAGCCCACCGGTTAGCACAGCAGCAAATGTTGAGGTGTCGTTGCAAGGCCACAGCAGTCAGGGAATCCCACTGTTATATCAACGAAAGACTGATTCTAGGCCATCAGAAAGAACACCAACTCCATCACCATCATCAATCCTCTCTCAGTCCGCCCTGTCCACCGCTACTTCCACCATATGCAGCTCTCAAGTCCAGCTCACCCTCCCAGACACTATGAGTAGGTCAAGAAAGTACTCAGTCTCTCATCCGCGTACACTGGGTTTGAACGCCCACATTGCCAAACTAATCTCGTTTGAGATGATGCCCTTTCGGTTGGTGGAAAGCACAGCTTTCCGCGAACTCATGGCCTATGCAGTACCACGCTATGACCTACCCAGTCGCCACTTCTTCTCTCGCAAAGCCATCCCAGCCCTCCACCATCATGTGAAAGACCGCATTGTCCATGCACTCAAGCAGTCAGTGAGCGGAAAGGTGCACCTCACAACTGATGCATGGTCCAGTCGGCATGGCCAGGGCCGTTACGTGTCCATCACTGCGCACTGGGTTAATGTGGTGGATGCAGGGTCCACAGGGGACAGCAGTGGTGGGACAGTGCTGCCTAGCCCACGGTATAGGAAACAGTTAGCTGTAGGCGTTCGACCCTCCTCCTCCTCCTCCTCCTCCTCCTCCAGAAGCGAAAGCTCGTCCACAGAGCGCAGTCGTACGAGCACTCCATCTGCAGCTGCCACTGTTGCACACGATGTGTCCCCCTATCGAGCAGCTAGTGGAAAGCGTCAGCAGGCTGTGTTGCAGATGATGTGTTTGGGCGACAGACACACCGCCGAGGTGCTGGCCGAGTACTTGAAGCGACAAACTGAGTCATGGCTGGGCAGTGTACATCTTGAGGCAGGCAAGGTAGTTAGTGATAACGGCCGTAATTTTGTGGCAGCCATAGCCCTTTCAAAACTCAGCCACATACCTTGCTTGGCTCACACCTTGAACCTGGTGGTGCAGTGCTTCCTCAAAAATTATCCGGAGTTAACAGCCCTGCTCCAGAAGGTGCGAAGACTGTGCGCGCACATCCGCCGGTCGCCTGTACACTCCGTTTGTATGCAGAAGCTGCAGCGATTGCTCCACCTTCCCAACCACCGCCTCATTATCGACATTGCAACAAGGTGGAACTCCACCCTGCACATGGTGGAGCGGCTGTGCGAGCAGAGGCAGGCCATAATGCATTTGTGGGAGGATACACGGCCAGGCACTTTGAGAGCAGACATGGAGTTGACAGGCGTGCAGTGGTCGAAGCTGAAAGACCTTTGTAAAGTCCTTCAGTGTTTTGAGGAATGCACACGGCTGGTAAGCGCAGACGACGCCATCCTAAGCATGAGCATCCCACTTATGCGTCTGCTCATGCAAACTTTGACGCACCTTAAGGAGCAGGCGTCTGCAGCCAATGTTGATGAGGAGGAAGAGGAGGAGGGAATCCTTGATGACATTCAGCCATTGTCTGCTCAGGGACCTCTCCTGGACGAGGTGGAGGAAGAAGAGGAGGAGGAGGAGGAGGATGATGGGGATGATTACTTAGGGGAGGAGGATGCATCTCGTGGGGCAAGTGAAAATGTTGGCGTGGCAAGGTCTGGTACAGGGTTTGTGCGTGACTGGAGGGATGTGGATTTGCCAGAAAGTGCTCCTCCACCCAGCACTCGCAGTGCATCATTGACACCGGGAACATTGGCCCACATGTCAGATTATGCCTTGCGGATCCTAAAAAGGGACCCCCGCATTGCCAAAATGATGAACGATGACGACTACTGGTTGGCCAGCATCCTGGATCCACGCTTTAAAGGCAAATTACAAAACATCATGCCACAGGAGAACCTTGACCTAATATTGGCTAATAAACAAGCAACTCTGTTAAATCGGTTGCTTGAGGCATTCCCAGCACACAGCAGCGGTGATGGTTCTCACACGAGCCGTACGGGCCGGGGGCAGCTTGGCAGAGGTGTTCGTGGTGCACACAGCAGAAGTGGCGTTGGAGACAGGGGTTTCATGACAATGTTGTGGACTGATTTTTCAAATACCGCTCACACAACTGGTAATACTGCATCGATGGAAAGTGACAGGAGACAGCAGTTGTCAACTATGGTTACAAACTACTTTTCCTCCCATATCGATGTTCTCCCACACAGGTCATTCCCCTTTGACTATTGGGCCGCTAAACTGGACACCTGGCCTGAATTGGCCCAATATGCCTTACAGGAGCTCGCTTGCCCAGCTGCAAGTGTGCTATCGGAAAGAGTCTTCAGTGCAGCTGGATCAATCCTGACAGAAAAAAGGACCCGTCTGTCAACCCAAAATGTGGATGATCTAACCTTCATTAAAATGAACCACGCATGGGTTTCCAAGGATTTTGTCCCACCTTCCCCTGATGACACATAGGGTGACAGAAAAATGGCTTGCTTTGGTCCACCTCTTCCTGGTACTTCACCTATTTCGCCTTTTGCATCAGCTGAATGTCCAACATCAACATATGCCACTTTCTAAAACTCCCTAACTGTGCTGCCTCCCCCCCCATGGCCGGGGTAACCACCTAGCGCACGACACCGTGCGAGTGCCGTTGCCCTGGACAGGTGGGTAGGCCGACTCTTGGGCGCGGGCACTGGCACAGGGTCCCTCATAGTGCAATCAAGTGTCTCTGACGGTGGTGGTGCACACCCGCCGTCAGACACACCGCTGTACTATGAGGGGCCCAGTGCCAGTACCGACGCCCAAGAGTGGGCCCCCCTTGCTTGGGCAGGGCCCCAGCATTTGCAATATTTACCTCTCCCTGCTCCTCCGCTGTGTAATCTGGGCCGTCAAATCCATACTGTGCCTGACACCATCTGAGCCTGCCTCCTGAAACATATATTTTGAATGTGGACGCTATCCATACATGTTATCCGGGGATACGGTACCCTTTCTAACCTTTGTGCAATGGCGTGCAATCCATACTGGGCCTAACACCGACTGAGCCTGCCTCATGCTGTATAGACATATATTTTGAATGTGTACGCTATCCATACATGTTATCCGGGGATACGGTACCCTTTCTAACCTTTGTGCAATGACGTGCAATCCATACTGGGCCTAACACCGTCTGAGCCTGCCTCATGCTGTATAGACATATATTTTGAATGTGTACGCTATCCATACATGTTATCCGGGGATACGGTACCCTTTCTAACCTTTGTGCAATGACGTGCAATCCATACTGGGCCTAACACCGTCTGAGCCTGCCTCATGCTGTATAGACATATATTTTGAATGTGTACGCTATCCATACATGTTATCCAGGGATACGGTACCCTTTCTAACCTTTGTGCAATCACGTGCAATCCATACTGGGCCTAACACCGTCTGAGCCTGCCTCATGCTGTATAGACATATATTTTGAATGTGTACGCTATCCATACATGTTATCCGGGGATACGGTACCCTTTCTAACCTTTGTGCAATGACGTGCAATCCATACTGGGCCTAACACCGTCTGAGCCTGCCTCATGCTGTATAGACATATATTTTGAATGTGTACGCTATCCATACATGTTATCCGGGGATACGGTACCCTTTCTAACCTTTGTGCAATGACGTGCAATCCATACTGGGCCTAACACCGTCTGAGCCTGCCTCATGCTGTATAGACATATATTTTGAATGTGTACGCTATCCATACATGTTATCCGGGGATACGGTACCCTTTCTAACCTTTGTGCAATGACGTGCAATCCATACTGGGCCTAACACCGTCTGAGCCTGCCTCATGCTGTATAGACATATATTTTGAATGTGTACGCTATCCATACATGTTATCCGGGGATACGGTACCCTTTCTAACCTTTGTGCAATGACGTGCAATCCATACTGGGCCTAACACCGTCTGAGCCTGCCTCATGCTGTATAGACATATATTTTGAATGTGTACGCTATCCATACATGTTATCCGGGGATACGGTACCCTTTCTAACTTTTGTGCAATGACGTGCAATCCATACTGGGCCTAACACCGTCTGAGCCTGCCTCATGCTGTATAGACATATATTTTGAATGTGTACGCTATCCATACATGTTATCCAGGGATACGGTACCCTTTCTAACCTTTGTGCAATCACGTGCAATCCATACTGGGCCTAACACCGTCTGAGCCTGCCTCATGCTGTATAGACATATATTTTGAATGTGTACGCTATCCATACATGTTATCCGGGGATACGGTACCCTTTCTAACCTTTGTGCAATGACGTGCAATCCATACTGGGTCTAACACCGTCTGAGCCTGCCTCATGCTGTATAGACATATATTTTGAATGTGTACGCTATCCATACATGTTATCCGGGGATACGGTACCCTTTCTAACCTTTGTGCAATGACGTGCAATCCATACTGGGCCTAACACCGTCTGAGCCTGCCTCATGCTGTATAGACATATATTTTGAATGTGTACGCTATCCATACATGTTATCCAGGGATATGGTACCCTTTCTAACCTTTGTGCAATGACGTGCAATCCATACTGGGCCTAACACCGTCTGAGCCTGCCTCATGCTGTATAGACATATATTTTGAATGTGTACGCTATCCATACATGTTATCCGGGGATACGGTACCCTTTCTAACCTTTGTGCAATGACGTGCAATCCATACTGGGCCTAACACCGTCTGAGCCTGCCTCATGCTGTATAGACATATATTTTGAATGTGTACGCTATCCATACATGTTATCCAGGGATACGGTACCCTTTCTAACCTTTGTGCAATCACGTGCAATCCATACTGGGCGTGAGAACGGCTGGCGAGCTGTTAAGCAAGCTACAGCACCTGTCCAGACAAGTACAGGGATTCCCTAGCGAGGAGACTTATTTGATTGTTTTCAATGTTGGGACAGCAATTTTTGGGGAGCACTATACTCTGGAGAATGATAGATGGGGCCCACCATACACTGGAACATTCCAAAGGTGGACATCAGACACTGGAGCAGCATTTACAGGGCCCATTATACACTAGAGCATTAGAAATGGGGCCCATTATGTTTGGAGCATTATTTGGGCCCATAAGACAGTGAAGCTTCATCCATGGGGACCAACATATACTGTAGCATTATGTGGAGCTCATCATATACTGTTTCAAACATTATATTGGACCAATGATTCTGTATGGAGAAATAGATGGGCCTCGTCATGAGATGTAAAAAGTGAGGTATTTTTCATTGTACTATACCGCTATTTATCTGCCGTATCGGAGCATGATGAGTTGTGGTATGTGTTAAAGGGGCGCTCTTTCGCCCAGGGCACATGAAAACCTGCAGCCAGCCCTCCCCCCCCACAACTTTAGCCAAATAACACCCATTTTTCAGTGCGTAACTTATATTATGAAGTTAATTAAGGTTGACAAGCTTAAGTAAGAAGAATTGATGCTTTTGGCATTCAAATGGGCACTGTTGGTGTGTTTCCTGTCCTCCTCTCACTGCCGACTTTTATTCCCCATTGACTTACATTGGGTTTCGTGTTTCGGGACGACCCCGACTTTTCCCTATAATCGGACGATCTTGCTCGACCCGACTTTTGGAAAAGTCTGGTTTCACGAAACGAAACGCGACCCTAAAAAACCAAAAGTCGCTCAACTCTAGTCACAAGGAGAAAACATAAGTCAAAGCGAACATAGCAGCTGATTAGAATACCTTAGATCACCTTAATTATCTGTATGGAGGTCTAATTGTTCATATCAGGAGCAAAAAAATTTTATGCACTTTGCACTTCATAAGTTTCCACAGTAATTGGAAATATTCTTTAGCCATGAGTTTTTTGTGTATTTTTGGACATCTAATAGGAGGGTATATACATTTTGTATAGCAGCTTTTTTAGATAGCCCATGTTTGGTATTCTACTGACATTTTACCTTCTTTGGGATGATTATTTACCCTGTTCATGTGCACAGTTGCTTTAGATGAGATAATGAGTATTTTGTAACCCTTTTTTTGGATAAGAATAATATATCTGATGTACTCAATTACTATTTGTCTATCCCATAGTTCTGCCTTTGAGTGTTCCTGCTGTTGGTAGCTACCGTTTTGCATCTATATATCTCTATTCTGGTTATTATTATTATGAGTACTACTTTTTTGATGTATGAAATAAAATATATGTTTTAATAAAATGTCTTTTCTATTAATGGTATAAACTTCCCTTTCTTTTTTGATTGAATTCATACAATACATGCCCAGCAAGCCAGCCAAATATGGAATCAAAATCTTCTGGATGTGTGATTCTGCAAATTATTATGGCATAAATGGTGTAATCTACTGTGGCAAAGAGGTTGGTGCACCAGTACAGAAGGATCTGGGGTCTGAAATTGTCAAAACTCTTGCTGTTCCATTATTCAATTCAGGTAGAAACATTACCATGGACAATTATTTCACCAATGTTGAACTAGGCAATTTTCTGCTTCAAAAAGCTAATACACTTGTTGGTGCTATCAAGCCAAACTGACGAGAAATTCCAGAAGCACTGAAACACAATCGTCAGCAAGCACTTTATGAGAGTTACTTTGGATTCAATAACAAAGCGACTTTGGTATCTTACAAAGCGAAGAAGGAGAAATCAGTGATTTTACTCAGTACCATGCATCACAATTTCAGTATGGACAGCAATGACAGAAAATTAAACCCAGAAATCATCCTGCATTACAATAAAACAAAAGGAGGTGTAGACAAAATGGATGAGATGGTGGGAGAATATTCATGCAAGAGGCAAAAAACGATGGCCTGTAGTACTTTTTTCAAATATGCTTGATGTAGCAGCCCTAAATTCATTCATCATTTATACAGAAACTCATCCAGAATTCCATGCACGGAGGAAGGACAGGAGACGCCTATTTTTGAAGGACCTTTGTCATGAACTTGTAATGCCTCACATGATACAGCGAAGTGACGTGAAAGACTTGCTAAAGCAAACTAAAGAAGCAATGAAACAGTGTGGCGTACAGTTTCAGATGATTCCAGGGTCAGGAGAAAGAAAAAGAAAGCGCTGTTTCATGTGTCCAAGAAACTTAGAAAGGAAAGCTGAGAGATTTTGCTCAATTTGTAAGAAAAAGGTCTGTAAAGAACATTCTTCTGAAAAAATAACTTGTCAAAATTGTTTGGAAGACTAATATAATAGAAAAGAAACATAATAGAAATGTAGCTGCAGCTAGTTTGGTGTAGATTTCTATGCATTTTTGTGCGTTTTTTCATATGTTTGTGTGAAATTTTTAAAAAAAAATTTGGGGGTGTTTTCGGTGAAAAATTATAATTAAAATTTTGCTTACTAATCATATTTTATTTAGCAGTTTTAAAATAAACTTGTAAAAGTTATATAAGTGTGTTTCTCCATATGATTTGCATGGGGGCCTATAAGGCCCCCAATACGTTAATATGAAGATTTCTGATGTCACGCATACTAGGGTTAAAAGTTTACCAGCGATTTCTCATTTTTACAACAAGATTTACAAAACCATTTTTTTAAGGACCACCTCACATTTGAAGTCACTTTGAGGGGTCTATAAGACAGAAAATGCCCTAAAGTGAAACCATTCTAAAAACTGCACCCCTCAAGATGCTCAAAACCATATTCAAGAAGTTTATTAACCCTATATGTGCTTCACAGGAACTGAAGCAATGTGGAAGGAAAAAATTAACATTTAACTTTTTTTTTACAAACATTTTACTTCAGAACCAATTTTTATTATTTTCACAAGTGTAAAAAAAAAAATGAACCAAAAATTTTGTTGCACAATTTCTCCAGAATGCGCCGAAACCCCATATGTGGGGTAAACCACTGTTTGGGCGCATGGCAGGGCTTGGAACGGAAGAAGCACCGTTTGACTTTTTCAATGCAGAATTGGCTGGAACTGAGATCGGAGGCCATGTCGCGTTTGGAGAGCCCCTGATGTGCCTAAACAGTGGAAAACCCCAAACAATTGACACCATTTTGGTAGCTAGACCCATTAAGGAAATTATCTAGATGTGTGGTGAGCACTTTGAACCCACAAGTGCTTCACAGAAGTTTATAATGCAGAGCCATGAAAATAAAAAATCATTTTTTTCCTCAAATGATTTTTAGCCTGCTATTTTTTATTTTCACAAGGGCAACAGGAGAAATTGGACCACAAAAGTTGTTGTGCAATTTATTCTGAGTATGCTGATACCCCATATATGGGGGGTGAGCTACTGTTTGGGCACACCTCGGGGATGAAAGGGAAGTAGTGATATTTTGGAATGCAGACTTTGATGGAATGGTCTGTGGATGTCATGTTGCATTTCCAGAGCCCTTGATGTGCCTAAACAGTAGAGACCCCCCACATGTGACCCAATTTTGGAATCTAGACCCCCCAAGGAGCTTATCGAGATGTTTTGTGAGAACTTAGAACCCCCAAGTGCATCACAGAAGTTTATAACGCAGAGCCGTGAAAATAAAAAATCTTTTTTTCCACAAAAATGATTATTTAGCCTCCAATTTTTTATTTTCCCAAGGGTAACAGGAGAATTTAGACCCCAAAGATGTTGTGCAATTTGTCCTGAGAACACTGATGCTCCATATGTTGGGGTAAACCACTGTTTGAGCACACTTCAGGGCTCGGAAGAGAGGGAGCACAATTTGACTTTTTGAATGCAAAATTGGCTGGAAGCACCCTTAACCCTAATCCCAACGCTAACCATGACCCTAATCCCAACCCTAACTCTAATTCCAACCCTAGCCATAACCCTAACCACAAACCTAACCCCAACACACCCATAATCCCAACCCTAATCCTAATCACAACACTAACCCTAATCCCAACCCTAACCCTAATTCCAACACTAATCCTATGTTATGAATGAGTCACCGAGGAGGAAAAACAAAAAGCAAGCTAAGCCCAGAAAACCGGAGAGGTTGGTAACTAGCAAATTGCCGACCCCTGATCTTATCCACAACAACTAGCAGTAGCCATGGAGCGTGCCTACGGTGGTCCTAGACGCCTCGTCATGGCCGGAGAACTAAATAAGCCTAAAGAAAGAAAGGGAAAACCTAAACTGCCCCAGAGCAGACCCCAAAGCAATAGACAGCCCCCAACATGTATTGTTGGTGAAACAAGATGAAAACACAGACACAGGTAGAAAGATAGGCTGAGCAAACGATGGGGCCCTCGCTAACTAGAAAGGGCAGGAAAGAAAAGCTGCTGTCTGCAATCATGCAAAAAACCCTGCCAAAAAGAATGTCCAACACATCTGATAGAAAAAGGCCCTGATGTCGCTAGAGTTCAAATCACTATATCAGCACTCAGGTATATTCTGAAGACAGAGCAAAGAGATCAACTGATCAGAGACAAAATGGGGATTCAGCCCAGTCCCAGCCAGGGCTGGCTGAACAAAAAACTAAGTAAACCAGACAAAAACTCATATGAACAAAAGCAGAGAAAACTTAGCTTTAGAAAGGCAGGAACCAAACTGGAAACCAGGAGCCACAGTCAGGAAAAATCACCAGCAAGAAGCTAGGGAGTTGACTGCCTTAAATCCAATCAGAAACTCCTGATGTCCAATCGCAGTCCTCTTCCTCAGGTGGCCAGTCTCTGCCATTTAGATCAGCTTCATTACCTCCCTTCACCAGCAGAGGGAGTCCAGATAGAGAACTCACTACTACTCTGTCAGCACAGCCAGCTCCATAACCCTCACCAGAAGCCAGAGGCAAACCCGAAAATGAGCTCACAGCACCCTAATTCCGACCCTAACCCTAACCTTAAGGGAAAAATCAAAATAAATATATTCTTTTTTTCATTATTTTTCCCTTACTATGTGTGTGATAAAAGGGGGGTTTATTTACTATTTTTTTATTTTATCATTGCGATATGGTCTATTACAGTGACCAAAATGAACCAATAGTAAAAATCTTCCTATTGTTGCCGGGTGCCGGCCGGCAGATCTCGACGGGCGCACTGCGCATGCACCCACCATTTTTTTCACATCACATTAGAGGAGCGAGAAATTAAATGGCACATCAGACTTTTTTTTTTGCGGTCGCCGATATACAGTTAATACCGGCAATCACAAAACCGGGGTTGGTTCTCTGGGGACCCTCGGCAGCCGACACCCTGGAGAAAATCTGACTGGGGGCGCTCTACATTTTTTCCACAGAGCAGTTAATTAACGGTACTGTGGTTTAAGCACCCTTAACTGCCGCCTTTAAAAGGCATATCGCCGGTCGTTAAGGAGTTAAGGAGAAACATTAGATCATATTTTAAAAATGTACTTCCATTGTTGAAAATAACCATATGAATAAAAACCATATTTTCCTTAGGAATCCAATTTTTTTTTTTGCTAATTTAAAGAAATGAGCAAATATTTTGAAATTCAAGTTCATCACCCTCACTTTGTAAGGTAATAGTTAGTTAACCAATTATATGAAACAGGTGATAATGATAATCATTTTCATATCTTGGTTAAAACACTGCCATTAGGTGAAATAGAAACAGTTGGGTGGGGATCAGCCAAACTTTGTTATACATTGTGGGAAGACTGTGCATAGCAACAGGACAAAAGGTAGGTATTCCACATGTACAAGGGCTCTCCCAGGCATAGATTTTAGGGCAGAGTGTGGTTTCCAGATGTACTGCTCAATATTTTTTTAAGAAACTTTATCAATCAAAAAATCAACGATATTGTTAGAGCGAACTGATCATCAGGTTGGGCCGATACGTGTTACGGCCACCGCATTTCAAGGCTTTTCTACAGCATTCTATAATGCTGTAGACAAGCCCCTGATCTGACCTGCAAGAGAAGAAAAATAACTTTTATTATACTCACCCAGGGGTGGTCCAGTCCAATGGATGTTGCAGGTCTTGGTCCGGCGCCTCCCATCTTCTTGTGAATGCGCCCGCCTGCTTGCTTCATGGCTCCCAGCATCACACTCCTGCGCAGGCATACTTATCTGCCCTGTTGAGGGCAGAGGAAAGTACTGCAGTGTGTAGGTGCCGGGAAAGGTCAGAGAAGCGCAGCGCTGCGCGCTGCTGTACTTTGCTCTGCCCTCAACAGGGCAGATAAGTACGCCTGCACAGGAGCGTGATGCCAGGGAGCCATGAAGCAAGCAGGAGGATGGCATCGCAAAATGATGTGAGGTGCCAGACCAAGACTTGCGACACCTGTTGGACCGGTCCATCCCCGGGTGAGTATAATAAAAGTTATTTTTCTTCTCTTGCAGGTTGGATCAGGGGCTTATCTACAGCATTATAGAATGTTGCAGATAAGCCCTGAAAGGCAATGGCCGTAACTTGAATCGGCCAAACCTTATTATTTCAGTGTGCTGAAATCGCAAAATAAGATAACTGAAGTAATAGAAAGAAAATAGTTTTGAACCTATATAAAAATATAATGCAAATATTATTTATGGAATTTAATATCTAAAAAATAAGAAAGCCACAACTATTTTATTTCTTCAGGTCAGAAAAAAAACAGAAAAACGTCATTATCATAAGATAACGTAGTAAAGCCTAATATATATATATATTTTTTTTTACACTAACAATAGAGCATATAGAGAATATATTGGCTTCAAAAAGAAAAGCAAGCCAAGAGAACTGAGAAAGGAGCTTTACCTTTGTGTCCTGCCAGTTCTTTATTACCATAGTTACACTAAAAAACATTTAGAAAAACTAGCAGAGAAAAAGAGGAGATGCTACCAAAAGCAACTAATAAGGTTCAGCATTAGTGCGTCCACGTGCATTAAAATGGTTTGTTTAAATTGCATCAATAAGAATACAATGGCAGGATGATGTAAAAGTTGTAATTTATTTGCTTGTATCAAACATTTGTTTCTGGAGATTTTTGAAAAAGGGCTGATGATTGATGTTTAAAAGATTCCTGCCCTTTCACCGCTGAATTTTTGGAAATTGAGGTTGCCATGGTGATGGTGGTAGTAACTGTCTATAACTTTTAGGTTTTTTTTCCTTTAGATGCTTAGAAATTGCAATAATATCAGCTAAATACTCAAGTGTGTCCAGATAGTGTGCAAGTTGATATTTCTCTCCTATGATTATCGACCCAGGCACCGGCAAGCTATCATTGACAAAGCTATGCTTACCGGTTACTCACTGTGAGCTAGTTCAGCAAAATAAAAGCTTTATATATAAAAATAAAAATATATAAGCCATGTTGTTCCATTTCTAGAGAACAACAAGTAATAAGCTGCTCTGCCCAAGTGCCCCATAACATTCTTGCTGCTCGGAGAAGTTAGAGTGAATATAAGAATAAAAACAAATGCTGTATTATTCCAAATCGACCAGTTTTTATTTACACTCCTTGGACATAATAGCGGTATTTAGGACAAAAAAATAACAGCAGGAAATGGCACATGGTGCAACAAGTGCTACTGGGGGGCACCGTATGGAAAGAAAAAAGGCTCGATTGTTGCATAAAATCATTGCTCTAAATTGCACAATTAAACACATTGAGTTGCTATTACATTATAGGATTTGAATTACACATCACAGCTTCCGAACCATTTAATTCACATTTTTATTTTTTGGCAGGGAGAGAGTACATGAGTGGAGTTCTTGTCTGTTTAAACTGAACACATTGAATAGCACTTGGCAGTTTACCACAAGCAGATGCAATATTGGCCACAAAAGCCTGGCATTGATAGGTTTCATGACCAATGAGGGGTTAAAACCATTCTCATTTACAAATCTGAAAAGTTCACGTTCCAAAATATGAACACATATAGTATAATGAAGCCTGATATTACCACAGCCTCCAACATTTGGAAATTGAAAATAGTTTCTCATTCCTGTAATTTATTTATTTATTTTTTTTGCTATAGTTAAATGATGTTATTAAAACTGAACAGTTGAAACAATCAACTGTTTTTGGATTATGGACAGATGTCAAGATAAGAGAATGTGCTTAAGAGAGACTTCTGATAAACATCAAACTTAGCAAAAAAATCTATGGACAGAGCTATATATCAAATTAAAGTGCAGAAGCCTGTATGCAATGGCCAGAATATAGATAAATATACTAGAAAAATAATTCGGCACACTGCAACTAATTACAATAATGCATAAATTCCACTACTGTTATGCAATAGATCTACAATATGTGAGAGTTTTGTCGATCAAATGTTCGTTAGCCATCCAATAGTGAAAAGTTGACCTCATTGGATGAATTGAATGCTAACTATAAAAAAGAGGTAGGATCTTACTTGGCTCTCGTGAAAACCTCTCTGGAAAATATGGGTGGATAAGGGTGCGCATTAAGGGTGAAGTGGCCCTTTGTCCACTCTTCTTTCACAGATAAGTTTTACTTAAGATTATTCCTACCACCTACCAAGTTTAAGATCTGGTCAGGCACATACATTTCTGAATTCATAAGTAAGTTGTAATTTTGTGGTATTTGAGACTTCGTTTCTACGGATGTCTGCATTGACCAGTTACCAACAAATAAAGTTGTACTCTGTAGTGCTATAGCCTGAAAACATTAAATATATGAAATATGAATTTCATTACTGCTCTAGAAAATGGGAAAAATTGAGAATACCTAGAGTGTAAATTGGTCAATTCATGCACACCCAGCAGTCGTGATAAGGCAATTCTCGTTGCTGGGAAACTCTCTAATTTGAATCCTCTCCTAGTCTAAATCCTGCATTTATGTGGGTTCATAGTATCCTGCTATGATTAAAATCACCAGAGGCTGATGGATGGAGTGCTTAGTCAGAGAGCATAATCTTCAGCCTAAGAGAGGATTCACATTAGATAGGTTCCCAGTAACGGGAATCACTTTATCATGGCTGCTGGGTATTCATGAATTGGTCAATTTATGCACTGTATGCATTCATTAATTTGTGTGCTTTGATGTAAGATGCAACACTTTAGGTGTGTGCATGGATCATTTACAGAGCTAAAAACAGTTCCACAGTTCTTGTATCTCTATAGAATGAAGTTGTAGGCACTATGTGTACTACAATATTGGGCTCTCAATGGTGCAATGTTATGGAAAATATTAACATAATATAGCATTAGATAGTAGAGATAATTGAATGAGTTCCAAATGGATCAATTTATCCCTTTCATGACCTATGACATATATGCGTCATAGGTCGCTTCCACCTCTTTGATACGGGCTCTGGCGCTGAGCCAGCATGTTTTCTGGCACATGGTAGGTGGAAGGTGCCTCCTACAGCTGTGGGTGGAATCACAATCCACCCGTGGGTGTTATCATGTTAAATGCTGTTGTCAATTTCTGCCAGTGTCATTTAACATTATCACGCTGTAAGTGTCTCATTAGCTCCGCTTTTTGGTGCACTTGTCGCATGATAGCTTGGTGTTGATGGGTTGACATGACAACCAGGAGATCCCTGTGGTAGTCATTGCTGATCAGCCATGAGCACCGCCCTGTGGCAGATATTCATAGCAGATGATCATTTCAAGCTACACATAGCATACACCTGTCTCAACATCTGTGTCTCATAATGTCATGACGTATTCCTGCATCAATGATTAGGCCTCAACTTGGGTAAGAATATATTATTTTTATTTACTCAACCTACTTTTATTATTATGCTGTGGGGTCTGGAGCAACCTGCGAAAATAATAGTTACCCCCTTAAGAATCTAGAGTAATTGAAATATAATAGTGGTTTGATGACGATCATATTGGATTTACGTATAGCACTGGCAAGAATTAAGAGACCACTGAAAATTTTCAGTTTGTCTAATTTTTCCCTTTATAGGTATATTTTTGAGTAAAATGTAAATTGCGCTTTTATTCTATAAACTACTGACAACATGTAATTGAATTTCCAAGCACTAAATTTTGTATTTATTTTCAGAAAATGAGAAATGGTCAAAATAACAAAATGAATGCAGTGCTTGCAGACCTCAAATAAGTTCATAATCATTTTAAAACAACAATACTAATGTTTTAACTCAGGAAGAGTTCAGAAATCAATATATTGTGGAATAACCATGATTTTCAATCACAGCTTTCATGTATCTTGGCATGCTTTCCAACAGTCTTTCACACTGCTTTTGGGTGACCTTATGCCACTCCTGGTACAAAAATGTAAGCAGTTCTTCTTTGTTTGATGACTTGTGACTATCCATCTTTCTCTTGACAACATGATTACATTCCAGAGGTTTTCAATGGGGTTCAGATCTGGAGATTGGGCTGGCCATGACAGGGATTTGATGTGGTAGTCCTTCATCTACAGATTGATTGACCTAGCTGTGTGGCATGTCGCATTGCCATGCTGGAAAAAACAGTCCTCAGAGTTGGGGAACATTGCCTGAACAGAAGGAATCAACTGTTTTTCCAAGATAACCTTGTATGCGGCTTGATTCATACGTACTTTGCAAAGATTAACCTGCCCAATTCCAGCCTTGCTGAAGTATCCCCAGATCATCACCGATCCTCCACCAAATTTCACAGTGGGTGCAAGACACTGTGGCTTGTATGCCTCTTAGTCTCCAGGTCTCCATCGAACCATTAGATGACCAGGTGTTGGGCAAAGCTGAAAATTAGACTCATCAGAGAAGATTACCTTACTCCAGTGGTCCAATCCTTATGCTCCTTGGCAAACTTCAGCCTGGCTCTCCTTTGCTTCTCATTGATGAAATACTTTTTTTTCTACCTTTACATGACTTGAGCCCTGCCTATAGGAGCCTGTTACTAACTGTTCATACCTTGCACTTCACCCTAGATGCCATTTGCCATTCCTTTTGTAGGTCACTTGATGTCATTCTGTGGTTGCTGAGTGACATTCAAATAAGATGACTGTCATCCCAGTCATTGGAGAGTCATTTTCGCCCTCTGTAGCTTTGTTGTTCCCATTTTCTGCTGCTTGACCTTGTTGTAATGGACTGCCATCTTAGAAATTTTAAGGATGGAGGCAACATGACACTCACTGTATCCCTCTGCTAGTAAAGCCAGAAACGAGCCCTTCCTTTCCTCACTCAAGACTTTTCTTTTCAATCCCTTTGGTATGGTTAAGTTATTTTTTCATTCCTACTACTTTTGGGATATTCCTAGCACTTGTTTTGCCATCCAGTTTGTCCTATAGCAAGAGGATTGTGAACACCTCAGCTGGGTTTTTTATACTTTCCTTCATTAACTAAGATTTGGTTCAGGTGATCACCTAATCAGAAGCATATTAAGTGGAATGAGGTGTACTCTGGTTGGAAGTCGACTGACACTGAATGGAATGGCGGTCATACATGTGGGTCGCCCTCCCAGGGCTGTGGGGGTACTCGGTACCGGGCCCGATGAGCTTCAATAGGAGATGTCACGGCAGCTGGGACCCGACCCTTGGCCCTGGGTGCCCATTGTAAAAGGGGAATGTTCAGTGTGATTAGAGTTTATGAATGAATGAGTCGTGACGCCACCTGTGGTGTTCGGCAATGAAGATGTTAAGCCGACTCTGCAGACAGATCCTCTGGGACAGATGGTGGGGTGCAGCAATGATGTTATAGCCCTCCACAGGCAGGGCTGTAGTCCCTGGGCAGAGTAGGTGAAGTGACACTTAGATGGTGTAGTGTCGGGCGCAGGGGATGTAGCAGTGCCGGGCAGGTTGACGCAGGAATAAGTGGAGGACACCAGGGCATGTAGTTCCAAAGCTTTACTCACAGTCTGTTGTGGCACAAGAGCCCGCATCCGTGCCGTGTCCTCCGGGTCAGGAGCTCAGCCAACTTCCAGGCAAGATGAAGTACTCCTTTCCAACACTCCACCAACATATGTGCCTTTTCTGAACGTCTCCCTCTTAGCGCCTTTAGTGAAGTACTCACAGTACTGAGTTACACTGGAGTTCCTCCTGTCAGATGTTCCTATGAATTCTACTTGTACGGCAGACAGCTGTAGCCTGCTTCAGAGACTCCTTACTACCTAGTCCCGGCTCTCTCACGTTGCTGTTGTGCCCCCCAAGTCTTGTGTGGGAATAAAGTGGTGACAACTTCTATTCCTCCGGTGTCTGCTGCAGGACCATTAGTATCCATACAACCTCGGGGACCGGACCCCGGCCTTGCGCTTAGAACATGGGAAGGGTTCTCCTCTAACCCTAGTCCTTAGTTCTCCTCTTCTCCTCATGTTCCATACTAATCCTTTTCCTTCTTATGGAGAGTCAGGCTTTCTATGAATCGTTCCTTTCCTGTGCCATCGGACCCAGGTCACTGAGGTCGGCTGCAGCACTTCCTTCATCCATCCCACTCAGGGGATCTCCTTTCACAGACTGACCTCGTCAGACTCCTGTGACCAACTAACAAAATCCTACACTCTTCCCGCTCTTTTAGTGCAGACTAAACTCCACCCACCTCCCAGCACGCTTCGTGTTCCAAGCAGGGAGCCACCAAAGGGTGCTTTGCTACACTACTATGTTGTGTGGGATGCAGGTGTTGGAGTGTGGTCAGGTGTCTCCACCTTACCTGGATGGTGGGGCACCACACCTCAGGAGGAGGTGCAGTACCTCTGTGGTGACTGAACTCTCAGGGGCGCCACACATGTAGAGAAGCTCATTTTTATAAAACTGTGCAGTGGTCTCTTAATTTTTGCCAGTGCTATATGTTAGTGAGACAAAATATGTAAGTGCTTCACATTATGTATAATTCATATGTTAATTTTCTTTTTCTCTTTGACAAAAAAAACAGAATGATTTTCAGCAGTATTCAGGATGCAATTTTCATCTGTTTTTGTGTTTGTGTCTGTTTTTTACCAGCAGTGTGTTGTTTTCTCCTTTTTACAAGCTTCATCTAGCAACTCATCTGTGAAAAAACAGTCAGTACACTGATGACACATAGATGACATCTGAGATCTGTCCATTTTCCATTTCACAATTCCATAGAAAAAAGGATTTCACATATACGTGAGAATGGGATGTAAGAATTCACCATTTTTTAAATTTATCATAGATTGAATTATAATCTAATCAGATGAAAATATACATACTCATACTCATCAGCAAACTCATCAGCATCAGAACATACACATACTCATCAGCATCAGAACATACCTAGTGTGAGATACATGTTCAGTAGTGATGAGCGAGTATATTCGTTGCTCGGGTGTCCTCCGAGGATTTTGGCGTGCTCGGAGATTTAGTTTTTGTCAAAGTAGCTGCATGATTTACGGCTGCTAGAAAGCCTGAATACATGTGGGGATTCCCTAACAAACAGGCATTCCTCACATGTATTCAGTCTGTCCAGCAGCCACAAATCATGCAGCTGTGTCGACATAAACTAAATCTCCAAGCATGACAAAATACTCAGAGGACACACGAGAATGTTCGGGAAAACCAGAGCAACGAGTATACTCTCTCATCACTAATGTTCAGTATTTGGTCGGTATTTTATATCATTATTTGTAAGCCAAAACCAGGTGAAGGACAATCAGAGTATTAGTATAATAGAAACTCGTGCATCACTTCTGCATTTTTGACCTGGAGCCTTAAACAGAGGATAGCCACACCCTTGAAGGTCGGGATACTCTTCACCTGGGATACTCTTCACCTGCTCCCACTAAAAGAAGGGATCTTTTACAAGCTCTTCCCAGGTGCCAATAGCTGGGTGGCTGTTGGCTCGGAACACTGGTCACAGTTGGGTCAAACACACCAGTAAGCTAAACTGGTAAGTCAAATTGAATAAACCATCTTGGAAGGTCAAGGAGCATAAAAACAGGAATGTTGGAATCAGAGGGCACCATACACTAGAGCCAGAGACAAAGAAAAGATGCACGCACCAAACTACCAAATTTACCACTGAAGTGCAACTGAATAATCTGGGGTAAATAAGAAGATATGATGGGTTTATATATTCCAAAGATTGTGAGCTCCATCAGGGACAGTGATGATAATGTGTGCAAACTGTAAAGCGCTGCGGAATATGTTAGCGCTATATAAAATTAAAGATTATTACTATCCTTCTCATGGATACCTGACACTGCTGAGGTAACACCTAATCTCTACACTCTATCCAGAGAGACAGAGTAAGGGGTAAGGACGTTGGAGAGAAAGGAACCTCCCACCACATACTTGAACCAGGAGACATAGCATCCCATGTCTACTGGTAACTGGAGATGTATCCCGGGACTGCTGAATAACATCAGCGCTGTGAGCTATGTCATCCCGCCTCCAAACCACACCACGCTCTGTCAGGTCACATGGAATTGAGTACATACAGTTAGGTCCATATATATTTGGACAGAGACAACATTTTTCTAATTTTGGTTCTAGACATTACCACAATGAATTTTAAACAAAACAATTCAGATGCAGTTGAAGTTCAGACTTTCAGCTTTCATTTGAGGGTATCCACATTAAAATTGGATGAATGGTTTAGGAGTTTCAGCTCCTTAACATATGCCACCCTGTTTTTAAAGGGACCAAAAGTAATTGGACAATTCGTTCCAAGGCTATTTCATGGACAGGTGTGGGCAATCCCTTCATTATGTCATTCTAAATTAAGCAGATGAAAGGCTGGAGTTGATTTGAGGTGTGCTGCTTGCATTTGGAAGGTTTTGCTGTGAAGGAAACAAGCGGTCAAAGGAGCTCTCCATGCAGGTGAAACAAGCCATCCTTAAGTTGCAAAAACAGAAAAAACCCATCCGAGAAATTGCTACAACATTAGGAGTGGCAAAATCTACAGTTTGGTACATTCTGAGAAAGAAAGAAAGAAAGCACTGGTGAACTCATCAATGCAAAAAGACCTGGGAGCCCACGGAAGACAACAGTGGTGGATGATCGCAGAATAGTCTCCATGGTGAAGAGAAACCTCTTCACAACAGCCAACCAAGTGAAAAACACTTTTCAGGAGGTAGGCGTATCAATATCCAAATCTACCATAAAGAGAAGACTGCATGAAAGTAAATATAGAGGGTTCACTGCACAGTGCAAGCCACTCATAAGCATCAAGAATAAAAAGGCTAGACTAGACTTTGCTAAAAAACATCTAAAAAAGACAGCACAGTTCTGGAAGAACATTCTTTGGACAGATGAAACCAAGATCAACCTCTACCAGAATGATGGAAAGAGAAAAGTATGGCGAAGGCGTGGTACAGCTCATGATCCAAAACATACCACATCATCTGTAAAACACGGCGGAGGCAGTGTGATGGCTTGGGCATGCATGGCTGCCAGTGGCTCTGGGTCACTAGTGTTTATTGATGATGTGACACAGGACAGAAGCAGCCAAATGAATTCTGAGGTATTCAGAGCCATACTGTGTTCTCAGATCCAGCCAAATGCAGCCAAACTGATTGGTCGTCATTTCATACTACAGATGGACAATGGCCCAAAACATAAAGCCAAAGCAGCCCAGGAGTTTATTAAAGCAAAGAAGTGGAATATTCTTGAATGGCCAAGTCAGTCACCTGATCTCAACCCAATTGAGCATGCATTTCACTTGTTAAAGACTAAGCTTCAGACAGAAAGGTGCACAAACAAACAGCAATTGAAAACCACCGCAGTGAAGGCCTGGCAGAGCATCAAAAAGGAGGAAACACAGTGTCTGGTGATGTCCATGAGTTTAAGACTGCAGGCAGTCATTGCCAACAAATGGTTTTCAACCAAGTACTAGAAATGAACATTTTATTTACAATTATTTAATCTGTCCAATTACTTTTGGTCCCTTTAAAAACAGGATAGCACAGGTTAAGGAGCTGAAACTCCTAAACCCTTCATCCAATTTTAATGTGGATACCCTCAAATGAAAGCTGAAAGTCTGAACTTCAACTGCATCTGAATTGTTTTGTATAAAATTCATTGTGGTAATGTCTAGAACCAAAATTAGAAAAATGTTGTCTCTGTTCAAAAATATATGGACCTAACTGTAAGCAAGGCAGGACCCAATGAAGGTGACCTGCCACCCATCACAACCAGAGAGCGGCGAGATGCAACCCGCCGAGGAGCTGGAGTGTGCCTGGAAGCACAGGGGGTATGCTTGAGTGCACACCATCTTGTTGGCTGCCTGACATGTTGAATGACCAGTAGCACTCACATCTGTAGCTATGAAAGTCTTCGAAAGAATTATGATGTCCCACCTGATAAAATTCACGCAGAAGCTATGGGACCCGCTTCAGTTTGCCTATAAGGAGAATCGTTCGGCAAACGACACTGTCAATCTGGCACTGAAGTACATTTTGGATCATACAGATGAACTGCACTCATATGTCCGGATTCTTTTCATGGACTTTAGCTCAGCGTTCAATACCATTGATCCGAATTTACTTCATAAGAAAATGGTAGCTCTTGGAGTCCCTCTTAACTTATGCTTGTGGATTTATAACTTCCTGACAGCCAGGATACAGAGTGTAAAAGTTGGACCATTCACTTCGGACACCTTGGTCACAAACATCGGGGCACCTCAGGGGTGTGTTTTGTCCCCGTTACTGTTTTCTCTCTATACGAATGATTGCATCTCTTCAGCAGACTCAGTAAAAATCTTGAAATTTGCCGATGATATGACACTGATTGGTCTCATCAGGGGAAATGCTGAAGACTTGTATCGGAGTGAGGTGGAAAGAATATGTGACTGGTGTAAAGCCAATAATCTTGTACTCAACACTAAAAAAACTGCTGAGATGGTTGTGGATTTTAGGAAAGATCAACATGAGATACTTCCAATCTACATCCATGACGAAGTGGTTCTTAGGGTCACAGAGACCAAATTCCTTGGTGTTATCATCTCTCATGATCTTAAATGGGGGAAAAACGTGGATGCTGTTATAAGAAAAGCACAACAGAGGATGTTCTTCCTGCGTCAGCTGAAAAGATATGGTTTGTCTAAGAATCTGCTGATCTTATTCTTTAATGCTGTCATCAGATCTGTGATTTGTTCCTCTCTGATAGTCTGGTATGGGGGAGCCACTGCGCATGACAAACTCCGCTTACAAAGGACTTTCAGAACAGCAGAGAGAATTATAGGTTCCCCCCTGCCTAAAATCCAGGATCTTTATGATAAGAGTATTCGATCCCACGCATTGAAAATTTCATCCGATCCCTCTCACCCGGGACACTCCTCATTCCAACTACTCCCTTCAGGACGTCGCTTCAGAGTCCCCAAATGCAGCACCAACCGCCATATGAACAGCTTCTATCCACTCTCTGTTCAACAATTAAATCGTCATGTGTAGACTATATACTGTATCTGTCTTGTTAGATGTTACTTGTTGTATCTGTTGTTATATATTATGTTGCCTCTTTGCCACAAAGAATTCCTTGTATATATGTAATATGTACTTGGCGATAATAAATTTGATTTGATTGATTTGATTGATTTGAATTTTTAATATTTGGAATGATGTCCTTTTTTAATGCTGAAAAAAACATGTGGCAAAGCAGCACCATGTGTGTTATAGTAGCATTTTACAGCTGAAATCAGTGGCAAGCTTTTTCAGAGAGTATTCTGCCTCTTCCAGACATTATACATTTTATGTCAAGTCCTGGTGAATGATGTGGCCTCAGGAGATAATGGCTTTTGTTACATAGCCAGCATCTACTTCTAACAGCAGGAAATGAAGCTAAGCTTCTTCTACTGCCGCTATCACCATCACTTTTTAAATCTGCATTTATAGCATAATCTGGGTCACACTATTCAATGTTCTTATAGTCCCCCCCAATATGCTATTGCTAAAGCAGCAAAAGGCTTGCTTTTAGGCTCTCGTGCCTGGCATGACAATGATCCTGTGAAAACTGGCTGGTACCTGCCCTTACTGCTAATGAAATATATAGTGAAAGTTGTTAGACAATTGCAGGTTCAAGTCCTGTAAGAGAAATAACAAGTAAAGTAAAAAAAAAGTTTTTGAATAGAGAAAAAAATTAAAAATCACACCCCTCATTAAAAATAAAAAATAAAAAAATACTGCACTGAATATATTTGTTATTGCTATATCTTTAAGTATGATCTGTCAAAATATAAATGTAATTAATTAAAACAAAAGTGCCTGGGAGAAAAAAAATGAAATGCCACACTTGCATTTTTTAATTACGCTAACTTCACCAAAAATGCAATAAAAAACTATCAAAATGTCACAACTACCTAAATACGGTATCAATAAAATATTGCAGCTTGCCACACAAAAAACAAGTTATCAAATAGCTATCATGTGCTTATCAATCGATCATCAAATTGATAAGTACAACCTTTCCAGTTGTTCACCTTATGCACTATTATAGGATATGCGCCATTGCAGGTTAACTTGATTGGTGCTTTTGCATCATTAATGTGTCACTGCCTTCTGATAGTGATAAGGCATTCTAGGGGCAAACAGGGATAGCCCAGGTTGAGCAGGGGTGCCAGTTCACTTAAATAAGGTTCCAACCTCTGCTGACAGGCAGGTGACAGTCTTTGAGCTGATCCTAGTGCCAAGGTAGTATACACGTAGGTTTTTCATTAATAAAATTTTATTAATTCACTAATTGCTACTATTAGCTTCTTCCATCCAATTTTGATAGGTTCATCGTTTTTTAGCAGTACTGAAAATTTATTTTCTACTAGGCCCCTGGGGACATTTACTCTATGGAAACTGGTTTGATCCTCTCCTGATATATTTACAAATAGACATATATGGCGGGTGCCATTTTTTGGGATGGTTAGGTGGTCAGCCTACTGATCTCGATCCCTTTAAGTAATTTTTTGAGTGTCTCCTTCTACCAACACTGAATATTCTTCTATCTGTGTATAGGGTATTCTAGGGACAACAGGGACAGCTGCCGAGGAGCAGGGGTGCCATTTTTGTGCTTGATAAGGTGCCAACCTCCGCTGACAGGCAGGCACCAGAACAGGTTCCTTCATGGGGCTGTTCTAGCAATTCTTTATCCTTATCATTTTTTCCTCCTGTTGTTCATATGGTCATCCCTCTTAATGCATATTTAATAAATATTAGCTTTAGAAAACTAGCTCATATAAAAAAAACAATAAAAAAACAAGTCCTTATACACTTATATCCACAGAAAAATAAAAAGTTATGGCTTTTGAAATAAAGGAAAAAAAAGAGACAACATTAACAGAAAAACACCTGGTTGGAAAGGAACTAAAGTATTTTTATGTAGGGTTTGAAACAGAATCTTTTCTAATACCCATGTAAACATGCTCTGTGCGAACATGCCTTTTCAGTTGCAAAAAGGGAAAAGGTGGGAAAATTAACTAAACGCTTTATGCATCAGGATAATAATGCTTTTCAAAATCGAGACCCATTGAAGACATGCTGGGACAAATAAATAAAAATAAATGTAAAGGTTTATTTCTTTTATATATTATTAATTAACTTTATGCTTTTCATTTCACCTACTCACCTTTTTAAAACAAATCTCAGAAATACAGGTGGAAAGGAAAAGATACAAATGATATTCACCAAAATATAAATGTTATCCTCTTTGACTCTCCTGAGACCTGTCTTGAATGGAGCATAGGTGCGAATTCACAAGCTTGGCTCCATTTATTCTTTACAAGACTGCAGCATTCCCTAAAGTAGAGGATGAGCACCTCAGATTCCAGAGCCTTGTTCTTGGGATTACTGCGGGTCCCAGTGGTCTAATCCTCAGCAATCAGTAAGTTATCCCCTATCTCATGGCTATTTTGAGAATAACCCTTAAAGTGCTGATTTTATTTCTCTTTATATATAGTGATTAGTCTTTAAACTTTTAAATAAAAAAATTGAAAAATCAATTTTAAGTCTTTTTTTTTTTTTACCTTTACCAGATCTGAACCTTGACACAATCTTGCCTCATGGGTCTGCAGACAATACCTTTGACTTTATTGAGTTGGTTTACTTTTGGTTTGATAGGTAGTGTCAAGTGTGAGATCTTAATAAATCGATGTGTATCTTACTAAATTATGTTTAATGAGTTGAATTTATCTAAGTTAAAAAAAAATACATGTCGAAGATGAATAATGGCAGCAGGATGAGTATCTTGCATCTCAAGATTATCGCATTATCAATATTTATGTAAATATGGTACCTGCTTAGTTTTAATAATACAAAGGCCTATATGTGTATACATAAATTAAGCATGTGGACCTGGATTTATGGTTGGCGTCACACGTTTTGTTTCAGCATTTTTTTCTACTATAACAAGATGTTAAAGTTAATAGGAAAATATGAACTAAACTATAAACAGTTCATTGTAATAAAGTTTCGTTCTCCCTACAGTTCAGTTTTTATGGTCAACTGCATTTTTTTTTAAATGTTCCATGCTCAATGTGTGCAATTTATAAAATTTATAACATTTGAAACATTCAGTACAAATTGAATTTCCTGACAAATTAGAATTTCGGCAGATTCACATATGACTATCAGGGATTGTGTTGTACACATGCTGTCCTTAGTAATTATCTAGTGTTGACATTTTAATGTAAAGGGCATGTCACACTAAGAGATATCGCTAGCAATATCGCTGTGTGTGATACTTACCTCCGACCGGCTCCCCCGCTGGTTATCGCTGATCGCGCGAGAACGTCCTGGACTGTTTCTCGTCGTCAGCTTCCTGCGGCTCTTCCTACTGTGACGACGAGCGACGCGTGGAGCCGGGCGGGAGGACGTCAGGATTGCCTAGTGTGACAGGTAAGTAGCGACCCCCGTCCCCAGCGATGTCGCTAGTGAGATCTGCCTGTGTGGCAGCTCACTAGCGACCACTTAGCGATGTACCAGTGATCCTGACTGCGTCATATCGCTGGTCGGGATCGCTGGTACATCGCTAAGTGTGACAGTACCTTAAGATTCATTTTAAAACAAAGTCTATGGCTGACCATGCTACACAAATAGCATAGGTTTTCTACTTTATTGTCACTTTGTGCCATTGTAGTTTGGGTAAATAATACTGTCTATCAACAATCAATAATGAATATTATCTTTCGTAGCATAGGCTTTCTACATTAATGTCATAGCGTACTGTGGTAGTTACGGCAAACAATACGATCAACAATCAATAATGATAATTATCTTTACTTATTATGAGGTGATCCATTTAAATTCTTCTTTCTGTATACATAATGAACACACCTATTTCCACTCCTTGGTAAACATAAGAAAATACAGAAGTATGCTGCTTACCTTCCAATAGATAATTATACATTGTATTTTCCTAGTATCATTACTGTGCTTTTTGCTTTAATTATGCACTGCACACTGCATATATATTATAGATGGGTTATATGAATTCTTTGTTGCAGTTTTTCCTAAACTGGAAGCCATTTTTTAAGTCAGTATTTTATAGTCAAAAACATGTCACAATCTTTTTAGCTCAAACTGAATGAATCTAAGAACAGTCGGAGAGCTTTTATTCTAGAGTTCTAAAATAACAGGTGAATAGGTAGAGAACAAATAATCAAAGGGACCAAACATGACCCCACTTGGAAGCAGCGTGTGCCCAGATTCCTGGTGGTAAGATTACTTTGTCAGTGGAGCTTTAAATAGTGTTCTCTATGATTAGACTGTCTTCTGCATTGCAGCGCAGAGGACATACATTCTTGTTTAAAGGTATGGGGCACTTCATGTGCATTCAGTAGAAAGAAAGTGAAAGGGAAAGATAAATCACCTGTCATGTAACTTCAGAGTCACTCCAGAGGGATTTAACTACAGCTTATTCACTTTAAAGAAACGTTCAGTCTAAGATGTCACTTCTTCTGTTCATACTAAATATTCATGATAGTTTCATACTATTAAGTAACTGCTATTTGTACTGAGCAACAAAATGCAAATAGAGTGAAAAAATATAAAGGCAAGTTGGTGAAGCATGTATGTAAGTATAATATATTGGAAAAATTCAACTAATTCACTTACAAAGCTTTATTAAAATAATAGTGATCTCAATATTACAGAAAGAAAGACTGAAATAACTGAATTCTAAATTATCTTCAAAACATTTCAAAATTTAATCTCCAAAACTCGATAAAGACATCTTGAAGACATATCTTTCAATAATGTAATAGCCTGATTTCAAACCAGCAGTAGAGCCTGACTTTTGCATTATGTAAGTATATTATATTAACATGAAAAGACAGTAGGGATGAGCGACCATTAAAATGCTCGGATGCTCGTTACTCGAACTGAGCAATTTCTAATGCTCGGATGCTTGTTTTGAGTAATTAGTATAACAGAAGTGAGTGGGAAGTCCCAGCATTTTTCTGCAGACCCTACCATAAGGTATGTGGGGCATTGAAATGAACGGAAAAAGTGCTGAATGGAAGGAGAAAGGGATGGGGAAGACCCTGGAAGCATATCTAACTCTCAGATCTCCGTTGACAACAATGGTGTCACGCTTTTACTCTATTTTAAGGACTGACAATAAAACAATTAAATCAAAGAAATTGGAGTTCACATGGAAAAAAAAACATTAAACATTCTTTCCTGTATAATGAATTGTATACAAGGCAAAATGTAAAAAGAATTAAAAAAAATTAAGTTAACCAAAATTTAAATTTTTATTAAAAAGTGGAGATTTCAGTGTAGAAGGAAGCAAGAACTACTAAAAATGTGATGGAAGAGGGACTCAGAATCGCCCTGTATTAGACATAAAGGAGTGCGTCATACACAATCTGTTCAAATTGTCATGAAGCAGTACTACTAGAATTATAAAGGTGATATACTTAGTTCAAAACCTGACAAAAATTACAAGAAGGGTCATCCATACACCCTTCAAAGCACAAACCGTAGTACCTAATTTAAATATTGTGTACAAAGTATAGTTGTAGTAATCCACACTGCTACACTCATAAAAGCTCTTCACAGTGCAAAGTCTGCCAAAAATTACAAACAGGATCATGTTTACACCCTTCAAGGCACCAACTGGAGTGCCTCATAAAAAAATAAGAAAGTGTAGTTGTGGCAATTCTACACTCATAAAGGCTTTGCACACTGTGCAAAGGTAGAAAAAAATAATAAGGAGGGTCTTCATCCATACGCTTTTCAAAGCACCACCTGGAGTGCCCCATAAAAGAATTAAGAAAGTGTACTTCTGGTACTTCTACTGCTGATCATGCCACCTCAAAGCTGTTGGCCTCGATCTGCATATCAGCTTCCCAAGTTAGGTCAGTGACTTTGTCTTGCACCACCTTGTCTTCCACTGCCATACCCTGATCCTCCTGACTTGGTGACTTAACAACAATCTGACTTATCAGCAACTGTGTCTCATCATCATATACCTGTCAGGACTCTGAATATTTTTGGTTACCTTTTGGGTATGCCTGTCCTTTTTCAAGATGGTGTCTTTTGTTTCATGTGCCCCTTGTCTTCCTGCCTTATAACTCCACCCCATACTCTAGTCTGTGCTAGAGTATTCTGCTTGTGTTCTGCTCCATGTGGTTTCCTGGCTTTCCAGCTGCACCTGCAAACCTGTATGAATATCCTGCTCCTCGCTCTCTGAGTTCTGCTGTATTCATCTGTGCTAGTGTTCCTCTTGCTCCTGACTACTCGTGCTGCTTCCTCGGTGGTGCTGACCATCGCCTGCAACACGTAAGCTGACTGCTGCTCTGGTTCTGCCTTCATTTAATTAGCTGCAAAGCTCAGGACTACTCTGCTTAATCTGAGACTTCCTACCCAGGCGTCCCTAGATAATCTAACACCTTGTTTGGACTTGCTTATCCGTGCACGGACTAGACACGGACCTACTTGTTTCTAGCATTCTCAAGTGCAAACTGCGCTTCACAGACAGTTTTGCTGATTGCATTTCTCACTGAGGCTTCCCACAGACTTGTTATGTAGTTACTCTTAGGCTGAGTTCACACGTGGCGGTTTTTTGGCACTTCCGCGGTGGTTTTAACAGTGCGATTTTGCTGCGAAAACGTGAAAAATAAGCATCCCATGCATTCCTATGGGATTCCGCAGTGCTGTGCTAATGCTGCGGTTTTCACCGAGGCGGAGTCGCTTCTCGGTAAAAAACGCAGCATGCTCATTAATTTCGCGGCATCGCGGCGATCCCGCACCCATAGGAATGCATTGTTCTGCATACTTTCTGCATGTGGCTGTGCACACCATGCGAAAAGTAAGCATAACATTTGCGGATGGTACCCACTGTCCGGAGGAGAGGAGACTGTCCTTCGGGCTTTGGGTACCATATCCCTGTAAAAAATAGAATTTAAAATAAAAAATATTGCTATTCTCACCTTCCGATGTCCCGCGCTGCCTTCCCGCCTCTCTCCACGCTCCCGGTCCCAGTAAGCCTTTGCGAGCGATGACGTCCGTTCTTGCGGGATTGTGAAGTCTCGCGGTCATTTGCGCGACGTCATTGCGAATGACCGCGATGGACGTCATCACGGTAATTGTCGCAAAGGATTACTGGGACCGGGAGCGTGGAGAGAGGCGGGAAGGCTGCGTGGGACGTCGGAAGGTGAGAGTAACAATATTTTTTTTATTATTATTTTTTACATTCTATCTTTTACTAATGAAGCCGCATAGGCGGCCACAATAGTAAAAACTTGGTCACACTCATCAAACACTATGTTTGACGAGTGTGACCAACCTGTCAATCAGTTCTCCAAGCGATGCTACAGATCGCTTGGAAAACGCTAGCAATTCTGCAAGCTAATTACGCTTGCAAAATGCTAGTTTTTCTGCTGGAAAATCACGGGAATTTAAAATGCGGTTTTCCCGCGGAATGGAATTCCGGAATTCTTGCGGTAATTTCCGCGAGAGTTCTGCTACGTGTGAACCCAGCCTAAGTGTTATGGACTTGAGTTTTCTCTGCACTTGTTTGAATCACAGTGTTTTTATAATATAGACTTTTTCACCTAAAAACTGTGTTCTGTAGTGTCTTTGTCATGGTTAGGACATGGTTAATGTCCTGTTTTCTCAGGGTTAATTTTGCTGGCCTCCCTTTGGATCTGGGAGAGGTATTTATACTCACTCCAGACTAGGATTCCCTGTCAGCTATACTGTTATTCTGGCTGTGTGTCTGACCCCCCTGGTGTGCGTGTATACTGTATTGCTTGTTTGCTTCCCGTGTATGACCCGGTCTGTCCCCTCACTCTGTTCTCTGTCTCACGCTGTGATACTATTGTCTTCTCCGGTTCTGACCTCCTGGCTTGGCTATTGTTACTCCGTTACAGTTTGTCCCTATTGTACCGTCTATTGCCCATTCTGGTTTTCTGATCTATTGCTACGTCCTGACTATCTGCTCTGTCTAACCCTTTGGTACTGTCGTGCTATCTCATGTTTTGACCCCGGCTTGATCTGGTTTATGCCCCTTGCTAACCTTGTCCCGTAGTTACCTTTCTAGGAGTTTTCCTATAGCTCCTAGCTCTGTGGAGTTTAGGCCATGCCCCCAGCAGTCACGTGCTTTATGTCCTGTTAGTCTGAAGCAAGCATCGTCAATGCTGCTGCCCGCTCCACAGGTATCTCTGAGCACAGTTTGTTTTACTCTGGACACGCGCACTGGCTCAGTGAGCATATGCAGTGCGGTGTTCCTGACATTATAGCTGACCATTCCAGTTTTTTTTCCTCTGAGGAAAAAAAAAGTGTGTTATTCTCATGGATCCCATACAAAATTTGGCAGATCAAGCACATAACCTAAATGTTTCATAAACTCAATGTGGAACAGCGCACGATGGCCCATACCCAGAAACAGTTGGTGGATACTGTGCAGGAGGCTGTCACTGCAGGGGCTCCTAGTTCTGGGGGTAGAGAGGTGTCATTAGCATCCCCCGAATCTCTGATCAAATTGCCAGACCTTTTCTCAGGGGATAAAAAGGAGTTCAGGTCTTTCAGAGAAGGATGCAAGCTTTTTTTTTCTCCAAGGCCCTGCTCCTCCGGGGACGAGTTCCAGAGGGTGGGGGTCATCATTTCCCTACTTCAGGGGGCTCCACAGGCATGGGCTTTCTCTCTCTCTTCCTCTGCTCCTGAACATATGTCAGTGAACTTGTTCTTTGAGGCTCTGGGGCACATCTATGACGAGCCTGATAGAGTGCATCTGGCAGAGGATATGGTGATGAGTGTGACACAGGGGAGGCGCTCTGCTGAATGGTTCTGCTCAGAGTTTAGACGTTGGGCTGCCGAAGTATCCTGGAATGACGCCGCCCTGAGGGAGTTGTTTCGCAGGGGCCTGTCTGATCATCTGCAGGACTCTCTGGCATTACATCCACCTTCTGATACCCTGGAGGACACCATGATGCAGGCGGTCCGTATGGACCGGAGACTCCATGCTACAGGAATGATGCAACAAGAGTCTCCCTTGTACCCCAAATTGTGTGACACTGCACCTGTATCTGAGCCCATGGAGGTTGGGTCAGTCTCGGTCAAGGAGAAAGAGAGAAGGCACCGTAGAGACAATCTACTATGCTTTTACTGTGGAGCCTCTGGACATTGGAAAAGGAATTGCCCCTCCTGCCCTTCTTCAGAGAAACGACTGAGTCTGGACAACAATCGAGGGGGTTGTCCAGACTCCCAGGTACATTTTTTCTCACCTACAAAGATGGTGCTCCAGGTTGAATTGGAACTTGGTGGAGGTACTGTTATGACCACTGCCTTTGCTGCCTGTGGTTGCTCCCTTAATCTGATTGATGCCCAAGTTGTGACTCTTAATAAGATAGCGACCGTCAGGTTAAAAGACACTGTTAAGATTGTGGCTGTGGATTCATCCCCTCTTACCCGGGATGAAATTTGCTTTATGTCTGATGCTTTTTCTATGAAAGTGAGTTCCACTCATGTGGAAAAATTAAGTTGTTTCATTAAGAATAATCTGCCTGCAGGACTGGTATTGGGGATGCCTTGGTTGCAACGCCACAATCCTCTCATTGATTGGGTGAAGGGGAGATCACCCAATGGGGATGTAATGATAATGGTCTGTGTTGTAACCCGGTTCCTTTTGTCAATCCGATAAAATCTGTATCTTTTGTCGTCTGTCGGTCTGGAGGGTATTCCGGAGTACCTGAGAGATTTTGATGATGTGTTTTCCGAAAGCGAGGCTGCGGCGCTCCCACCACATAGACCATATGATTGTGCTATCGATTTAGTACCTGGAGCCAAATTACCCAAGGTTCGTTTGTTTAATTTGTCCGGGCCTGAGCGCCAAGCTATGAAAGAGTACATGAAAAAGAGATCCTTCACAAGGGGCATATTCGGCCCTCGGTCTCACCCGTGGCAGCGGGGTTTTTCTTTGTAAAGAAAAAAGATGGTGGGTTGCGACCGTGCCATGACTTTCAGGAACTGAACAAAATTACTGTTAAGAACACGTACCCTCTCCCATTGATTTCTGATCTATGCAATCAACTCACGAGGGCCAAATAGTTCTCTAAGCTCGATCTACGAGGGGCTTATAACCTTATAAGTAGAGTTGAGCGAAACGGGTCGAAAAAATTCAAAAGTCGCCGACTTCCGCCAAAGTTGGGTTTCATGAAACGAAACCCGACCTTAGCGTGAGGTCGGCCATGAGGTCGGCGACTTTAGCGCCAAAGTCGCATTTCAATAGATGCTTTAGCGCCCTTTTTCAGCCAATCAGGAAGAACGGACACTGTGGGCAAAGTGATGACATAGGCAGCGGGCATCACCATCTTGGAGAAGGGCATGCAAGTGATTGGCTTGCTTTGTGTGGTGTCACAGGGGGTATAAAAGGGCGGGGACGCCGACCTCCATGTTACTCATGCTGGTCTCAGAATAGGGAGAGCTGCTGCAGCTGCTGATTCTGCAGGGAGAGCGTTAGGAAGGCAAAAAGAAAAAAAAACTGCTTCTGCTGCTAGCGCTTTTCACTGTAGTTACTGTGCAGTGAAAGGTGAAGATTTTTACTTTTGTTTCAGCAGTGCAGGTGGTGATTAGCCTGCCTTTTAAGGCTAGCTGCATTGCTGTGTGCACACTGGTGTTCAAACTGCTTTTTTAAAGCAATCCAAATTGTATTGTTTTGACCTGGTGAGGTAGTGAGCGTTCATTTTTTCACACACCGTACAGCAGTGTACGCTCCTCACACAGTACAGTGTAACGGCTGTTATCACGGCCAAATTGAAGCTATCTACGTGTGTGACTCTGTAAGGAAAAGTCGAGGAGTTTTTCCGTTCTTACAGACCTACACCTTATAGTTTTGTCCATTTTCAAACAGTTTAGTATATTTGCTGTTTGATTACATTCAAAACTAGAGAGAGACAGTGTGTGTCAGTCCGTATACAAAAACATGGAGCTTGACAATTTTACATACACCGTACAGCGGTGTACGTGCATGCTCCTCTCTGAGTACCGTGTAACGGCTGTTATCATGGCCAAATTGAAGCTATCTACGTGTGTGACTCTGTAAGGAAAAGTCGAGGAGTTTGTCCGTTCTTACAGACCTACACCTTATAGTTTTATCCGTTTTTCAAACATTTTAGCATATTTGCTGTTTGATTACATTCAAAACTAGAGAGAGACAGCGTGTGTCAGTCCGTATACAAAAACACGGAGCTTGACAATTTTACATACACCGTACAGCGGTGTACGTGCACGCTCCTCTCTCAGTACCGTGCAACGGCTGTTATCACGGCCAAATTGAAGCTATCTACGTGTGTGACTCTGTAAGGAAAAGTCAAGGAGTTTGTCCGTTCTTACAGACCTACACCTTATAGTTTTATCCGTTTTTCAAACAGTTTAGTATATTTGCTGTTTGATTACATTCAAAACTAGAGAGAGACAGCGTGTGTCAGTCCGTATACAAAAACACGGAGCTTGACAATTTTACATGCACCTGACAGCGGTGTACATGCACGCTCCTCTCTCAGTACCGTGTAACGGCTATTATCATGGCCAAATTGAAGCTATCTACGTGTGTGACTCTGTAAGGAAAAGTCGAGGAGTTTGTCTGTTCTTACAGACCTACACCTTATAGTTTTGTCTGTTTTTCAAACAGTTTAGTATATTTGCTGTTTGATTACATTCAAAACTAGAGAGAGACAGGTGTGTCAGTCCGTGTACAAAAACACGGAGCTTGACAATTTTACATACACCGTACAGCAGTGTACGTGCACGCTCCTCTCTCAGTACCGTGTAACGGCTGTTATCATGGCCAAATTGAAGCTATCTACTGTACGTGTGTGACTCTGTAAGGAAGAGTCGAGGAGTTTGTCCGTTCTTACAGACCTACACTCTAGGGAGTTTCCAATTCTGCCCTATTCTATATACACCTTGTAGTTTGTCATACACTAGGCAATTTCTGCCGGTCACATTGCGGTGTTATAGACACAGGGCCTGACAGAATCAAACTGTGTCCTGAAGTCTACAGAGATTCCAATTCTCCACAGTCCTCTATCCACCTTTATTGCACCATCCAGAATCTGCCTGTCACATTGCGGTGTAAAATAAACAGGGCCTGACAGAAACCAACTGTGTCCTGAAGTCTACAGAGATTCCAATTTTCCCCACTACTATATACACCTTGTACCTTGTTTTACAGTACCATATAGTTGGTGGTTTTTTTGGGTATATTTTCACCAAAAATGAGAAAGTGTGGTGGAAGAGTCTGTAGAAGTGGGCGGGGGTTGGCAGCTGGTAATGATGGTGTTGGTGTTGGTGGTGGATCTGCTGGTAGTGGCAAAAGCAAAATAGCACCTAATGCAGGAGGTGTTGAGCCTGCGTCATCATCTGGCTCCACAAGGCCTCGAAGGCTCCCTTTTCTGGGAGTAGGTAAACCGCTTTTAAAGCTGGAGCTTCAAGAACAAGTTTTGGCTTACATTGCTGACTCAGCCTCCAGCTCTATTGCCTCCTCTTCTGATGTTTTAAAAAATAAAAGCACTGAGTCATCATTGTAGGCTCATGTTCATGAACTACACCTTTTCTTGTGTCCTTCACCCCAACCAAAATTGAAAGATGCGGCAGGCCACACTATAGATTACTCCATGGAGCTGTTTTCACATACCATGCCTGGGTTATCAAGTCAAATCGTGAATTACCCAGGCAAAGATGAATCTGACATGGAGTGTACTGATGCACAGCCACTGATAGATGATTCTGCTGGTACATTCACTCAGAGCACTACATTGTCCTCGCAGTGTACTGAGCCAGAATCTGACCCAGATGAAACTCAGGTGCCCCTTCCCGCATACTATACCACCGTACACCGTTACACAGAGGAAGGTGCACATGACATTGAAGAGGAGGTGATGGATGACCCAGTTGTTGACCCAGATTGGCATCCATTGGGGTAGAGGGTGCCGCTGCCAATAGCTCAGAAGAGGAGGAGGAGCATCCACTGCGGACATCGACATCGCAACAGCTGTTTTCTGGCAGTCCCGGAGCAGTCCAAAAACGGTTAACAAAAACAAAAAGAGTTGCAGGACAGCTTGGCCAGATGGTCAAAATAGCACAGCGTGCAAGGCCTCAAAATGTCTTCCATAGTAGGAAGAGTGCAGTGTGGCACTTTTTTGAACAAAATTCTAATGATCAGGCAAAGGTTATCTGTAAGAAGTGCGCAAAGACCTTTAGCCAAGGGAAAAATCTGAGAAATTTGAATACCAGTTGCATGCTAAGACATTTAACCACCATGCACTTGCAAGCATGGACGGACTACCAAAACTCACGTACCACATGTGCCACTGCTCCCAAAGAAGGTAGTCAGCAACGCTACATTGTTTCCCCCACTGTAAGTCCACCGGTTAGCACACCACCAGCAGCAAATGTTGAGTTGTCGTCGCAAGGGCAAATCAGTCAGGGAATCACACTGTTATTGCAATGAAAAACTGAATCTAGGCCATCAGAAAGAACACCAACTCCATCACCATCATCAACCCTCTCTCAGTCCGCCATGTCCACCGCTAGTTCCACCATATGCAGGTCTCAAGTCCAGCTCACCCTACCAGAGACTATGAGTAGGACAAGAAAGTACTCATCCTCTCATCCGCATACACTGGGTTTGAACGCCCACATTGCCAAACTAATCTCGTTAGAGATGATGCCCTATCGGTTGGTTGAAAGCGCAGCTTTCCGCAAACTCATGGCCTACTATTATGATTGAGTCACCGTAGGAGGCAAAAACAGAAATGCTAGCTAAGTCCAGAAAACCAGAGAGGTTGGCAGCTATCGGATTGCAGACCCCTGATCCTATCCACAACAACTAACAGTAGCCGTGGGGGGTTCCTACGATGCCCTAGACCCCTCGATCACAGCCGGAGAATTAAATAGGCCTAAAGAAAGAAAGGGGAAATCTAAACTGCCCCAGAGCAGACCCCAAAGCAATAGGCAGCCCCCAACATATAATGACGGTGAAGCAAGATGAAAACACGAACACAGACAGAAAGATAGACTGAGCAAAGACGGGGCCCAAGCTAACTAGATAGGAAAGGACAGGAAGGCTGCTGTCTGCAATCCGTGAAAAACCCTATGAAAATAAGAGCCAACAGACTGACAGTGAAAAAGGCCCTGAAGATGCTAGGCTTCAAAAAAGCTATGTCAGTACTCAGGAATATTCTGAAGACAGAGCAACCGGCAAAAGGAGATTCAGCTCACCCCAGCAGGGAATGGCAGAATCCAGAAAAGCAAGGAAAACAAAAACAAAACACAAATGCTAACAGGCAAAGCAGAAAACTTAGCTTTAGAGGAGCAGGAATCAGACTGGTGTCCTAGAAGTCCACAGAGAAATCACCCGCAGGGCAGAAGGGCGTCGGCAGCCTTATATCCAGTCCGTGACTCCACTCAGCCAGTCATCCTGATTAGGCTCAGGTGCCTGATAATCAGGCTCATTACCTTCCTTTACCAGAATAGGGAGTTCACCAGACCTCAGTGACGAAGGGGAAAATGAACTCACAACAGCCGACTGTTATGAATGGGTCACCGAGGAGAAAAAAAGCAACACACGCTAAGTCTCAGAAAACCAGAGAAGTTGGTAACTATGCAGATTGCAGATCCCTGATCTTAAATCACAACTAGCAGCAGTCGTGGAGCGTGCCTACGATGGTCCTGGACGCCTCGTCACAACCGGAGAGCTAAATAAGCCTAAAGTAAGAAAAGAGGAAAACTAACTCCCCCAGAGCAGACCCCAAAGGAAAGACAGCCCCCCACATGTATTGACGGTGAAGCAAGATGAAAACACAAACAAAGGCAGAAAAATAGGCTGAGCAAACGATGGGGCCAAACTAACTTGAAAGGACAGGAAAGGAAAGACACTATCTGCAATCTGCAAAAAAACCCTACCCAAAATAATGTCCAACACTTCTGATAACAAAATTAACCCTGAAGTCACTAGACTTCTCCCACTATATCAGCACTCTGAAATATTCTGAGACAGAGCAAAAAAGAGGCCAGTCTAATAAAGGACAAAAAGGCAAATTGGCAAATACAGATAAATAAGAGTGGAAATTCAGCACAGCCCAGCCGGGCTGGCTGACCACACAAAAACTGAGTTGACCAACAAGAGCAAGTGTGAACATTAGCAAAAACAAACTTAACTTGAGAAGACTGGAGCAGAGCTGAAGTCCAAGACCTGAGAAGCAGACTGAATCACCAGCACCAGGATAGGGCGTCGGCTGTCTTATATCCAGTCTGATACTCCAGAGATCCAATCATTATCCTCCTCGTCAGGTGGCAGACCATTACCAATTAAACCATCCTCACTACCTCCTGTCACCACCAGAGGGAGAACGGAAGGAGAACTCCCAGCTAGTGGAGCAGAAAATGAGCTCATAACAGTCTACGCAGTACCACGCTATGACCTACCCAGTCGCCACTTCTTTTCTCGCAAAGCCATCTCAGCCCTCCACCTTCATGTGAAAGACCGCATTGTCCATGCACTCAAGCAATCAGTGAGTGGAAAGGTGCACCTCACAACTGATGCATGGTCCAGTAGGCATGGCCAGGGCTGTTACGTGTCCATCACTGCGCACTGGGATAATGTGGTGGATGCAGGGTCCACAGGGGACAGCTGTGATGGCACAGTGCTGCCTAGCCCACGGTAAAGGAAACAGTTGGCTGTAGGCATTCAACCCTCCTCCTCCTCCTCCAGAAGCGAAAGCTCATCCACAGAGCGCAGTCGCACGAGCACTGCATCCGCAGATGACAGTGGTGCACATGATGTGTCCCACTATCGATCAGCTAGTGGAAAGCGTCAGCAGGCTGTGCTGCAGATGATGTGTTTGGGCGACAGGCACATGGTGGAGGTACTGGCCGACTACTTTCAGCGACAAACTGAGTCATGGCTGGGCAGTCTACATCTTGAGGCAGGCAAGGTAGTTAGTGATAACGGCCGGAATTTTGTGGCAGCCATAGCACTTTCAAAGCTCAGACACATATCTTGCTTGGCTCACACCTTGAACCTGGTGGTGCAGTGCTTCCTCACTAATTATCCGGAGTTAACAGGCCTGCTCCATAAGGTTCGAAGACTGTGCTCGCACATCCGCCAGTCGCCGGTACACTCCAGTTGTATGCAGAAGCTGCAGCGATTGCTCCACGTTCCCAAGCACCGCCTAATTATCGACATTGCAACAAGGTGGGACTCCACCCAGCACATGGTTGAGCGGCTGTGTGAAGAGGCAGGCCGTAATGCATTTGTGGGAGGATACACGTCAGCCATTGTCTGTTCAGGGAACTGTCGTGGACGAGGTGGAGGAAGAAGAGGAGGAGGAGGATGATGATGGGGATGATTATTTAGGGGAGAGGATGCTTCTCGTGGGGCAAGAGAAAATGTTGGCGTGGCAAGGTCTGGTACTGGGTTTGTGCGTGACTGGAGGGATGTGGATTTGCCTGAAAGTGCTCTTCCACCCAGCACTCGCAGTGCATCATTGACAACAGGAACATTGGCCCACATGTCAGATTATGCCTTGCAGATCCTAAAAAGGGACCCCTGCATTGCCAAAATGATGAACGATGATGACTACTGGTTGGCCAGCATCCTGGATCCACGCTATAAAGGCAAATTACAAAACATCATGCCACAGGAGAACCTTGACCTAATATTGGCTAACAAACAAGCAACTCTGGTAAACCGGTTGGTTGAGGCATTCCCAGCACACAGCAGCGGTGATGGTTGTCACGCGAGCCGTAGGGGCCGGGGGCAACTTGGAAGAGGTGTTGGTGGTGCACACATCAGACATGGCGTTGGAGACAGGGGTTTCATGACCATGTTGTGGACTGATTTTTCAAGTCCCGCTTACACGACTGGTAATACTGCATCAATTGAAAGTGACAAGAGGCAGCACTTGTCAACTATGGTTACAAACTACATTTCCTCCCATATCGATGTTCTCCCTCACAGTTCATTCCCATTTGACTATTGGGCAGCTAAACTGGACACCTGGCCTGAATTGGCACAATATGCCTTACAGGAGCTCGCTTGCCCAGCTGCAAGTGTGCTATTGGAAAGAGTCTTCAGTGCTGCTGGATCAATCTTGACAGAAAAAAGGACCCATCTGTCGACCCAAAATGTGGATGATCTAACCTTCATTAAAATGAACCATGCATGGGTTTCCAAGGATTTTGTCACACCTTACCCTGATGACACATAGGTTGACAGAAAAATGGCTTTCTTTGGTCCGCCTCTTCTTGGGACTTGACCAATTTCGCCTTTAGCAGCAGGTGAATGTCCCACATCAACATATGCCATTTTGTAAATCTCCCTAACTGGGCTGCCTCCTCCCCCCATGGCCGGGGTCACCACCTAGCACACGCAACCGTGCGAGTGCTGTTGCCCTGGACAGGTGGGTGGGCCGACTCTTGGGCGCGGGCACTGGCACAGGGTCCCTCATAGTGCAATCAAGTGTCTCTGATGGTGGGGGTGCACACCCGCCGTCAGACACACCGCCGTACTATGAGGGGCCCAGTGCCAGTACCGACGCCCACGAGTGGGCCCCCCTTGCTTGGGCAGGGCCCTAGCATTTGCAATGTTTACCTCTACCTGCTCCTCCGCTGTGTAGTCTGGGCTGTCAAATCCTTCACTGGGACTGCCACTACAAATTTGGTGAACTGATAGAAGATGATGGTTAAGACGTAGCTATGCCCTGTCCCGCTGGCCGGGATTTAGGTTCAGATGATCAATGGCTTCCATTTCTTATGGACGTCGACTCACAATGAGATGCAGTGGTGGTTTCTCATCAGCTTTCATAGTTTTCCTACCCACAGACGTGTGACATTCCAGCGCACATTTTTAAATGTGCCCTCTCATGCCAATCCAAATGAATCGCCTACGGCCTGTGGCTTCTGTCTTTTGCACTCCAAAGTTACATGACAGAGCATGATAGGCAGTGAGCACCATGTTTACATCTCTCCCTGTTATCAAAATTATATGGATATGAGTAATGGCGATGGGATCAACGGTACTGCGATACAGCAACACTTTCTTCACAAAAAAAGGTTTTCGCTGTCTCCACACACTAATTAATTGAGGGTCTGCATCGCCTCTGGGAATTGTGACAGAAGTTTATCCCGTGAATAGGAATTCCTAGATTTCTGCAATCACTAGAATTTATGTCAGTAATTGTATGCATCTCATTTCCTATTGCGGAGAGTCTGGACTGTCTTACTGAGACAGAAATATATATGAAGATTTAAAAATAACACCAAAAGTGTATACTGGTGTACGCTTCAAATACATTTCCCTTTTTCTACTTTTTAGATTGTTGTCTAATCCATACTGAGAACATGGAGATTTTAAATATTTAAACTATGCTATATATACCTGCTATCCAGTGATAATGTACCCTTTCTCAACTTTGTACAAGCTGGTCAAATCCATACTGGGCCTGAGACCGTCTGAGCCTGCCTCCTGATCTATAGACATAGGTTTTTAATGTGTAAACTATGCTATAAATACCTGTAATCGAGTGATACGTTACCCTTTCTCACCTTTGTCCAATCATGTCTAATCGATACTGGGCCTGAGACCATCTGAGCCTGCCTCCTGATATATAGACCTACATTTTTAATGTGTAAACTATGCTATACATACCTGTTATCCTGTGATACGGTACCCTTTCTCACCTTTGTCCAATCACGTCTAATCCATACAGGGCCTGAGACCATCTGAGCCTGCCTCCTGTTATATAGACATAGGTTTTTAATGTGTAAACTATGCTATACATACCTGTTATCCAGTGATACGGTACCCTTTCTCACCTTTGTCCAATCACGTCTAATCCATACTGGGCCTGAGACCATCTGAGCTTGCCTCCTGTTATATAGACCTACGTTTTTAATGAGTAAACTATGCTATACATACCTGTTATCCAGTGATACGGTACCCTTTCTCACCTTTGTCCAATCACGTCTAATCCATACTGGGCCTTAGACCATCTGAGCCTGCCTCCTGATATATAGACATAGGTTTTTAATGTGTAAACTATGCTACATATACATGTTACCCGGTGAAACTGTACCCTTTATCAACTTTCTAGAATCTTGTCGAATCCATACTGGGCCTGAGAACGGCTGCCGAGCTGTTAAGCAAGCTACAGCAACTGTGGTTTGGACACGTAATTTTTTGCATTTTTTCAGGAATACCGGTTAGGCCTAATTCAGGAATTGCGGTTGACCTGCACTTACTGGGAAATCATCGTTCGCGGGGAATAATTGGAATCTCAGATCCCCATCACTAACGGTGTTCTGCTGGTTATCTGCACCTGTAAGCGACAAAAGCTGGTCCTTTCAGTGTAGCGCGCATGTGGCCCCGGACATGTAATGCCATGATAGACCATGATAATGCCAGAGCCTCGCGTATCCCTCTAGTAAGCTTGACGCGTACCGCAGGGGCATGCCGGAGTCTCGTTCGTTAACGGAATAAAGCTGACAAATTGCTAGCACAACTACAAACGGACATACCACACCACACACAATTGACAAAGCTTTCAATATGTGCATCTTTTCTTGAGGTGGCATGGTTGTGGTTTCCCAGATGGAGTCCAATTAAGCCGCAGGCTCCACTCCTGGTGTTGCCCTTTTGGACATTCCTATAATGTTCAGCTTTGCAATCATACTGCCCCTGGAAAGCAAACACTTTGCCTTCATGGACGCTGTTTGGAGGTTCGTGGGAATAACGCCGCCCGATTGCCAGTTGGCATAATTTATTGGTGGGAAGTCTGACGGTATATGATCGTGTTCGATTTCAGAATTTTTTTTTGGTTAGTATTTTACATTTTTATTCCAGCCTTTCTTGACTTCATAAGGGAAGACAAGCCTATATCTGTGTCTCCTCCACCTCTTTTCTAAATGTAGTTGCCCTTTTCCATATGTAATTTTTGTCTTCTGAGCATTTTCTCTGCTTTGGGACACCTTTTAAGGTGTAAATAAATGGAAGAAATACCTGCGCAAGTGGGGTTATCCAGAATATGAATCAGACCACAGTCCTGCCTTGCTGGTAGCGAGGTAGCGAGCACACCGGGATAAACTGTATGCGGTGGTGGACGTGCCACAGCGGTGTGAATTGGAGATGTGACGCTGAAGAAAAGTCGCCCCAATGGGCGATGTGGTCGGGTGATCTCCAACGCTAACAGCCGCTGAAGATGGGGAAGAGTGGCGGCGCGCTCCGGCTGAGAGGCGCCGCCAGTATACAGCAGCTGTGGCGTGGAGGGGAGGGGGTAGGCGAGGCTGGGTGACGTCACCGGGGAAGGAAGGGAGCGTGTGCAGGCCAAACTAGAAGCCAACGCGTTTCCAAGGTCTACGGACCTTCTTCGTCAGGGCTGTCAGACTCTGCTACATCTATCCCTATATATGGCCCAAAAACCACACCCCCCCACTCCCCACCCACCACCTGAAAGGGAAGAGGATTTCAATGTATGCTACACCTGCTACCAACCAAAATAAGTGGCAAATACATCAAGAGCCCATATATTAAAAGGGTGTAATATGAATTAAAAACAACTTTTATTGAAATAAAAATAAAAACTATTATAAAACCATATATATAAATTAGGGAACTGATAAATGTATAAAAGAGTGTACTATCTGTTAGCACAACTGATTCTAAGAGTATATACAAATCTATAAAAGATTATTAAAAAACAAAGTATTTGTTGAACTACAAAATCAGATGGATTAAAATAAATTTGTGGCTAGATGGTAATTTAGGACTTATCATGAGAAAGCATGTAGTTCAACCTCATGGTTGAGGCCCCTAGGGGCCAAACAGTCCAGAGTGAAAATCCACTTTGTTTCAACCCGGGACATTTGCCCCAAGTAGTCACCACCTCTAACGTTTCTACGTACCACTTGGATACCACAAAAAAATGTTCCCTTAGTGGATCGATTGTGGCATTCCTTAAAGTGTCTAGAGACGGGGTGACCAAACAAACCTTTCTCAATGTTGTTAAAGTGTTCTTTAATCCGGTCCATGAGTCTTCGTTTGGTGCGACCAATGCAGATTTTATCACACGGGCACCTAATTAGATAAATGACTCCGAAGTGTTATCTAGGCATGCTCTAATCCATAAAACAGACCTCACCGGTGTTAATCCACTCACTATAACCGACCAAATAAACCAGCTACCTATTATCACCCAATATCATCACGGACATAAAGAATTCACGAGCATTATCCGTAAATATTGGTTTATTCTTCAGGGTGATAAAACAATAGGTGATTTTTTGCCTAAACACCCGAGATTTGTGTTTAGGAAAGCTCAAACGGTGGGCAATTTAGTAGCTCCCACCATCAAATCATCCGTATATAAATCATCAGGGGAGCATACCAAGGGCTTTACACCCTGTGGTACGTGCTCCTGCTGCATTCGTACCAATTTTAGGAAAACAATACAGACTACCTTCACCAATCCTCGTAATAAGTCAGTGTTCAGGATTAATTACACCATCAACTGTTTTACCACCGGAGTCATTTATCTAATTAGGTGCCCGTGTGATAAAATCTACATTGGTCGCACCAAACGAAGACTCATGGACCGGATTAAAGAACACTTTAACAACATTGAGAAAGGTTTTTTTGGTCACCCCCTCTCTAGACACTTTAAGGAATGCCACAATAGATCCACTAAGGGAACATTTTTTTGTGGTATCCAAGTGGTACGTAGAAACGTTAGAGGTGGTGACTACTTGGGGCAAATGTCCCGGGTTGAAACAAAGTGGATTTTCACTCTGGACTGTTTGGCCCCTAGGGGCCTCAACCATGAGGTTGAACTACATGCTTTCTCATGATAAGTCCTAAATTACCATCTAGCCACAAATTTATTTTAATCCATCTGATTTTGTAGTTCAACAAATACTTTGTTTTTTAATAATCTTTTATAGATTTGTATATACTCTTAGAATCAGTTGTGCTAACAGATAGTACACTCTTTTATACATTTATCAATTCCCTAATTTATATATATGGTTTTATAATAGTTTTTATTTTTATTTCAATAAAAGTTGTTTTTAATTCATATTACACCCTTTTAATATATGGGCTCTTGATGTATTTGCCACTTATTTTGGTTGGTAGCAGGTGTAGCATACATTGAAATCCTCTTCCCTTTCAGGTGGTGGGTGGGGAGTGGGGGGGTGTGGTTTTTGGGCCATATATAGGGATAGATGTAGCAGAGTCTGACAGCCCTGACGAAGAAGGTCAGTAGACCTTGGAAACGCGTTGGCTTCTAGTTTGGCCTGCACACGCTCCCTTCCTTCCCCGGTGACATCACCCAGCCTCGCCTCCCCCCCTCCCCTCCACGCCACAGCTGCTGTATACTGGCGGCGCCTCTCGGCCGGAGCGCGCCCCCACTCTTCCCCATCTTCAGCGGCTGTTAGCGTTGGAGATCATCCAACCACATCGCCCATTGGGGCGACTTTTCTTCAGCGTCACATCTCCAATTCACACCGCTGTGGCACGTCCACCACCGCATACAGTTTATCCCGGTGTGCTCGCTACCTCGCTACCAGCAAGGCAGGACTGTGGTCTGATTCATATTCTGGATAACCCCACTTGCGCAGGTATTTCTTCCATTTATTTATTTTCTTTGCATTTCTGGGTAAGCACAGACCCAGTATATACCAGCAGCAGTTAATCCCCTATTATCCATAGCGTATAGACCAGGAAGCGCCAGTGTACACTTGTTACCTTTTAAAGTGTTTTGTAATTGTTTTCTATGTGTTTGTATGTGTTTGTGTTTGCCTGCCATTATTTTCAATGGGGTTCGATGAACATTCAACGAACTTGCCTCCTGTGTGACGAACCAAAACACTAGCGTGGTGGCTCAACACTACTCCTGATATATAGACGTACATTGTTAATGTTTAAACTATGCTATATATACCTGCTATCTGATGATACTGTACACTTTGTCTACTTTTTATATTCTTGTCTAATCCATACTGAGCCTGTGAGCGTCTCTGTGTGACTGATGGAATATATATGGAGACTGACAATTATCCTTTGACTGAATAGAGCTGTACATTTCTGATACAGTGCCATATATCTGATGTTATTTTGTGTCTATTTTGTGCAAAATTTTGAAGTTTGGTGGAAGAGGCCAAGGACGTGGGCACGGGGGGGGCCAGCTGGTGATGATGGTGGTGGTGCGTCTGCTGGTAGTGGCAAAAGCACAATACCAGCTAAGGCAGGAGGTGTCGAGCCTGCGTCATGGTCTGGCTCCGGAACGCCTGGAATGATACCTTTTCTGGGAGTAGGTTAACCGCTTTTAAAGGCGGAGCATGAGGAAGTGGTTTTGGCTTACATTGCCGAAACAGACTCCATCAAATATGCCCGCCTCTTCTGATGTTTCAAAGAATGCAAGCACTGAGTGGTCAAGTGCTGGCTCCTGGTCAGGAAGAACCCCTTTCCTTGTGTCCTGCACCCCCACCCAAACTGAATGAGGCAGCAGGCCACACTTCACATTAGTCCATGTAGCTCTTTCTATCATACCATGCCTGGGTTATCAAGTCAAATCGTGAATTCCCCAGTCCAAGATGAATCTGACATGGAGTGTGGCTGGCCAGCCAGGGCAATGGGGTTAATCGGTACCGGGCCGGTGTCTCACAGGGATGTGTCACGGTGGTGGTGACCCGTTCCGTGGCCCTGGGCGTCCATGCAAAGGGGTGAATTACGTTTATAGGTGAATGATACGTGACGCCACCTCTAGTTTCTGATTAGATTGACCAGCGCTGCAGTGTCGCTTCTGTGGGACAGATGTGGTGCAGCTAAGATGTAGAAGCCCTGCACAGGTAGGGCCGTAGTCGCAGGGCAGATGAAAGAGTTGGGAGATGGTGTGCAGTGCAGGATGTAGCTGAGCCGTGTGCCAGGCGCAGGAGAAAGATGACAGACACAGTCGTGCAGTTCCTTTACCTGTACTTGGTAGGTGCTGTCCAGGACCCAGAGTACAGATGGAGAAGGAGTTGGTCAGCCTGGAAGCCAATTTGGATTTCCCTCTCTGCAGATAGGTAGTGTGGCTTCCGTTCTAGCGCTTATCTGAGGTACTCGCAGTGCTGAGTTCAATGAAGCTCCCCCTGTTGACTCTCTTTTGGAACTTTCTCGTATGGCTGGCAGCCATAGCCTTTTCCTTCTGGCTCACACACGTTGATGCTGGGGCCTCTGAGCCTCAGTTGGGTAGAGAGCATTTACAGCTGCCACTTCCTCTGGTTTCTGCTGCAGGAACGTCAGTGGCCCTACAAACTCGGAGACCGGAATCCGGACCATGCGCTCCAGCTAGGAGTGAGCCTTAACTCTGCTCATCATCCAGCTCCCCTTCTCACATCCACACACTTCCCCTTCCCTGCACAGAATGGCCTAACTTACCTCCTACCAACCACAGAGAGCAGCTCCTCAGCAGTCATGTTCAGAGGTCTCCCTGCTGGCGTGGAGTGGGAAATGTGTTGTGTGTTGGTTTAACTGCTAGAGAGATCCTTCGTTGCTCCCAAGCATGACATCACACTCCATGGGAGGAAGGTAATGCCACTGTGGCGACCGTACTCCTGGGGACGCCACAAGTGTACTGATGCCCAGCCACTAGTGTTGAGCGATACCGTTTGATACCCAAAAATATTGTATCGGATGGTATCGCCCGATACGAAAAAAATATCGGGTATCGCCGATTCCGATACTGGAAGTCCCATTCAAGTCAATGGAACTTCCGGTATCGGAATTAAAAAAAGCCCTTTATTTCTTTGTTGGCTAATTCTACATAATTGAAAACAAATAAGAATCATGTAGAATGTATTGTGGGAGGTGGAGGAGACATTAAAAGCATAGTGGTTTATTCAAATCACATGGCATAGCATTAATTCCAATTTTTTTTTTCAATACGTTCGGAGTTAAAAAGATATTGACTATGTTAACCTTTTTTATATTTTGTCAGATATGTACTGTATGTTTCACAACTTCCATGCTCTTCACCTTCTTTTGTACTTCTCCCACACTTTCTCCTTCATGATCCGCAGCAGTAGCATTTTTTTCATCAACTTTTTCTTCACCTTATTCATCTTCTTCTTCATCTTCTCCCCATTAATTTTTTTTTCCATTCTTCATATTCTTCTTATTCAGCTATTATTAATTTTAATATGCTATTTCTTCATCTTCTTCCTATTCTTCTTTGTCTTCATTTTCTTATGGTGACAGGCATTCCTGTAGTACTTATCTATAAAAGTTATAAGATTACACCTTACATTCTGCCTGTCACAAAAGATTTACAACAGGATTTGTCCGCGTTCAGTTTGGCCTGCAGCAGCAGGCATTTTCCAGGGGCACCACGAGGAGGAACGGACTCACCCCCATTTACTGCTTAGTCTTCTTCTGCTTATAATTTTGATTTCTTCTATGCTGATTTTTAGTCTTATGCTTAATGTTCTTCTGCTTTCTGTTCTTCTGCTTTTGCTTCTTCTGCTTCTTGTTCTTCTGTCTTTTGTTCTGTATCTTGGTGGTTGTCTTCATGTTCTTTGTCCTCTTGGTCTTATTATTTAGGGTCATATTTATGGTCTTCTTTGGTGTGGTCTTCAGGGTCGTCATCATCAGGGTCGTCGTCATGGAGATCAATAAGGATTACCAAAGACAATTTCTAAAAAGCTTGATCTTGGAAATGTAGCAGAAGGTACAAGAAGGCTGAGAAACTGGCGAGAAACTGGCGAGAACCAGCAGACAGTGCTGGCACCCGGATGGGTGGCAGAAGGAACAAGAGCCAATGGCACTACCGAGGACCAACTGACGGTGCTGGACCATGGTTACTAAGCAGAAGGTACCTGTGCTAAAAAGCACTACCAAGGACCAGCTGACGGTGCTGGACCCCGGATACCGAGATGGAGGCACCTAGGCCAAAGGCTGTGGCGAGAACAAGCAGACAGTGCTGGCACCCGGATGGGTAGCAGAAGGAACAAGAGCCAATGGCACTACCGAGGACCAACTGACGGTGCTGGACCACGGTTACTAAGCAGAAGGTACCTGTGCTAAAAAGCACTACCAAGGACCAGCTGACGGTGCTGGACCTCGGATACCGAGATGGAGGCACCTAGGCCAAAGGCTGTGACGAGAACCAGCAGACAGTGCTGGCACCCGGATGGGTAGCAGAAGGAACTTGAGCCAATGGCACTACCGAGGACCAACTGACGGTGCTGGACCACGGTTACTAAGCAGAAGGTACCTGTGCTAAAAAGCACTACCAAGGACCAGCTGACGGTGCTGGACTTCGGATACCGAGATGGAGGCACCTAGGCCAAAGGCTGTGGCGAGAACCAGCAGACAGTGCTGGAACCCGGGTGGGTAGCAGAAGGTACCCATTCAAAGCAAAGTAGCCAGGCCGCAAGCCGGCCGCAGTTACCGAAACCCACAGTCCTACAGGGGGTCCATGTCCCATTGGCACTACGGATCCAGCCTTCAGTGCCAGTTCCCGCAGCCCACATAGGAGTCACCTAAACTGCAGGCACCGTAGAGTCGGCTAACACGGCCGCAAGACGACAGGACAACGGATTGGTGGCATAGTGACCTTGACACTACCCGGAAACAGCAGGCGTGCTGGAACCAGGCTGGGCAACAGGGAGTCCCCGTGCCAAAGACACTGCCGAGCACCAACTGGCGTTGTTGGAGCCCAGGGACAATCATGGTGTAGGCCGCGGCCTACTTGGTGGTAGTTTTAGATTGTTTGTAGGCTACAACAGACTGTCAACGTGCTCCAATTAGGCATCTGTCTCCACTCTGTTTCCAGGATTTCACGTGACCACCAACACCGCCAGGTTATGCGTACAGTAGCCGTCTGCCCAATCCACACATGTTCCTGTGTTACTGGTGTTCTGTAATGTCAGCAGATCCCCTGATGTTTGTCTGCCAATGTCTCCTGCTCTGTCCACTTTCCCACCACTTGCAGTGGGAAGGTGGACAGCGCAGGAGACAGTGCCGGACACACATTGGGGGATCAGCTCACGTTACAGAACACCAGGAACACAGGAACAAGTGTGGAATGCGTGGACGGCAACTGTGAGCAGGAACTGGCGGTGTTGGAGGTCAGGGGAAATACTAGAGACAGAGTGGAGACAGAGGCCAAATCAGAGAATGTTTAAATCTGAAGTAGTTACAATTTGGAGGCAGCAGCAGTTTGCCCTCCACACAGCAGGGGATCAGCTGACGATACCGAACCCCACTTTCACATGAATGAGTGTGTTTTTCGGTGTGGACAGCACTTCCGAGCACCAACTGGCGTTGTTGGAGCCCAGGGACAATCATGGTGCAGGCCGAGGACTACTAGGAGCCAGGTGTAAAGCTGAGGTACTTTGACTTTGGAGGGAGCAGGACACTTTGCCATACACACAGCAGGGGATCAGCCGACGTTACCGACCCCCACTTTCACATGAACAAGTGTTTTTTTCTGTGTGGACAGCACTTCCGAGCAACAACTGATGATGTTGGAGCCCAGGGATAGTCATTTTGTAGGCTGAGGCCTACTTGGAGGCAGTTTAAGATCAGACGTTGTTTGAATTTGGAGTCAGCAGCAGTTTGCCCTCCACACAGCAGGGGATCAGCTGACGTTACCGACCCCCACTTTCACATGAACGAGTGTGTTTTTCTGTGTGGACAGCACTTCCGAGCAACAACTGACGATGTTGGAGCCCAGGGATAGTCATTTTGTAGGCTGAGGCCTACTTGGAGGCAGTTTAAGATAAGACGTTGTTTGACTTTGGAGGGAGCAGAACACTTTGCCCTCCACACAGCAGGGGATCAGCTGACGTTACTGACCCCCACTTTCACATGAATGAGTGTGTTCTTCTGTGTGGACAGCACTTCCGAGCACCAACTAGCGTTGTTGGAACCCAGGGACAATCATGGTGCAGGCCGAAGCCTACTAGGAGCCAGGTGTAAAGCTGAGGTATTTTGACTTTGGAGGGAGCAGGACACTTTGCCCTCCACACAGCAGGGGATCAGCCAACGTTACCGATCCCCACTTTCACATGAACAAGTGTTTTTTTCTGTGTGGACAGCACTTCCGAGCAGCAACTAGCGTTGTTGGAACCCAGGGACAATCAGGGTGCAGGCTGAGGCCTACTAGGAGCCAGGTGTAAAGCTGAGGTATTTTGACTTTGGAGGGAGCAGGACACTTTGCCCTCCACACAGCAGGGGATCAGCCGACGTTACCGACCCCCACTTTCACATGAACAAGTGTGTTTTTCTGTGTGGACAGCACTTCCGAGCACCAACTAGCGTTGTTGGAGCCCAGGGAGAATTATGGTGTAGGCCGAGGCCTACTTGAGGCAGTTTTAGATTGTTTGTAGGCTACAACAGACTGTCAACGTGCTCCAATTAGGCATCTGTCTCCACTCTGTTTCCAGGATTTCACGTGACCACCAACACCGCCAGTTTATGCATACAGCAGCCGTCTGCCCAATCCACACGTGTTCCTGGGTTACTGGGGTTCTGTAATGTCAGCAGATCCCCTGATGTGTGTCTGCCACTGTCTCCTGCTCTGTCCACATTCCCACCGCTTGCAGTGGAAAGGTGGACAGCGCAGGAGACAGTGGCGGACACATATTGGGGGATCTGCTGACGTTACAGAACCACAGTAACACAGGAACACGTGTGGAATGCGTGGACGGCAACTGTGAGCAGGAACTGGCGGTGTTGGAGGTCAGGGGAAATACTAGAGACAGAGTGGAGACAGAGGCCAAATCAGAGAATGTTTAAATCTGAAGTAGTTACAATTTGGAGTCAGCAACAGTTTGCCCTCCACACAGCAGGGGATCAGCTGACGTTACCGACCCCCACTTTCACATGAACGAGTGTGTTTTTCTGTGTGGACAGCACTTCCGAGCAACAACTGACGATGTTGGAGCCCAGGGATAGTAATTTTTGCCCTCCACAGTTTGCCCTCCACACAGCAGGGGATCAGCTGACGTTACCGAACCCCACTTTCACATGAACGAGTGTGTTTTTCTGTGTGGACAGCACTTCCGAGCACCAACTAGCGTTGTTGGAACCCAGGGACAATCAGGGTGCAGGCCGAGGCTTACTAGGAGTCAGGTGCAAAGCTGAGGTATTTTGACTTTGGAGGGAGCAGGACACTTTGCCCTCCACACAGCAGGGGATCAGCCGACGTTACCGACCCCCACTTTCACATGAACGAGTGTGTTTTTCTGTGTGGACAGCACTTCCGAGCAACAACTGACGATGTTGGAGCCCAGGGATAGTCATTTTTTAGGCTGAGGCCAACTTGGAGGCAGTTTAAGATAAGACGTTGTTTGAATTTGGAGGCAGCAGCAGTTTGCCGTACACACAGCAGGGGATCAGCTGACGTTACCGAACCCCACTTACACATGAGCGAGTGTTTTGTCTGTGCGGACAGCACTTCTGAGCCCAACTGGCGGTGTCGGAGCCCAGGGAAAATCAGGTAGTAGGCCAAGGCCTACTTGGTGGCAGTTTGCGATTGTTTCTAGACTACTACTAACTGTCAACGTACTCCAATTAGGCCTCTGTCTTCACTCTGTTTCGAGTATTTCCTCTGGCTTCCAACCACGCCAGTTGCTGCTCTGAAATGCCGTCTGCACAACCCACACTTGTTCCTGTGTTACTGGGGTTCTGTAACAGCAGCTTCTCCCTAGAGGTGAGTCAGGCAATGTCTCCTGCTCTGTCCACATTTCCACTACAAGTAGTGGGAATGTAGACAAAGCAGGAGACATTGCCGTGTTCACCTCTGGAGATGAGCAGATGTTACAGGACCCAGGATTGTTTGTAGGCTACAACAGACTGTCAACGTGCTCCAATTAGGCATCTGTCTCCACTCTGTTTCCAGGATTTCACGTGACCACCAACACCGCCAGTTTATGCGTACAGCAGCCGTCTGCCCAATCCACACGTGTTCCTGGGTTACTGGGGTTCTGTAATGTCAGCAGATCCCCTGATGTGTGTCTGCCACTGTCTCCTGCTCTGTCCACATTCCCACCGCTTGCAGTGGGAAGGTGGACAGCGCAGGAGACAGTGGCGGACACATATTGGGGGATCTGCTGATGTTATCGAACCCCAGTAACACAGGAACACGTGTGGAATGCGTGGACGGCAACTGTGATCAGGAACTGGCGGTGTTGGAGGTCAGGGGAAATACTAGAGACAGAGTGGAGACAGAGGCCAAATCAGAGAATGTTTAAATCTGAAGTAGTTACAATTTGGAGTCAGCAACAGTTTGCCCTCCACACAGCAGGGGATCAGCTGACGTTACTGACCCCCACTTTCACATGAACAAGTGTGTTTTTCTGTGTGGACAGCACTTCCGAGCACCAACTAGTGTTGTTGGAGCCCAGGGACAATCAGGGTGCAGGCCGAGGCCTACTAGGAGCCAGGTGTAAAGCTGTGGTATTTTGAATTTGGAGGCAGCAGCAGTTTGCCCTCCACACAGCAGGGGATCAGCTGACGTTACCGAACCCCACTTTCACATGAACGAGTGTGTTTTTCTGTGTGGACAGCACTTCCGAGCACCAATTAGCGTTGTTGGAACCCAGGGACAATCAGGGTGCAGGCCGAGGCCTACTAGGAGCCAGGTGCAAAGCTGAGGTATTTTGACTTTGGAGGGAGCAGGACACTTTGCCCTCCACACAGCAGGGGATCAGCCGACATTACCGACCCCCCACTTTCACATGAACGAGTGTGTTTTTCTGTGTGGACAGCACTTCCGAGCAACAACTGACGATGTTGGAGCCCAGGGATAGTCATTTTGTAGGCTGAGGCCAACTTGGAGGCAGTTTAAGATAAGACGTTGTTTGAATTTGGAGGCAGCAGCAGTTTGCCGTACACACAGCAGGGGATCAGCTGACGTTACCGAACCCCACTTACACATGAGCGAGTGTTTAGTCTGTGCGGACAGCACTTCTGAGCCCAACTGGCGGTGTCGGAGCCCAGGGAAAATCAGGTAGTAGGCCAAGGCCTACTTGGTGGCAGTTTGCGATTGTTTCTAGACTACTACTAACTGTCAACGTACTCCAATTAGGCCTCTGTCTTCACTCTGTTTCGAGTATTTCCTCTGGCTTCCAACCACGCCAGTTGCTGCTCTGAAATGCCGTTTGCACAACCCACACTTGTTCCTGTGTTACTGGGGTTCTGTAACAGCAGCTTCTCCCTAGAGGTGAGTCAGGCAATGTCTCCTGCTCTGTCCACATTTCCACTACAAGTAGTGGGAATGTAGACAAAGCAGGAGACATTGCCGTGCACACCTCTGGAGATGAGCAGATGTTACAGGACCCAGGTAACACAGGAACAAGTGTGGATTGTGCAGACGGCACTTGAGAGCAGAAACAGGCGGTGTTGTAGGCCGGAGGAAATACTCAAAACAGAGTGGAGACAGAGGGCAAATCAGAGATCATATTAAATCAGAGGTAGTCAGAAGTTGTAGGCAGCAGGAGAGTTTGCCGTACACACAGCAGGGGATCAGCTGACGTTACCGAACCCCACTTACACATGAGCGAGTGTTTTGTCTGTGCGCACAGCACTTCTGAGCACCAACTGGCGGTGTCGGAGCCCAGGGAAAATCAGGTAGTAGGCCGAGGCCTACTTGGAGCAAGGTGTAAATCTGAGGTTGTTTGACTGTGGAGGGAGCAGGACACTTTGCCATACACACAGCAGGGGATCCGCTGACGTTACCAAACCCCACTTACACATGAGCGAGTGTTTTGTCTGTGGGGACAGCACTTCTGAGCAACAACGGGCGTTGCTGTAGCCCAGGAAATAAAGTTCAGGTCATAGAAACATGAACACAACAGGAGACCTGGATCCTGTTGCCAGCCAATTATTTATTCTGGAAGAGGACTGGCAAATTCAGGTGAGATCCAGGCCTTGTTCATTTTCACAAAAGTAAGCCGGTCAACATTATCGGCGGATAGTCGCGTGCGACGGTCTGTTACCACACCACCTGCAGCACTAAAGACACGTTCCGATAATACACTGGCAGCAGGGCAAGCCAGCACCTCCAATGCATACTGGCTAAGCTCTGGCCATGTATCCAGCTTAGAGACCCAATACTTGAACGGGGAAGAGCCGTCTGGGAGAACACTAACAGGGCACGACAAGTAGTCTGTCACCATCTGACGGAAACGTTGCCTCCTGCTGACTGGAGCCGTCTGTGATGGTGTAGCCGTTTGTGGCGGTCCCACAAAACTTTTCCACATTTGGGCCATACTGGCCTTGCCTTGTCCTGCGGCACTGCCTCTGCTACCTCTTTGTGCAGAGCTTCCTCCACTGCCTCTACCCACATGGCTGCTTTGAAAAACACTACCAGCAACACTTGCGGGGGGAATGGAGAACATGATGGCCTGCACAAGTGTTTCTTGGTACTCCCGCATTTTTCGCTCCCGGTTCAACTGTGGTATGAGGCTTTGTAAGTTGTCCCGGTAGCGAGGATCTAGGAGGGTGTACACCCAATAATCAGCCGTGTGGAGAATGTTGGCGATGCGGCGGTCATTTAACAAGCACTGCAGCATGAAATCAACCATGTGCTGCAGACTGCCAACTGGACCGGAAACGCTGTCCCCAGCTTGAGGCAGCATCTCTGCCTGCTCAGCATCACCCCACCCTCGCTGTACACACTGACTACTAGAGCCTTGTGTACCTCCCTCCTCTGGAGAGATGTGTTCCTCCTCCTCCATTGACTCCTCGTCATCCTCCTCACTAAGTGTCCCCTGCCTGGGTCTTTGTGTGGAAGCACGTTGCGCAGATTTGCCAGAAGCAGATGGCATTTCTGACTGCTCATCCTCGACCTCTTCAAAAACCTCCTCACTTAGTGCTTGTAAGGTTTTTTGAAGCAGACAGATGAGGGGGACAGTCATGCTGATTAGTGCATCATCTGCACTGGCCATCCGCGTGGAGTCATCGAAGGCACGCAAAACTTGGCAGATGTCCCTCATAGTGGCCCACTCAGTGGTGGTGAAGTGTGTCCGGCGCACAGTGCGACTTGTTTGCGCCTGATGCAGCTGGTACTCCATTACCGCTGCCTGCTGCTCACACAACCGCTCCAACATATGTAACGTTGAATTCCACCTGGTGGGGAGGTCACATATGATGCAATGTTCTGGCAGGCGGAATCGTCGTTGCAGAGATGCAATGCGCGATCTTGCCATGCTGGAACGCCGCAAGTGAGCACACTCTAGGCGAACCTTGTGCAGCAGTGCATCAAGATCCGGATAGTCCCTCAGAAAGCTCTGCACGACCAAATTGAGCACGTGTGCCAGACATGGTATGTGAGTGAGGTTGCCTAGGCCCAGAGCTGCCACTAGATTTCGGCCATTGTCACTCACTACCAAACCTGGCTGGAGATTCGCTGGCACAAACCACACATCGCTCTCCTGCTTGATGGCATTCCAGAGCTCCTGTGCTGTGTGGCTCCGATTCCCCAAAGAAATTAATTTAAGGACGGCCTGTTGACGTTTGGCCACACCTGTGCTCATATCTGGCCTAACAGGCTCACGCAGTGCTGATTCCGAGGAACTAGAGTAGGAGGAGGACTCAATATGTACAGACTGCATTCCTGCAATCCTTGGAGTTGGCAGAATACGTACAGAGCCACTCTCCAGATCTGTACCCGGCTCCACAACATTGACCCAATGGGCAGTGAGGGAAAGGTATCGTCCCTGTCCATGGCTACTGGTCCACGCATCGGTGGTCAGGTGGACCTTGCTACTGACAGCATTTAGTAGCGCATTTTTAATTTTTCCCTCCACATGCTTTTGCAGGGCAGGGACGGCTTGCCTGCTGAAATAAAAGCGGCTGGGCACATTGTATTGTGGAACTGCCAATGACATAAAGTTCCGGAAGGTGTCAGTCTCCACCAGCCTGAATGACAGCATCTCAAGGGCCAGTAGTTTGGCAATGCCGGCATTCAGAGCCAGTGCTCGGGGATGGTTTGCCGAGTATGGCCTCTTTTTCTCCCATGCCTGTGCTACCGATTGCTGGTGAGTGGCCTGGGAGTGTGCTGATGACTGCGAACGTGGTTCAGTGGGTGGAATTTCACTGGGTCTCTGGACAACAGTGGCAGTGGTTCTTCCATGGCGTTCCAGTGAGGAAGCCGAACCAGCTGTGTGTGAGCTGGAGGAAGAGGCCCCAACACGAGCTGAAGAGGTGGTAGGTGCTGCTGAAGGTTGGCCTACATCTTCAGTGTGTCTGTGTAACTCCACCTCGTGCTTGGTACGCACATGTTTCCACATATTTGTGGTATTGAGGTTGCTCACATTTTTCCCTCATTTCACTTTCTGATGACACAGCTTGCATTTGACAAAGCAAATGTCATCTGCAACTGTGTCAAAAAAAGACCACGCACTGCAAGTCCTGGGAGCGCCCGTTTTGTGTTTTGGAAGAGGATTGCTCCTCACGGGTGCCAAAGTGGAGGCTACAGGCAACCAAGTCTGCCCCCGCCCTCTCCCTCCTCTTTTGGCCGTTCGGGGAATCTCTTCCTCAGAGCTGCTCCCACCACCTTCCTGTGGCTGACGCCATGATGGGTCAAGGACCTCATCATCTCCACTCCCCTCTTCAAGCACCGGCTGGTCCTGGGTTGTCTCGCCAGCACCGTACGCACCAGACATTGGCAACTGAGTCTCATCATCATCAGATGAGCGCTGAGGTGTGCTGACAATAGGCACTGGCCCACCCGCCTCTTCAGATTCAGAGGGACAAAGCAGTTGCGCATCACTGCATACTCCCTCTTCTTCACGCTCTAGAATGCTGCTTGGCTGGCCACCTCTTTCCAAGCCAACAGATTCTGAGAACAGAAGTAAAGATTGAGATGGCTCCTGTCCAGGGCTCTCAGACTGCCTGGGAAATTTGGCAGGTGGTGAAGAGACAGATGGTTGCTCTTCAGTGCTCTGGCCTTGGGAGGATGCGGAAGTCATTGAAGTGGATGCGTTAGCTGCCATCCATCCGACAACGGCTTCAATTTGTTCGTCACGCAGCAGTGGGGTACGGCGAGGTCCTACAAAGCTGCGCATGAAGGACTGTTGCCTGGTAAAAGTGGGGGATGCTGGGTCACTGGTGGCCGCAGCAGACACCGAATCCCCACATCCTCTCCTTGCTGAATCCCCCCGTCCTCTCCCTGCTGAAACTCCACGGCCACGACCACATGCCTTACTCCCTGCCTTCTTCATCTTGGTAGACTGATAAAGATAGGCAGAAAAGTAAAAAAGGGGTGGCTTAGTGTTCTTATTCCTGAACACCTGCTAACCAGTATAAGAAACACTAATTTGGCTAAGAGTGTGTGTACTACACTTTAATATGATCTAATGTGGCCTAGACAACTGTAAAGTGGAGTGTTTGGTGAACTTTATTTCCTTTTTTTTTGGGGGGGGGAGAAAAGGATGTGACCAAAGTTTGAAAGCTATAGTATCACAAACTTTTTGGAGCGATTACAATGCAGGAAGCTAACCTACAATGCAATTGATGAGGCTCCAAAAAATAGGGTGATACTAGTCTGGCTGGCTCTGAAGGGCACAAGCCAGCAAAAAGGCTCCTCTATCTAATCCTATATAGTGTTTGCAACCAACCAATGACAATGGATGCGGTTGGAAGCACACTAATATAGGAGCAAAAATCTGGCTAAATTAGCTGCAAAAAAAGGACTATGTATGAGGCAGTGACGCACGCTGAGCGGACTACAGCTAGCGGTGGCTGTAGAACACACTGCAACGTGAGCTGCACTCACACACAGAGAGACCTATCAGACAGCCAAAAACAGTGCAGAGAAATGGGCTATAGCACTGAAAGGCTGCTGAAAGGCTCCGCTGTCCACTCCTTTAGTGTTTGCAACCAACGTATATGGATACGTATGGAAGCACACTATACAGGAGAAAAAAAAAGCAGCAATAAAAGAAAAATGTGTATGAGGCAGAGACACACGTTGGGCGGCCTACAAGCAGACGTGCCTGCAGGACACACTACACAGCATGGGTCTGCACTCACACAGCCCTTGCAGACAGCTGTGAACACTGCTGCTAGGCAAAAGAAAGCTACAGTGGTGGTTTATGTAGCCTGGATAAAGCACAATATTGTTTTTAGAATCGCTATTTCTAACTGTCCCTCACAGTCTTCAACAGCAGCCTGTCCCTAACTGAATTCACAGCAGAGTGACCAGAAATGGCGGCTGCAGCGGTTTTTATAGTGCATCATGACATCATTTCAGCAGCCAATCACAGCCATGCCAGTAGTTAAAATGCCTACATGCCTAACAGGATGTGCCCACACTTCTGAGGATCCCCATTGGCTGAATCAAATCGAGCGGGCTACTAGCATTATGGGAACTTCCGATTCCGGTATTCGATATGAAAAAAGTATCGGAACTAAGTATCGGAATTCCGATACAGCTAATATCGGCCGATACCCGATACTTGCGGTATCGGAATGCTCAACACTACCAGCCACTGCTAGATGATTCTGCTGGTACATTGACCCAGACCACTACATTCCCCTCACACTCTTCACAGCCAGAATCTGACCCAGAGGAAACTCAGGTTCCGCTTCCCGCATACTATACCACCTTACACGGTGACAAAGAGGAAGGTGCAGATGAAAGTGCAGGTTCCTTGAGCTGGTGGGGGGGCATACTCATGGGCGACGGCACTGGCACAGGGCCCCTCATAGTACGCAAAAGTGTCTCTGCCGGTGGGAGGGCCCACCCGGAGGGCCCACCCGCCGTCAGACACACCGCCACACACCGCCGTACTATTAGAGGGGCCCTGTGCCACTGCCATCGCCAATGAGTGGGCCCCCCTGCTTGCTCAGGATCACAGCACTTGCAAAGTTGAAATACTTACCTCTCCCTGCTCCACCGCTGTGACGTCTTTCGCGTTTCCAGACATTGACATTCTGGTCAGAGAGCGCGTTGACATCACATCAGTACGCCCTCTGCCTAAACAGTCCAAATACAGAGGGATGGAAGATGGGGACGACGAGGAGTCAAGACTAGTACAGGGATTCCCTAGCGAGGAGACTTATTATTGTTTTAAAGGTTGGGAGCAATTTTTGGGAGCACTATACTCTGGAGAATGATATATGGGGCCCACCATACACTGGAGCATTCCAAAGGTGGACATCAGACACTGGAGCAGCATTTACAGGGCCCATTATACACTGGAGCATTAGAAATGGGGCCCATTATATATGGAGCATTATTTGGGCCCATAATACAGTGGAACTTCATCCATGGGGACCGACATATACTGTAGCATTATGTGGAGCTCATCATATACTGTATGGAACATTATATGGGACCAATGATTCTGTATGGATAAATATATGGGCCTCATTATTCTGTGTAGCGCACTATGCGGTGGCCATAATACTGTATGAAGTAATAAAGTGTCCGTTTTTGGAGCAATTGGAGAATTTAAAATGGATATCTGTCATGAGATGTAAGAAGTGAAGTATTTTTCATTGTACTATACCGCTATTTCTCTGCCGTATCACAGGATCATGAATTGTGGCATGTGTTAAAGGAGCCCATTCACACTCTTTGGCCCTGGGCCCACGAAAATCTGGAGCCAGCCCTATCCCCCCACAACTTTAGCCAAATAACCCCCAGTTTTCAATGCCTAACTATTATTATAAAGTAAATTAAGGTTGACAAGCTTAAGTAATAAGAATTGATGCTTTTGGCATTAAAATGGGCACTGTTGGTGTGTTTCCTGTCCTCCACTCACTGCCTACTTTTCTTCCCCATTGACTTCCATTGGGTTTCATGTTTCAGTCGGCCTTCGACTTTTCCCGATAATCGGCCGATTTCGTTATACCCGACTTTTGCGAAAGTTGGGTTTCATGAAACCTGACTCGACCCGAAAAAAGGCAAAGTCGCTCATCTCTAGTGCCGACCAATCACAGTTATGCCAGTAGTTGGCATGGCTGTGATGGCTCTGGAAGTGCCCACAGCCTAAAAGCTTTTTGGTTGGATATGCAGCAGCCTTTCCACAACCATATTCGGGAGCAAATCCGAACATTATGATGGGCTTCTAGAAAAAAGTCTGTGTTCAGGGTCTGTGCACAGTTGCTAGGAGTCCAGTATGGACCCCGAACTTTACCATTCGGGTCCACTCATCACTTGCTCTATTTTATAGCTCCTGCTAAGAAATGTGCCATTTTCAGTTTTTACCTTAAGCGTATTTTAAAACTACATGATTTTAAACACAGAGTAAAATGCATTATATATTGTATTATAAAATACATACAGAGATATGTGCTGCAGTATGCCTAATAGAACATACCATATGGCAGGTCTTAAAAAATGTATAGCCTGTCAATAATTTTATAGTAGTAGTGTATTATACAGGTTTATGATTATACATTGGCACTTTAAAAAGCCCAATTAAAATAGCCAAAAAAGAGCAAATTACACTTTATTGACACAAAATAGTACACTTTTTGACATTAGTACAGTAAAGCACGGTGAAGAAGATGTGTTTTAGTTTTTCTAATGTTTTGCAAAAAATCTAGCATGTGGATACAAATGCTTTCTATCAAAATCTTTTACAATTATTTCCTGAGAAGCATTGAGTGCTGTAAGAGGGAATGCTAGCACTATATAAATAAATAATTATTATACTTGTTATCCAGGTTATTACTATTTAATTGCTGCCATAGTGATACAAAAGTTGCATATATTGTGGTTTTGGAGACACAGTTGTCATCCATCTCAAATCTAAGTATGAGATGAAGAATTAAATAAACAAATTATCCAGACATACGCCCCCAGTTCCACATTCTCAAATGCACATTCATTATTCCACATACAATGCCTTGCGAAAGTATTCGGCCCCCTGGAACTTTTCAACCTTTTCCCACATACCTTGCTTCAAACATAAAGATAACAAATGTAAATTTTTGGTGAAGAATCAACAAGTGGGACACAATTGTGAAGTTGAATGAAATTTATTGGCTATTTTTAATTTTTGTGGAAATTCAAAAACTGAAAAGTGGGGCGTGCCACATTATTCGGCCCCTTTAACTTAATACTCTGTTGCGCCACCTTTTTCTGTGATTACAGCTGCAAGTCGCTTGGGGTATGTCTCTATCAGTTTTGTACATCGAGAGACTGAAATACTTGCCCATTCTTCCTTGGGAAACAGCTCGAGCTCAGTGAGGTTTGATGGAGATCGTTTGTGAACAGCAGTTTTCAGCTCTTTCCACAGATTCTCGACGGGATTCAGGTTTGTACTTTGACTTGGCCATTCTAACACTTGGATATGTTTATTTGTGAACCATTCCATTGTAGATTTTGCTTTGTTTGGGATCATTGTCTTGTTGGGATTTTTAAAGTTTTGGAAATCAGTTTGTATCCATATCCGGCTTTAAACTTCTCCACAACTGTATCACGGACCTGCCTGTCGTGTTCCTTGGTCTTCATGATGCTCTCTGTGCTTCGAACAGAACCCTGAGACTAACACAGAGCAGGTGCATTTATATGGAGACTTGATTACACAGGTGGATTATATTTATCATCATTCGTCATTTAGGACAACATTGGATCATTTAGAGATCCACAAAGAACTTCTGGAGTGCGTTTGCTGTACTGAAAGTAAAGGGGCCGAATAATATTGCACGCCCCACTTTTCAGTTTTTGTATGTCCATGAAAATTTAAAATAACCAATAAATTTCGTTCAACTTCACAATTGTGTCCCACTTGTTGTTGATTCTTCACCAAAAATTTACATTTGGTATCTTTATGTTTGAAGCATGATATGTGGAAGAAGGTTGAAAAGTTCCAGGGGACCGAATACTTTCAAATGACACTGTATTAATATACAGAGTTGACCTCTTGAGGACACCGTGCCCTTTTCAATTTTTTCTTAAATTAGTACTGAGAGCCACAAGTTTTATCATCTTTAATACAGATATATTAGGTCTTGTTTTTTCCAGGGGAATGTTGTCTAATGGCACAGCTCTTAACCTCTTCAGTACTGTTCAATCTTGGGCCTTCAGGATGCAGGTCTTTTTTTCTGTTGCATTGAAAGAGCTGTAACATTTTTGTTATTCATTTGACGTAAACAAAATATGGTTTGTTTTTTGTGGTATGAGTTGTACTCAGCAATATACCATTTTGGAGCACATAGGTCTTAACAAAAATGTCGTAACTCTTTATAAGAAAGGCATAGAAATAAAACAGAAATACTACATTGTATTTTTGAGGAAAAGCAGAAGATAGACTGTATGGTTGACCGTGCTGCTCTGAAAAAAGAGCACTTCCTAGTGTGCTGATACTTCAAGTAAATTTTTTTAACATTTTTCATTCCTACAAAACTGAACTACAAACAGTATTTCGACATCTGTCTCCTACTTCTCTCCAATCTACATGCAGAAGATGATTCTCTCCTATCCGCAGACATGTTTTCTGCAGCTGAATAATCTATGGGCACTTATTGGAGCTGTGATATACACAATCCAATTAGGTAAGCAATCCCCCTCACCACAGATTTCACTTTTAAAATACATTATTATCCTATGTGTACTTGTCTCCATTTTTCTTTTCCACCATTGTGTTTAAAACATTCTAAATTGTATGTTGTTCAAATTGCTTCAAAAATAAGGTGTAATCTTCATTTCGTAGTTTAGTATGATTATGGTGATACCAAATGTATATTGTTTTATTACTTTTGTACATTAAATGTTTCTTTGTTGCCATATTCAGAGAATTATACAGAATATGAAATACGTATTTAACATTTCACCAAATTTCCAAGTAAATATAATTGTAAAGGTGCTATTGATATGAAATTCTCAACAGATGTCAGCAAAAATCCAACAAATCCTCACATGCAAAGAAATCAAGCCATAGATGTCCATAAATTAAGCTATGTGTAGTTAATGAGGGCCAGTAATGACAAACTCAGCAGCAGCAGTACTACAGCATATATAATATCATGGACAGTGAACAGATGTCTGGCAGAGTGTAGTCCACTGGCACTGATGGCAGAAGAATGGTGTTGATGACCATCAATGGACAGTCAGGCAGGCAAGATGGTATGTCAATTGTGCATGGAAGTCTGCACTGACTTGGCAAGGAGTTTGTAGAATTTTCCTGGTCAGACACACGGCCAGATAATGTTTGCTGCACAAAAGCTTTACCTATATTGAACATGGAATGAGCATATTAGCTGAAAAATCTATCACCTCAAAAATTTCTGAACAGATTAGGAAAAAGTTCATCAATTTTGGGGGGACAGTTCTCCTTCCTCAATTTAGTTCATTTTGGTTGGATAATTTTCCACAATATTGCCCTTTCTCGGAATCCTGAATTGGTTACTAACAAGAAAATTAAACTCAATAATGTTTAAATTCACCCAAAATTAAGAAGTTGAGTTAGTGGTATCGAAAAATTGTTGCATGGAATATGATACATTTTGATTAAAAAATATTGCATTTTGTGCCCCAAACTAGCAGGCACGACTCTTTCTACAATAAATAATGGCTGGTAGGTTTCCTCCATTGATCCTGAGCACCCACAATTCTTTTGCAAAAGGCAATACAATCCAGATGCTCTTGCATCAATTGTTCTGAACTTGGACGTATGGGAGTACAATTTCCATATAATTGGTCGACTGCATGCATGTTTCTTGGGCACATGAAAGGAGAACTGACAATGCAATGTAGGTAATGGAGGAACCATATGTAAAGTAGTAGGTGATGATGATGATGATGATGGGGATGATGACAATTACAATGGACTACATATGAGCGCAAACTGGTTAGCAGAAGGATGATCATGAGGAGAAGGAGGACAGCTTGAGCATTGCTCATCTTGCTGGTCAGTTTGTTTTCTCCACATGAACAAGTTTGGCTAGTTTATTTTGTTGATGGAATGATGTAGTTCCTACACGATGCGAGTCAAGCTGTACCCTACTTATTTTCAACATCCTGCGCAATGGTCTTACAGCAAAGTGGAAAAGAGTTTCCACACATGAGAAGCCCGCTCATATGACTCCTCACCACCATGACCAGACATTTCAGGCAATGTAGGGCCTCCTCTACTAACAACACATGCAACATTACCTGCTCCAGAGATGATTTGGCCCCAGAGAAATGTTTTTAATGCATATCTGATCCGATGATCTAATCTCCTGGCCATCCCAATCTTGTTCCCAGGTTTTGTCCAATACAAAATCATCATTATTTTCTTCGTCATCCTTGATTCGACTGACAGGTGCCTCAATTTTCAATTGACAGATTGAAAATTCTGTTCTGTACAAAGTTTAGAATGCTGACTCCAGCTGATGGTTTTGTTGTCAGAGGTAAATGAGATGAGCGATGGGACATTTAATTTATTACTCCTCCACTTTATCCCTGCTATAGTAAAAGATAGAGCTGTGCCAGTAATAATAACCAAAGGGTTGCCCAAAATATGTATTTTTCTATTAAATTATAACACTCTAAAGTATTCCCAGCACAATGACCCTTGTTTGGTTCTACAGGTGGAGCAACAGCCATGTGCGAACTGATCTTATCTGTGATATTAGGCAAATAGCCTATCACCCTGCTATGTCCATTGCCTGTGCCATGTTTTGCTTTAGCATTTTGGATAGAAGTATAATGTTTAATTGGTTTATAAGCTTGTTAACAAAGCTAACCAATTTTTGGTTTTTAAAATTATCCCAACCTTGACAAAAAATGCTTAACGCTTAAAAAAGAGGTTGCTTCATAAATACAAGCATGGAAAGAAATTTGCAACAACAGCTAGCAGTATTGCTGTAGCACATGTTAGGCGCCGGGATTCTCCCACTGCATGGGATAGATCCCAAGCCTTGTCTGGTGGAGTGCTTTCCCATGAAGGCTCGGCCTTGGGATGACTGCTCAGCACAGACTCTGGACCCATTGCCTTGCCCAAGCATACCAAAGTGGAATTTGTAATTTCCCTTTTGTCAGGCAGGGTGTTGGAGTGGGCTACACCATTATGGAAATGAGATGATCATCTTATCCTTAGCGTCTTTCGTTTTCTGGGTGTCCTGAAAGAGGGTTTTTGTGAGCCATTATTTTCTCATGATACCGCACTCCAACTCCTGACTTTAGCTCAGGGTTCGTCCTTGGTTAGCCAGTTTGCCATTCAATTTCGTGCCCTGACTACTAACTTGGAATGGCCTAATAATATAAATCTTCTGGAAAGGATTAACAGATCATGTCAGGGATGCTTTGGCCACTAGGGAGATTCCAACTACCCTAGAGGCATTAATATCAGTGGCCACCCGCATCGATCTGCGGCATGTCGATAGTGGTTTAGAGTGAGCCCATACTAAACCCAGGTTCAGTTGGCTCTGAACTTTGCCAATCTCATGTGTCCTCCAACTCAGGTTGATGGCCCTGTAGAGTCCATGGACGTCTTCCAAGTGGAGCCAATCTGTACATCTGCAGCTGACTTGTTTTGCCTGTGGGCAAGTCGGTCACCTTGCCAATAAATGTACCAAGTGTCAGAGAGAGTCACAGCCTCAAGTGGCCTTGGGGAGAGGCTCACTAGTTCCTGTTAAGGTGTCACCCAAGTTGTCTTTTGGGGTTTCTCTGACGTTTGAGTCGGCTACTCTCACAGCACAGTGTTGTGAGTTCATTTTCCCCTTCACCATTGAGGTCTGATGAACTCCCTCTTCTGGTGAAGGAAGGTAGTGAGGCTGATTACAAAGCACCTGAGCAGAATGATGATGACTGGGTGACTGGGATTGCTGACTGGATATAAGGCAGCTGACGCCCTTCTGCCTTGCGGGTGATTACTCTGAGGGATTCTTGGAGACCAGTCTGATTCCTGCTCCTCAAAAGCTAAGTTTTCTGCTCTACTCTTTGCATTTGTGTTTTGGTTTTGTTTTGCCTTGTTTTTCTGGATTTCTGCCTTTCCCTGCTGGGTGAGCTGAATTCCTTTTTGCTCTGTCTCCAGATAATACCTGAGTACTGATATAGTCTTTTTGAAGCCTAGCGTCTTCAGGGCTTTTTTCCCTATCAGTCTGTTGGCTCTTGTTTTTGAGAGGGTTTTGGCGGATTGCAGACAGCAGCTTTTCTATTCTGTCCTATTTAGTTAGCTTTGGCCCCATCATTTGCTCAGCCTATCTTTCTATCTGTGTGAGTGTTTTTTCATCTTGCTTCACCGTCATTATATGTTGGGGGCTGCCTATTGCTTTGGGGTCTGCTATGGGGCAATTTAGATTTCCCTTTCTGTCTTTAGGCTCTGTAGTTCTCCGGCTGTGATCGAGGGGTCTAGGGCACCGTAGGAACCCCCCACGGCTACTGCTAGTTGTTGTTAGGTTCAGGGGTCTGCAATCCGATAGCTGCCAACTTCTCTGGTTTTCTGGACTTAGCTAGTATTTCTGTTTTTGCCTCCTTCGGTGACTCATTCATAACAGCACAGGCTTGCGTGGACTCTGGGGTTGAGGGCAATTTCATGTACGCTACTTTCACCCAAAGGCACGCTATTCCATTAGTAATGCTACCCAAGCCGATGTCTTTTTGAGTATCTAGTGGGTCCGTTTTGCCAACCCCAGTTTCCCATCGGACTTTACCCCTTACTCTCACCGTGTCTCCGAAGCATCAGGAGATAATCTCCTTTCTAGTTATTCCTTCCCTTAAGGTTTGGATGAGGTACTTCTGGGGTTACCTTGGCTGCATCTTCATTCCCCACAGATTGATTGGGCAACTGGGAGCATACAAAAATGAGGAAGCTTCTGTGAGAGTCGGTGTCTGAAGGCTCAGGTATCCTCCGGGCAAGTTCTATGTACCATCTAGAGCTTTAGCCGATTAGCAAAAACACATCCATGCTTCACAGCTTTTAAGCATGGCAAATGTCACCGGGCAGGAGGTGTAGCGTTAGGTGCCAGGCCAAAAAGCAAGCCTGTTTACTGCCCCGTACAGGCTGTGACATCACACGCCCAGGTACTCTCGGTCGGCCGTTTCTAAGCAGATTTCCAGGGAAGCCTTTGGCCAGGGCTTTCCCTTCCCACTCCTTTCACATCCTGCTCTCCCCTGTGTCTTGTGCACACGCTTCTTGTTTTGGCAGCACGCCATCTGTGCATGGACTTCCTAAGTCATTATCACCCTGCACTGTGCTCCAGTTACTTCTGCCTGGTATGTAACCCCTGCTGTCTCTGTAATTTATGTCCTTGTTTATTCCGGGACACACTCAGCTTTCTTTCCACAGCGGCGCTTCATATACAAACCAGCATTGTTACCGCGTCTGTGTGACTGATCCTCTGCAGTGCTCATAGAATCATAGAATCATAGAATCGTAGAGTTGGAAGGGACCTCCTGGGCCATCTGGTCCAACCCCCTGCTCAAAGCAGGATTCGCTAAATCATCCCAGTCAGATGTCTGTCCAGCCTCTGTTTGAAGACTTCCATTGAAGGAGAACTCACCACTTCTCGTGGCAGCCTGTTCCACTCATTGATCACTCTAACTGTCAAAAAGTTTTTTCTAATATCTAATCTGTGTCTCCTCCCATTCAGTTTCATCCCATTGCTTCTAGTCTTTCCTTGTGCAAATGAGAATAAAGTTGATCCTTCTACAATGTGACAGCCCTTTAGATATTTGTAGACAGCAATTAAGTCTCCTCTCAGTCTTCTCTTTTGCAAACTAAACATTCCCAAATCCTGCAACCTTTCCTCATAAGACAGGGTTTGCAGACCGGTCACCATTCTGGTCGCTCTTTTCTGAACTTGCTCCAGTTTGTTGATGTCTTTTTTAAAATGTGGTGCCCAAAACTGGACACAATATTCCAGATGAGGTCTGACCAAAGAGGAGTAGAGGGAAATAATGACTCCACGTGATCTAGACTGTATGCTTCTGTTAATACATCCTAGAACTGCATTTGCCTTTTTTGCTGCTGCATCACACTGTTGACTCATATTCAGTCTGTGATCTATTAGTATACCCAAGTCTTTTTCACATGTGCTGTCACTTAGCCCTATTCCTCCCATTCAATATATGCTTTTTTCATTTTTATTGCCCAGATGTAGTACTTTGCATTTCTCCCTGTTAAAAACCATTCTGTTAGTTACTGCCCACTTCTCCAGTTTATTTAAATCTTTTTGAATCCTCTCTCTCTCTTCTCTAGTATTAGCTATCCCTCCTAGCTTTGTGTCATCAGCAAATTTAATCAGTTTACCCTCAATTCCTTCATCTAAATCGTTGATAAAGATGTTGAACAATACAGGGCCCAGGACAGAGCCCTGTGGTACCCCACTTGAGACATTCTTCCAACTGGATGTGCAGCCATTTACGACCACTCTTTGGGTCCGATCACTAAGCCAGCTATGAATCCACCTAACAGTTGCCTTGTCCATTCCATACTTAGTCATTTTTTCAATAAGGATTGTATGAGAGACTTTGTCAAATGCTTTGCTGAAGTCAAGATATACTATATCTACAGCATTTCCTTGATCCACCCAATCAGTGATACCGTCATAGAAGGAAATTAAGTTAGTCTGACATGACTTATTAGTTACAAACCCATGCTGACTCTGTTTGATCACTTCATTCTTATCCAGGTATTGACTTACATGTTGTTTAATAATTTGTTCAAAGATCTTTCCTGGTATAGAAGTCAGACTCACCGGCCTATAGTTGCCTGGGTCCACCTTCTTCCCCTTTTTGAAGATAGGAACAACATTTGCTCTTCTCCAGTCTTCTGGCACTTCTCCTGTTCTCCAAGAATTTTCAAAGATTATGGAGAGTGGTTCAGAAATTTCTTCTGCTATCTCCTTCAGTACTCTGGGGTGTAATTCATCTGGACCTGGAGACTTGAATTCATTTAGGTTAGCTAAGTGTTTCCTCACTATCTTTCTGTTTATAGATATCCTGGATTCTTCTATTCCCTTAATAGGACAGTGAATAACAGTTGGTGTTACATTTCCTTTCTGAGAGAAAACAGATGCAAAATAGGAATTTAAAAGTTCAGCCTTCTCAACATCCTGTCTTACCATTTCATCATTTTCATCCTGTAAAAATCCTATAGCATCTTTGACTTTTCTTTTACTTTTGACATATCCCCAAAATCCTTTATTATTGCTTTTGACATCTCTTGCAAGCCTCAATTCATTTTCAGCTTTAGCTAATCTGATTTGTGCCCTGCAGATTCTGCAGACAGCATTATATTCTTCTTTAGATATGCCTCCCTCTTTCCATTTTATAAACATTTTTTTCTTCCTTTTTAGCATGTGCTTAAGTTCTGTGTTCACCCATCCTGGTTTCCTTAAATGCTTCCTATTCTTCCCTCTTTTCGGAATTGTTAACAACTGTGCTTTGAGAATTTCATTTTTCAAGATTTCCCATCCTTCCTGGACATTTTTGTCTTTAAGGATATCCAGCCATTGGATCCCTCCAATTATCTTTCTGAATCCCTTAAAATCTGCCTTTCTGAAATCTAACCTTGACGTCTGAGTCTTCACAGGTCTTCCGCCTCTAGTTATCCAAAATTCTAAAATAGCATGGTCGCTACCTCCTAGGGTTCCAGCCACTTTTACCTCCTCAACCATTTCCTCCCTGTTTATAAGGATTAGATCCAAGGTAGCAGTTCCCCTTGTTTTCTCCCCTACCTTTTGGAAGATAAAGTTGTCAGCAAGAGAGGATAAGAATTTCCTTGACCTGTTAGTTTTGCCTGAGAGAGATTCCCAACAAATGTCTGGATAGTTGAAATCTCCCATGACAACTATGTCATATTTTTTGGAGAACTTGGCCATTTGATGCATAAAGAGTTCATCCATATCTTCAGCTTGCACAGGCGGCCTGTAGTAAATGCCTACAATGGTGTCCTTTCCATTGTTCTGTCCTTGTATTCTTACCCAAACAGTTTCCACAGAACTCCCAGTCTCTGAAGCTTCAATCTCTGTGCAGATATATGCGTTTCTAACATACAATGCAACACCCCCTCCTCGTTTATCAAGTCTGTTTCTTGCAAATAAGTTGTATCCTTCTAGTCTTGTATTCCAATCATGTGTATCGTCCCACCAAGTTTCAGTGATTCCAATGACATCATATTTCTTTTCCTGTGTTAGTAGTTCCAATTCTCCTTGTTTGTTGCCCATGCTTTGTGCATTAGTATAGAAACATTTTAGTTTGTGATTGGTTTCTCTTTCTCCAATATTGTTATTAATTAGATTCTTTCGTCTTTGTTCTTCCTTTCCACTTCTATTAGCAGAGTTCTCAATAGCATTTGTCAGGTGTATGGCTTTTTCTGGTCTTTTGCTTCCCTTCCCATGTTGTTCTAGTTTAAAGCTCTCCTTACAAGTGTAGCAAGGCGACTTCCAAATACATGCTTTCCAGTCTTCGTAAGGTGCACCCCATCTCTAGCAAGTAGTCCATCATATAAGTAGTTCACTCCGTGATCCAGAAATCCAAATCGTTGCTGACGGCACCATCGACGTAGCCAGTTGTTCACCTGCAGAATCTTATTCCACCTCCTTGTTCCATGGCCATCCACTGGGAGGATGGAAGAGAAGACCACCTGCGCTCCCAGTTCTTTCACTTTCTTGCCTAAGTCTTCAGAGTCTCTGCAGATGGTTTCCAGGTCGTTTCTTGCGGTGTCATTTGTCCCCACATGTAGTAGCAGGAATGGGTAGTCATCTGTAGCTCTGAAGAGTCCTGATATCCTGTCAGACACATCTTTAATTTTTGCACCTGGAAGACAGCACATTTCTCTTGAAGTTATATCCGGTCTGCAGATAGCGGCCTCTGTTCCTCTCAACAGGGAATCCCCCATGACCACCACTCTCCGTTTCTTCTTCACAACATTTTTCTTTCTCCATCCAGGAGGACTCTGAAGGCGTACAAGGTTGCTGTTTGTTGGCAAAGTCTTATCCTGATGTATTTCTTCATCATTTTCCTGCTTTTTCATCATCCCCTTTTTTTCTGGTGAATGCATGCTTGTTTCTTTGAGGATGAGTATTTAGTGCTATTGTTTTATGTGTGATTATCTATTGTATTTGTAGTTTGCACCTTTATTGAACTGATACATGTTTACTTAGGTGGTGCCTTTATACATCATTTGTCCACTTTTGCAACCTCTATTTAATCATTTTAGCGCAGGTCTTTTTGTTTGTTTTAAAAATAAACACCATTTATGTGAACTTTTTCATCAACGAGTTCGGAACGACCCGATCTTTAGCCCCTTCACGACAGAGCCCTTTTCGTTTTTGCGTTTCTGTTTTTCGCTCCCCCTTTTTACAGGCCAATAACTTATTTTTCCATCAATATGGCCATGCGAGGGCTTGTTTTTTGCAGGACAAGTTGTACAATGTAATGTTGCGGCAAGCAAAATATCATAATTCTGGGGTTTTGACTTTTTATTTTGCTGCGCTATTTACCGATTGGGTTAATTCTTTTCTAGCTTGATAGATCAGGCGATTCTGAATGTGGTGATACCAAATATGTGTATGTTTGATTTTTTTTATTGTTTTATTTCGAATGGGTCGAAAGGGGAGTGATTTGAACTTTTAAATTTTTTTATTTTTTAATATTTTTAAAAACTTTTTGTTTTTACTTTTTGCATGCTTCAATAGTCTCGGCTCTGCTACACACAGGCCATAATCAGATAGCCTCTGTGTGGCAGAAATGCTCACTTGTTATGAGCGCCGACCACTGGGACCACTTGCTGGAGACCTCTGATTGTCATGTCAACCCATCGGTGACCCGTTATCACGTCACAAGGTCACCGATGGGCGGGATTTCCGGTGCACTTCCAGTAATCGCAAGAGAAATGCCACTGTCAGACATTGACAACAAAATTTAGCTAGCTAACAGCTACAGGTGGATCGCGATTCCACCCACAGCTGTTATAGGCACATGCTGGGAAAGATGTGGGCTCAGCGTCGGACCTCACATCAAAGGGGAAGACACGACATGTGCCGTACATGTACGGCGCGTGTCGTGAAGGGGGTTAAGACTGACATGTTATTTATTCTGATTGGCGAACGACGTAAAAAAAAAACATTCCAAAACTGTCGCTTTTTCATCATACTGACTTACAAAAATGTAAATAAAAAACAACAAAAAATTCACATAAATGAAAACACCAAACCGTCCACATAAAAATACCCCCTAATGTGGCTCCTTCAGCAAAACAATAAAAAAGTTGCAGCTCTTGAGTATCATGATGCAAAAACAAATTTATTTTTGTAAAATTTAGCTTTTTGTGAAAAAAAAATTAAATGTCCATTTTTTCCTTTACATTGCTTTATTTCCTGTGAAGCACCGGAAGAGTTAATAAACTTTTGAGGTTTTGAGGACTTTGAGGGGTGCAGTTTTTAGAATGGTGTCACTTTCTGTTATATAGGCCCAAAAAGTCAATTCAAATGTGATGTGGTCCCTAAAAAAATGGTTTTATAAATTTTGTTGGAAAAAGTAGAAATTGCTGGTCAACTTTGAACTCTTACAACTTCTTAACAAAAAAAAGTTGGAAAAATTGTGCTGATGAAAAGTAGACATGTGAGAAATGTTTATTAACTATTGTGTGGCATGACTCTGACTTAAGGGCATAAGAAGTGAAAGATTGAAAATTTTGAAACTTTTGAAATTATTACCAAATTTCTGATATTTTCACAAATAAACGCAAGTCATATTAAACAAATGTTAAAAGTATTATGAACTACAATAGGCCATGTGAAAACATTTTCAGAAACAGCGGGATCTGTTGAAGAATTCCAGAGTTATTACCACTGGCAGATTTATAAATGTGGCCTGGTCATTAAAGGCCCCTTTACATTTAGCGATGCACCAGCGATCCCGACCACGATACGACGCGGTCAGGATCGCTGGTGCATCGCTAAATGGTCACTAGTGAGCTGCCACACAGGCAGATCTCACCAGCGATGTAGCGATGCTCGGCGGTCGTACTTACCTTTCAGACGAAGCAATTATCGCCGTCTTCCGCCCGCGTCCATATCTCACTCATCAGCGCCAGAAGGAAGCCGACGACGAGAAATGGACGTGGATAATCTCGCGCGATCAGCGATAGCCAGCGGGGGGAGCTGGTCGGAGGTAAGTATCACATGTAGCGATACCGCTGCTGCGTCACAAAATCGGTGACGCTTTAGCTATGTGTAAAGCCCCCTTAAGGTCAAAATTGGCTCTGTCACTATGGGGGTAAAGAATGTGCAAGCATTGTTTCAAAATTAGGGCATAGTCAGACAAAAGTATAAATCAAACAGAGATCAGAACACAGTGCACTGACTGGCCAGTGGGTCCCACCCAGAGCTTGATAGTTGCATAGAAATGTAAGAAGACATCATGCTCGGGTTCCTTGGCCCCTTACCAGCCTGAGAATACCATCCCTCAGCTGTCTGATTTAGCAAGGCTGGTTGTCAAAAATAGGCATGACCCATGTTGTTTTTTCAAGTTATTAAAATAATTGAAAAAAACAGCATGGGGACCCCTCTATTCTTGATAACTAGACTTGCTAAAGCTGAAAGCTTTGCCATGCTGGTTATAAAAAATACAGGGAACCCAAGCTGTTTTTTATTATTTATAGCACAGGTGGCGGCTGATGAATACTCCCATCAGCTGCTGCCTGCTCTCGCTGTTATCAGTTGAATATAACTCTCAACATTCTCCCTTGCTCGCGCTGATCACACAAGCAGGGGAGAATGATTCAAGCGATCTTCAGCACCTGACACCAGGAAACAGTGCTAACTATACCGCTACCCTCCTGGGCAACAGTACATGATAGGTTGGAGTCACACGTGACGTATGAAAGGTCAGTCTGATTCTCTCGGCCGAGAATCGCACCAATGTTCTCCGTATGGCGATCCGTATGTAATCAGCTTGCAATGCGATGATGCAATTTCCTCGCATCTATGTATCCATGTGACAGCCATATGGCATCTGTATTGTCATGATCCAGATGCCAGAGGCCAGGAGTTAACCTTTCTCAGCCTCAGTCTGGGTTTCGGTTTGCTATTTATCACCGCTGCTTCCCGCAGGCGATGTCAGTTATAGTTCTGCTTACGGCGTGAGTAGCTGACTCTGGTTCATCCTGATTTGTCCTGCTGTAATTCCTGACTTGACCCGTGTCTGTGGTACTCCTCTCTCCCTGTCCCAACTATGTGTTTCCCCTTTTGTTTGGACTTCCTGGTACTTAAACTCAGCTTGAACCTTGACATGCTTTTTGTCTCTTGTCTTTGGCATATCCGCTCCTGACTGTTTACTGATCCTTTGGCTTGTCCCTGACCCTGAGTTTGCTTATTCCTTTGATACTACGCTACAGTCTAGGATTTGACCTGGCTTGTTTGACTATTCTGCAGACATCTGGTGGTAGCCTCGCTGCTGCATGGCAGGTCTGCTTCATCTGTGTGCAGACCCCTTTCCACTCTATTCCCATCTAGTGGAGCTTGCTTCTACCTGCATTGCAGCAGTGTGACACGTATGTCATGCATATGCCGTGATTTTATTGCAGACTTGCAAAATGAACATATAATGGATCCTTGGCCTGAAATGAAATATAAACGTAATCAAGGACCCTATTTATTGGCTCAACAACAGGTTCCACCCTCAAATCTATTGGCATTGCTGCTTTGGGTCAACCATGTCAAACAGGATTTCTCAAAACACTACTGAGTGGGTTATTTTCCACTGGGTTTTGTCCTGATGTTTTGGGGAGCCTTACCCAGTGATTGTGGATCCGAAGAGGCGGAGGCAAATGTGGGTACATACTAATAATAATAAATTTTATTTCTATAGCGCTGACATATTCCGTAGCACTTTACATTTCAGAGGGGATTTGTACAGACAATAGACATTACAGCATAACAATAATGACATAGATTATAACAAATGCCAAGAGGAATGAGGGCCCTGCTCGCAAGCTTACAGTCTATGAGGAAAGAGGTAGACATGAAAGGTGGGTGGTAACAGTTGCGCTGATTATATGTACCAGCCATAATGTTAAGTGTGTAACAGTACAGACACAGAGGGCTAATGGATGCATAAAGCATGTGGGAACATGATACGGGGAACCTGGTTATGATAAAACTTTTGGCTGTGCCACACAGGGATAGATTAGGTTAATGTGTGGAGGCGATAGGCCAGTCTGAATAAATGCGTTTTCAGGGCACGCTTAAAATTGAGGGGATTGGGGACTAATCGTATTGACCTGGGAAGTGCATTCCAAAGAATCGGCACAGCACATGTAAAGTCTTGAAGACGGGAGTGGGAGGTTCTGATTATTGAGGATGCTAACCTCAGGTCATCAGCAGAATGGAGGGCGCGGGTAGGGTGGTATACTGAAACAAGGGAGGAGATGTTGGGTGGTGCTGAGCCATGGAGGGCTTTGTGGGTGAGGGTAATAAGTTTATACTGAATTCTGGAGTGGATGGGTAGCCAGTGTAATGACTGGCACAAGGTAGAGGCATCGGTGTAACGATTGGTGAGGAATATGATCCTGGCTGCAGCATTCAAGACAGATTGGAGAGGGGAGAGTTTGGTAAGAGGGAGACCGATTAGAAGAGAGTTACAATAGTCGAGACGAGAATGAATAAGAGAAACAGTAAGAGTTTTTGCAGAGTCAAAAGCAAGAAAAGATCGAATTCTAGAAATGTTTTTGAGGTGCAGATGACAAGAGCAAGCCAGTGATCGAATGTGGGGGGCAAAGGAAAGCTCAGAGTCAAGTATGACCCCAAGACAGCGGACATGTTGCTGGGGAGTAATAGTGGAACCACACACAGAAATGGCAATGTCGGGTATAGGTACTTTAGTAGAGGGAGGAAACACAAGGAGTTCAGTCTTTGACAGGTTCAGTTTCAGATATAGTGAGGACATGATGTTAGACACAGCATTTAGACAATCGCCGGTGTTTTCTAGAAAGGCTGGCGTGATGTCAGGAGAAGAAGCGTATAATTGGGTGTCATCAGCATAGAGATGGTACTGGAAACAAAATCTACTGATTGTTTGACCAATAGGGGCAGTGTACAAGGAGAAGAGGAGGGGGCCTAGACCGATCCTTGAGGAACCCCAACAGTAAGGGGGAGGTGAGAGGAGGATGAACCGGCAAAAGATACAGTAAAGGAGCGGTCAGAGAGATAGGAGGAGAGCCAGGAGAGAACGGTGTCCTTTAGGCCAATGGAATGGAGCATAGTGAGGAGGAGCTGATGATCCACAGTGTCAAATGCTGCAGAGAGATCCAAGAGAATTAGCATGGAGTAATGACCATTTGATTTAGCTGTTAGTAGATCATTAGAGACTTTAGTGAGAGCAGTTTCAGTAGAGTGTAAAGAGCAGAAACCAGATTGGAGAGGGTCGAGAAGAGAGTTATCAAAGAGATAGTGGATAAGATGGGAGTGGACCAGGCGTTCCAGGAGTTTAGAGATGAAGGGAAGATTAGAGACAGGTCTATAGTTAGTGGCACAGTTTTGGTCGAGAGATGGTTTTTTAAGTAGTGGATGTATGATGGCATGCTTAAATGAGGATGGAAAGATACCAGAAGAGAGAGGTTAAATATTTTAGTTAGGTGAGGGGTGACAGCAGGGGAAAGGGACTGGAGGAGATGTGACGGAAATGGGTCACTGGTGCAAGTGGTTGGGCGAGAAGATGCAAGGAGCCTGCTTACTTCTTCTTCTGTGACTGGTTCAAAATCAGAGAGTGAGCTAGATGCAGTGGGGGAAGGAGGACGGTGCATGGTATGAGGTGATTGGGAGATAATTTCCTGTAGAATCTGGTCAATTTTTTCTTTGAAGTAATTGGCCAGATTGTCAGCTCGGAGCTCCGTGATTGGGGCCTGTACTCTTGGGGTGAGTAGAGAATGACAAGTGTCAAAGAGAAGTTTTGGGTTATTGGGCAGTGAGGTGATGAGGGTGTTGAAATAGGTTTGTTTGGAGAGGTGAAGGGCAGTGTTGTATGTTCTAAGCAAACTTATAATGGATGAAATCTTCGTGTAGATTGGATTTTCTCCACAGACGTTCGGTGCACCTGGAGCACCGCTGCAGGAAACGTGTTTGCAGGGTGTGCCAGGGTTGTCGCCATCTGTGTTGTGGTGTTCTATTTATAGGGGGTGCAAATTCATCCAGGGCACTTTGAAGTGTTTCATTGTAATGCTTCAATGCAGAATCAGGACATGAGAGGGAGGAGATACGGGCCAATGAAGACTGCAAGTTTTTCATAAGTTTCTGGGTGTTAATGGCCTGTATGTTTCTATAAATATGGACAGTGGGGGTGACCTGAGCAGCCTGGCAGTTCTTGATAGAGAATGAAAGAAGATTGTGGTCAGAGAGCGGGAGAGGGGAGTTTGCAAAATCATCCACTGTACAAAGCCGAGAGAAGACCAAGTCGAGGGAGTTTCCGTCTTCATGCGTTGGAGAATTAGTAAGCTGCGAAAGGCCAAACGAGGAGGTTAGAGATAAAAGGTGAGTAGCAAATGGGGATGTTGAAATCTCCCATGATGAGGGTAGGGATGTCACAGGAGAGAAAATATGGAAGCCAAGTGGCAAAATGATCCAGGAACTGATGGAAGGGGCAGGGAGGACGATACACCACCGCCACTCGCATGGAGAACGGGGTGTAGAGTCTGACTGCATGGACCTCAAAAGAAGGGAAGACTTGTGAGGGTAGTTGAGGGATAACCTGAAAGGTACATTTTGGTGATAGGAGCAGACCAACGCCTCCACCTGCTCTATTGTCTGATCTTGGGGTATGAGAGAAGTGTAGTCCCCCATATGAAAGAGCTGCAGCAGCGGTAGTGTCTGACTGCTGGATCCAGGTTTCAGTAAGAGCCAGGAGGTTAAGAGAATTAGAAAGGAAAAAGTAATGAGTGAAGGAGAGTTTGTTACAAACTGAGCGAGAATTCCAAAGGGCACAATTAAGAGAGACAGATGGCATGCAGGGAACATTAATAAGATTAGAGGGGTTTCTGAGTGTAGCACTGGGGGGGTTTGACTTTCTATAACATGGGGGACCAGGGTTGGGAGCAATGTCTCCTGCGACTAGGAGAAGGAGGATAGAAAGAGTGAGCAGATGGTTAAGTGATTTGAGAGAGTGTCTCTTATGTTGAATGGTGGGACTGACTGGATCTGTGCAATTTAGCAATGTGAAAAGAGAGTGAGTGTACATCTGCTTTTGAGGTGACGGCTGACTAAAGGGCATTTCCACCGTCTGTATGCTTCTCTACGCAGCCATCCTGTCAAGTTCTACCAGTGTTGTTGGATGAGCGTGACAACATTTGACATTCTAATGGAGACTGTGCACCCTGGGATTACCTTCAAAGACAGCAAGATGCGCAAGAGTATTTCCGCCGAGGAGCGCCTTTTACTTACTTTACGGTATGTATGCATCCTCTATGTTGCTTATGTATTTTAATTGTGTTTTTGCTAAATACATTGTTCCTTTCCTTTTGTTGTAATTATTTGTTCCCTTTTGTGTAAAATTTTTTTTTATTTCATTTTGCCTTTGACATTCCATCTTGTTTGTAATAGTTCCGTATGCATTGAATTGTGTTGTCTTTTGTTTAGGCAGGGCTTATTTTCCACTGCCCATAACTTTTATGATGTTCTAAACTGTTTAGTTGAAGCATGGATATGTACTTTTCTAATTTTTTTAATCAATTGCCTTATTGATTCCTATCCACTGGGCTCTCCTATGCAGCTCTTCATCTTGAGTTTTTAATTAGGAAATCCACCATCTCAGGCATTGTCCATTGTACGTGCTCAGAATTATGGTCACGACTACATCAATCTGTAATGCCTGAGCCCAAAAAACAGGACTGGCTGCGGATAGCCCGTGACTTTGAGGAAACATGCCAGTTTCCAAACTGCATTGGATCCCTGGATGGGAAGCACATCCGTGTGTGTAAGCTGCCAAATTCAGGATCCCAATATTGTAATTATAAACAGTATTTTTCTATAGTACTGTTGGCCCTGGTAGACAGCGCATATAGGTTTATAATTGTAGATATTGGGGCCTATGGAAGAACTGGATACTCCAGAGTCTTCAATTCTTCCTTAATCGGTCAGCAGCTGTGTCGAGCATACCCATGTTGGGACCACTCTCCAACAGTGGGTCTGCTCAAGTGGCCATATTGGGCAGGTGTAGCTGTATCCAAAAGCTGCTCATGTGGTGGCTGATGTTGGGTTGGGGAGTGCTGTGGCTGAGGTGATGTCATACGTGTGGGAGGTGGTTCAGCAACTGATAGTGCCTGATCATCCTGGATTCCTGGCATTTGGGGTTGGTTGTTTCTGGATATTTTCGACCTTTCTGGGTATACAAATACCGGATTCAGATTATTTGGTGGGGTGCAAGCATCAATTAAAGTTTGGATTGCCCCTCTTGCTCACAGCCTCACCTCACAGGGATAGCGTGCACAACTGCATGCCTAGGCTTCCTCACCATCGTCATTCACAATGTATGAAAGGTAGTCCAAAACCCCCGTGTCTACTTGACTCCTATTACCGGTGGTTGCAAGCTCCCTCCTGCGACGGCCAAGGTGTGGCATGGTGGCAGTCTGGGGTGAAGTGTCCAGGGGTAATGTTGAACTACTACTGTGGCCTCGGTCTTCGTCATCTGGATTGACTTCCCGTTGTGCAGAAGGCGCTGCTGGTGGTGGTGGTTGGGTGGAGGATGATGATGTCAAAGATGGGCCAGCCACTTCTTTACCTTCACCAACTGGATAGATGTTTACCTCGGAGTCCGAAGCAGTTTCCTGCTCAGCTCAATAAGGTTCGAGTCAGTTTTTTAGCACAAAGTTGAAACAAAAAAAATTAAGATTTGCCCAGGCGGCCATGTGTAAAATGTGGGGTTATGCATGCACTTACGGTCTTAGATCCATAACGGGAGCCAGAAAATGTAATCTGTCATAATATACAGCTATGTGGATTTGCAGAAAGCGAAGGGTGCACTACTATCAATAATTCATGAAAATATCAAAAAAGGGGGTGCAATACCTAGTCTGCATATCAACCTGAACATGAAAAAGAAAAGTGCTAAACTAATGATGGTATGCACATCCACATAATAATAAAATATCAAAAACCTTTATTTTACCTCTAACAGCAAGCATTAAAAACACATAAATATGACCAATAATCAACACCCCCAAATATAGAGCTATATGGCCCCTTAAGTGAAAATCCACCCTGAAAAAATAGGCCAACTAGTGAAAAAAGCACGTCAGAGCCAGATCACAACTGATCAAAACCAATATAATGGTAACAAACATGTAGAAAAAACATGTGATAATAGCAACCCACAATGCATCCAAATTATACATGACAACAACAATGTATATTAAAAATTGTAAATACACTTAGGATAAATACATGAAGTGTCAGAAATATGTCAATAAATATGTTAACAATACTTGAGAAGACATATGAATGTGTATCATGAGCCCCAGATCCAAGACTGACATCCCTTGTATATACAAAAAGCTAATCATTTCCCACATGTAGTAAACCCAATGAGAAAGAAAAAGAAATCAAAGATATAAGGTATCTCACAACCACAATGGGAGAAAGTAAGTATACAACCTGATAAAAGGTTACTTGGTCACAACCAAGAAAATGCAGAAAGGCTTAATAGCCTATGGGATGCAAGCAATAATGACCATAGATCAAAAATGGCTTATAAAAGAGGCCATATGGGTATGAAATCCTAATAGATGAAAAAGGGGGGTGAGGTGAAGGCCCCACGCGTATCGCTGCGAGAGCAGCTTCGTCAGGGGAAGTTTGATTTATTTTTCTTTCAAAATTAAAAAAAAACAGTGCATTCAGACCTCAAATAATGCAAAGAAAGCAAGTTCATAAACATTTAGAAACAACAATACTAATGTTTTAACTCAGGAAGAGTTCTGAAATCAATATTTTGTGGAATTACCATGATTTTTAAAAACAGCTTTCATGTGTCTTGCCATGCTTGCCACCAGTCTTTCACACTGCTTCTGGAACAAAAATTTAAGCAGTTCTTCTTTGTTTGATAGCTTGTGACTATCCATCATCCTCTTGATTACATTCCAGAGGTTTTCAATGGGGTTCAGATATGGAGAATGGGCTGCCCATGACAGGGTTTTGATGTGGTGGTCTCTTAATTTTTGCCAGAGCTGCATGTATTTTCTTTTTTGCTGCCCTCAGCACCACTCCTGGCCCGCTGCTGGTACTCAAGCCGGTATTGGTCAAGGCAGCTGCACCACCATCTAGTGACATCAAACACTGCAAAGTAACACAATATAAGTTTTAACTTTCAAACACAGTGTTTGCCTTGCCAAATGTAGGCTGTAGTTTAATGTGGCATGCTAATCGCCAAGTGTAACTTGTAAAATAGGCAGGATATTACAAACAACATCACATATGATGATGTTAAGTTCATTTGTTCCTTCACTTGTCCCTTTTTTAACTTTTATTATGATTGTACTTACTTGTTGCTGGATCTCACAAGGACTTTCCTCATAATTGTGGAACATTTAAGTGCAGATTCGCTTCCATGCGGCATCCTTTCATGCACAGTCAGAGAAATGTGCATCACGCTGGTCCCATATTTCTGGCCTCTCCTGAACCAGAGCTATCAGCATTTCGACATTGAAGTCTGGCAATGCTGTTGGACTCAGTGGAGGCGTGTTTCTGGATTTTTCTAGACGTTGACACTGAAATTTGCATGCCAAAGCTTCCTAATAATGGATGAGGCAATTTCCTGTCACCTGGAAAATGCTTGCGTATTTCTCACAAGTCACACTGATGGTCCATGTGGATTTTTTCTTGCACCCATGGACTTGCATTGGTGAGACTTGGCTGATATACACGTACAATTGCAGCAAGCTGCGATTTCACTCGCACGTAGAATACGGCTGAGAAAAAAAAAACGGTGATGGGAGCTGCTCCATAGATTAACAGTGGTCTGATTGCTATGCGATGTTTTCTCGCATAACACTCGTCAGTATTCAATGCTAGTGTGACTCTGGCCTTACACTGATGACACAGGGATGTGTGTCAGTGAGCACGTATGCAGGATGTTTTGCGGCCTGTGCTGCTGTTAAAAATGGACATGTCAGCATATTTTGCCCATGGACACATGATCCGTGAAAACTCACTGACTTGTGCATAGAAGCATTTACTTGAATGGGTCTACATGTGTAAGTGTCTCCAGTACATGTAAAAACTGTCACCACATGTACCAGACACATTGATGTCTGAAAGAGCCATAAAAATATTCAGACATAGCTCAGGTCTTTTTGCATTGATAAGTTCACCAGTGCTTTCTTTCTTTCTCAGGATGTAACAAACTGTAGATTTTGCCACTCCTAATGTTGTAGTAATTTCTCGGATGGGTTTTTTCTGTTTTTACAGCTTAAGGATGGCTTGTTTCACCTGCATGTAGAGCTCCTTTGACCGTATGTTTCCTTCACAGCAAAACCTTCCAAATGCAAGCACCACACCTCAAATCAACTCCAGGCCTTTTATCTGCTTAATTGAGAATGACATAACGAAGGGATTGCCCACACCTGTCCATGAAATAGCCTTGGAGTCAATTGTCCAATTACTTTTAGGCCCTTTAAAAACAGGGTGGCACATGTTGAGGAGCTGAAACTCCTAAACCCTTCATCCAATTTTAATGTGGATACCCTCAAATGAAAGCTGAAAGTCTGAACTTCAACTGCATCTGAATTGTTTTGTTTAAAATTCATTGTGGTAATGTCTAGAACCAAAATTAGAAAAATGTTGTCTCTATCCAAATATATATGGACCTAACTGTATTTCCATGTTTTTGCAATTATTATTGGTGCATCCTTTTTAATTAACACACACATATACAGCTCTGGCAAAAATTAAGAGACCAAAGCACAGTTTTATAAAAAAGTGGCTTCTCTACATGTCTGACAGCCATTCCATTCCAGTGTCAGTTGAATTCCAACCAGAGTACACCTCATTCTACTTAATGTGCTTCTGATTAGGTGATCACCTGAACCTAATCTTAGTTAATGAAGAAAAGTATAAAAAACCCTGCTGTGGTTTTCACAATCCTCTTGCAATAGGACAAGCTGGATGGCAAAACAAGTGCTAGTAATATCCCAAAAGTTATAGGAATGAAAAAATAACTTTTAATCATGCCAAAGGAGTTGAAAAGGAATGTCTTGAGTGAGGAAAAGAAGGGCTCAATTCTGACTTTACTAGCAGAGGGATACAGTGAGCGTCATGTATCTAAGACGGCGATCCATTACAACGAGGTCAAGAAGCAGACATTGGGGACAGCAAAGCTACAGACTGGCAGAGGGCAAAAACAACTCTCCACTGACCGAGATGACCGTCATCTTATTCGAATGTCACTCAGCAACCGCAGGATGACAACAAGTGACCTACAAAAGGAATGGCAAATGGCAGCTGGGGTGAAGTGCATGGCAAGAACAGTTCATAACAGGCTCCTAGAGGCAGGGCTCAAGTCATGTAAAGCTAGAAAAAAGCCTTTCATCAATGATAAGCAAATAAGAGCCAGGCTGAAGTTTGCCAAAGACCATAACGATTGGACCATAGAGGACTGGAGTAAGGTAATCTTCTCTGATGAGTCAAATTTTCAGCTTTGTCCAACACCTGGACATCTAATGGTTAGACAGAGACCTGGAGAAATGTACAAGCCAAAGTGTCTTGCACCCACTGTGAAATTTGGTGGAGGATCGGTGATGATCTGAGGATCCTTCAGCAAGACTGGAATTGAGCGGGTTAATCTTTGCGAAGGACGTATGAATCAAGCCACATACAAGATTATCCTGGATAAACTGTTGATTCCTTCTGTTCAGGCAATATTCTCCAACTCTGAGGACTGTTTTTTTCCAGCAGGACAATGCGCCATGCCACACAGCTAGGTCAATCAATGTGTGGATGAAGGACCACCACATCAAATCCCTGTCATGGCCAGCCCAATCTCCAGATTTGAACACCATTGAAAACCTCTGAAATGTAATCAAAAGGAAGATGGATAGTCACAAGTAGTGTTGAGCGACTTTTGTTTTTTTAGGGTCGAGTTTCGTTTCATGAAACCCGACTTTTCCAAAAATCGGGTCGAGCAAAATCGGCCGCTATAGGGAAAAGTCGGGGTCGTCCCGAAACACGAAACCCAATGTAAGTCAATGGAGAATTAAAGTCGGCAGTGAGAGGAGGACAGGAAACACACTAACAGTGCCCATTTGAATGCCAAAAGCATAAATTCTTGTTACTGAAGCTTGTCAACCTTAATTAACTTCATAATACTAGTTACGCACTGAAAAATGGGGGTTATTTGGCTACAGTTGTGGGGGGGAGGGCTGGCTCCAGGTTTTCGTGGGCCCAGGGCCAAAGAGCACCCCTTTAACACATACCACAACTCATGATGCTCCGATACGGCAGAGAAATAGCAGTATAGTACAATGAAAAATACTTCACTTCTTACATCTCATGACTGATATCCATTTTAAATTCTCCAATACCTCCAAAAATGGACAGTATATAACTCAATACAGTATTATGGCCAGCGCTTAGTGCGCTATACAGAGTAATGAGGCCCATATATTTCTCCATACGCAATCATTATTCCAATATAATGTTTCAAACCGTATATGATGAGCTCCACATAATGCTACAGTATATGTTGGTCCCAATGGATGAAGCTCCACTGTCTTATGGGCCCAAATAATGCTCCATATATAATGGGCCCCATTTCTATTGCTCTAGTGTATAATGAGCCCTGTAAATGCTGCTCCAGTGTCTGATGTCCACCTTTGGAATGCTCCAGTGTATGGTGGGCCCCATATATCATTCACCAGAGTATAGTGCTCCCCAAAAATTGCTGTCCCAACATTGAAAACAATTACATAAGTCTCCTTGCTAGGGAATCCCTGCACTACTCTGAACTCCTTGTCGTCCCCATCTTCCATCTCACTGCACTTGGCTGTTTAGGCCCTCCCACCGGCAGAGACACTTTTGCATACTATGCGGTGCCCTGTGCCAGTGCCATCGCCCATGAGTATGCCCCCCCACCTGCTCAAGGAACCTGCACTTTCATCTGCACCTTCCTCTTTGTCACCGTGTAAGTTGGTATAGTATGCGGGAAGGGGAACCTGAGTTTCCTCTGGGTCAGATTCTGGCTGTGTAGAGTGCGAGGGGAATGTAGTGGTCTGGGTCAATGTACCAGCAGCATCATCCAGCAGTGGCTGGGCCTCAGTGCACTTGTAGCGTCCCCAAGAGTACGGTCGCCACTGTGGCATTGCCTTCCTCCTAGGGAGTGTGTTGTCAAGCTTGGGAGCAACGAAGGATCTCTCTAGCAGTGAAACCAACACACAACACATTTCCCACTCCAGGCTAGCAGGGAGACCTCTGAACCTGACTGCTGAGGAGCTGCTCTCTGTGGTCGGGAGGAGGTAAGTTAGGGCACTCTGTGCAGGGAAGGGGAAGTGTGTGGATGTCAGAAGGGGAGCTGGAGGATGAGCAGAGTTAAGGCTCACTCCTAGCTGGAGCGCATGGTCCGGATTCTGGTCTCCGAGTTTGTAGGGACACTGACGTTCCTGCAGCAGAAACCGGGGGAAGTAGCAGCTATAAATGCTCTGTACCCAACTAAGGCTCGGAGGCCCCAGCATCGACGTGTGCGAGTCAGAAGGAAAAGGCTACAGCTGTCTGCCATACAAGTAAAGTCTGAGGAACATCTGTTAGACAGGAGGCATTTCAGTGAACCACGGTCCTGTGAGTGCTTCCCCCACAAGCGCTAGAAAGGAGACATTCAGGAAGGTACATGTTGGCGGAGTGTTGGAAGGGAGCTTTCCATTCTGGTCCCGGAGGTTGGCAGAGGTCCTGACCCGGAGGACACAGCACGGAGGCAGGCATCTGTGTAACCTGCAGACTGTGAGTAAAGCTTTGGAACTGCACGCTCTGGTGTCCTACAGTTATTCCAGCACCGCTACATCTGGGTACCAGCACCTACACCGCCTGTGCCTTTCCCCCATCACTACATCTACACTTCCCTGGGACTCCAGCTCCACCTATGGGGAGCTTCACCATCTTTGCTGCACAACACCATCAGTCCCAGAGGATCTGCATGCAGCGTCGGCCTAACATCTATGTTTCCGAACACCACAGGTGGCGTCAAACTATCTATATAAACTCTTTACCATTATACCACGCCATTTACATTGGCGCCCAGGGCCACCGTCCGGGTCACCACTGCTGTGACACATCCCACTGACACCGGCCCGGTACCGAGTACCCCACAGCCCTGGGAGGGCGACCCTTATGCCGACTACTGATCGGGCGGCGTTATTCCCACGAACTTCCAAACAGCGTCCTTGAAGGCAAAGTTTTTGGTTTCCGGGGGCAGTATGATTGCAAAGCTGAACCTTAAAGGAATGTCCAAAAGGGCACCACCAGGAGTGGAGCCTGTGGCTTAATTGGACTGCACCCGGGAAACCACTACCATACAAGCTACAGAAAAGATGGACAGATTGCAAGCTTTGTCGATTCTGTGTGTGGTGTGGTATGTCCGTTTGTAGTTGTGCTAGCGATTTCTCAGCTTTATTCCGTTAACGACCGAGACTCCGGCATTGCCCCGCGGTACGCTTCAAGCTTACTAGAGGGATACGCGAGGCTGTGGCACGTGAGATCGAGCAATAACAGGTCTAGCATTCCAGTACATGTCCGGGGCTGCATGCACGCTACAATGAAAGGACCAGCTTTTGTCGCTTACAGGTGCAGATAACCTGCTGAACTCCGTTAGTGATGGAGATCTGGGATTCAGATTATTCCCGGCGAACGGTGATTTCCCAGTAAGTTCAGGTCAACCGCAATTCCGGAGTTAGGCCTAACCGTCATTCCTGAAAAAATTACGTGTCCAAACCACAGGTGCTGTAGCTTGCTTAACAGCTCGGCAGCCGTTCTCAGGCCCAGTATGGATTCAACAACATTGTAGAAAATTGATAAAGGGTACAGTTTCACCGGATAACACGTATATATGTAGCCTAGTTTACACATTAAAAATATATGTCTATAGATCAGGAGGCAGACTCATGTTCTCAGGCCCAGTATGGATTTGACCAGATTGTACAAAGTTGAGAAAGAGTACTTTATCACTGGATAGCATGTATATTTAGCATAGTTTAAACATGTAAAATCTCCGTGTTCTCACTATGGATTACACAGCAATCTAAAAAGTGGAAAAAAGGAAATGCATTTGAGGTACACAACTATATACTTTTGGTGTTATTTTTAAATCTTCATATATATTTCTGTCTCGGTAATACAGTCCAGCCTCTCCGCAATAGGAAATGAGATGCATACAATTAGTGACATAAAGGCTATTGATTGCAGAAATGTAGGAATTATTATTCACGGGAAAAACTTCCGTCACAATTCTCATAGGCGATGCTGACCCTCAATTAATTTGTGTGTTGAGACAGTGAAAACATTATTTTGTGAATAAAGTCTTGCTGTATCGCACTTCCGTGGATTCCATCACTGTTACTCATCTCAATCCAATTTTTTTCACAGGGAGCGATGTAAACATGGTGCTCACTGGCTATCATGATCTGTCACTTAACTTTGGAGTGTAAAAGACAGAAGCCACAGGCCGTAGGCGATTCTATCTGATTGGCATGAGAGGGCACATTTTGAAATGTGCGCCGGAATGTCACACGTTTGTGAGTAGGAAAACTGTGAAAGCTGATGATAAACCACCACTGCATTTAATTGTGAGTCGACGTCCAAAAGAAATGGAAGCCACTGATCATCTGGAGCTAGAGCCCGGCCAGCAGGACAGGGCATAGCTACATCTTAACCATCATCTTTCAGTTCAATCAATTTGTAGTGGCAGTCCCAGTGAAGGATTTGACAGCCCAGACTACACAGCGGAGGAGCAGGGAGAGGTAAACATTGCAAATGCTGGGGCCCTGCCCAAGCAAGGGCGGCACACTCGTGGGCGTCGGTACTGGCAATGGGCCCCTCATAGTACGGCGGTGTGTCTGATGGCGGGTGTGCACCACCACTGTCAGAGACACTTGATTGCACTATGAGGGACTCTATGCCAGTGCCCCAAGAGTCGGCCTACCCACCTCGCACGGCTTTGTGCGCTAGGTGGTGACCCCGGCCATGGGGAGGCGCCCACTTAGGGAGGTTTACAAAGTGGCATATGTAGATGTGGGTCATTCAGCTGCTGCAAAAGGCGAAATAGGTCAAGTTCGCGGAATAGGAGGAGGACCAAAGCAAGCCATTTTTCTGGCAACCTATGTGTCACCAAGGGAAGGTTGGACAAAATCCTTGGAAACCCCTGCATGGTTCATTTTAATGAAGGTTAGATCATCCACATTTTGGGTTGACAGACGGGTCCTTTTTTCTGTCAGGATTGATCCAGCTGCACTGAAGACTCTTTCCGATAGCACACTTGCAGCTGGGCAAGCGAGCTCCTGTAAGGCATATTGTGCCAATTCAGGCCAGGTGTCCAGTTTAGCGGCCCAATAGTCAAAGGGGAATAACCTGTGCGGGAGAACATCGATATGGGAGGAAAAGTAGTTTGTAACCATAGTTGACAACTGCTGTCTCCTGTCACTTTCCATCGATGCAGTACTACCAGTTGTGTGAGCGGTCCGTGAAAAATCAGTCCACAACATTGTCATGAAACCCCTGTCTCCAACGCCACTTCTATGTGTGCACCACAAACACATCTGCCAAGCTGCCCCCGGCCCGTATGGCTCGTGTGAGAACCATCACCGCTGCTGTGTGCTGGGAATGCCTCAACCAACCGGTTAACCAGAGTTGCTTGTTTATTAGCCAATATTATGTCAAGGTTCTCCTGTGGCATGATGTTTTGTAATTTGCCTTTATAGCGTGGATCCAGGATGCTGGCCAACCAGTAGTTGTCATCGTTCATCATTTTGGCAAAGCGTGGGTCCCTTTTTAGCATCTGCAAGGCATAATCTGACATGTGGGCCAATGTTCCCGGTGTCAATGATGCACTGCGAGTGTTGGGTGGAGGAGCACTTTCTGGCAAATCCACATCCCTCCAGTCACGCACAAACCCTGTACCAGACCTTGCCACGCCAACATTTTCACTTGCCCCACGAGATGCATCCTCCTCCCCTAAGTAATCATCCCCATCATCATCTTCCTCCTCCTCTTCTTCCTCCACCTCGTCCAGGAGAGGTCCCTGAGAAGACAATGGCTGAATGTCATCAAGGATTCCCTCCACCTCTTCCTCCTTGTCAACATTGGCTGCAGACGCCTGCTCCTTAAGGTGCGTCAAAGTTTGCATGAGCAGACGCATAAGTGGGATGCTCATGCTTAGGATGGCGTCGTCTGCGCTTACCAGCCGTGTGCATTCCTCAAAACACTGAAGGATTTTACAGAGGTCTTTCAGCTTCGACCACTGCACACCTGTCAACTCCATGTCTGCTCTCAAAGTGCCTGGCCGTGTATCCTCCCACAAATGCATTATGGCCTGCCTCTGCTCGCACAGCCGCTCCCCTGTGACGCCCACCAAAGCAAGCCAATCACTTGCATGCCCTTCTGAAAGATGGTGGTGACCCCTGCCTATGTCATCACGTTGCCCACAGTGTCCGTGGATCCTGATTGGCTGAAAAAGAGCGCAAAACAAACTTTTGAAATGTGACTTTGGCACTTTTGAAATTTTTCGACCCGTTTCGCTCAACTCTAGTCACAAGCCATCAAGCAAAGAAGAACTGCTTAAATTTTTGTACCAGTAGTGGCATAAGGTCACCCAAAAGCAGTGTGAAATATTGGTGGAAAGCATGCCAAGACGCATGAAAGCTGGGATTAAAAATCATGGTTATTTCACAAATCATTGATTTCTGAACTCTTCCTGAGTTAAAACAGTAGTAATGTTGCTTCTAAATGATTATGAACTTGTTTCTTAGCATTATTTGAGGTCTGCAAGCACTGCATTTTTTTGTTATTTTGACCATTTCTCATTTTCTGAAAATAAATACAAAATTTAGTGCTTGGAAATTCGAAGATATGTTTTTATTAGTCTATAAAATAAAAGAGCAATTTACATTTTACTCAAAAATATACCTATAAAGAGAAAAATCAGATAAACCGAAAATTTTGCAACGGTCTCTTAATTTTTGCCAGAGCTGTATACACATTATATACACTCACTGGCCACTTTATTAGGTACACCTGTCCAACTGTGTGTTAAGACTTAATTTCTAATCAGCCAATCACATGGCGGCAACTCAGTGCATTTAGGCATGTAGACATGGTCAAGACAATCTCCTGCAGTTCAAACCGAGCATCAGTATGGGGAAGAAAGGTGATTTGAGTGCCTTTGAACGTGGCATGATTGTTGGTGCCAGAAGGGCTGGTCTGAGTATTTCAGAAACTGCTGATCTACTGGGATTTTCACGCACAACCATCTCTAGGGTTTACAGAGAATGGTCCGAAAAAGAAAAAAAATCCAGTGAGCGGCAGTTCTGTGGCCGGAAATGCCTTGTTGATGCCAGAGGTCAGAGGAGAATGGGCATACTGGTTCGAGCTGATAGAAAGGCAACAGTGACTCAAATTGCCACCCGTTACAACCAAGGTAGGCAGAAGAGCATCTCTGAACGCACAGTTCGTCGAACTTTGAGGCAGATGGGCTACAGCAGCAGAAGACCACACTGGGTACCACTCCTCTCAGCTAAGAACAGGAAACTGAGGCTACAATTTGCACAAGCTCATCGAAATTGGACAGTAGAAGATTGGAAAAACGTTGCCTGGTCTGATGAGTCTCGATTTCTGCTGCGACATTCGGATGGTAGGGTCAGAATTTGGCGTAAACAACATGAAAGCATGGATCCATCCTGCCTTGTATCAACGGTTCAGGCTGGTGGTGGTGGTGTCATGGTGTGGGGAATTTTTTCTTGGCACTCTTTGGGCCCCTTGGTACCAATTGAGCATCGTTGCAACGCCACAGCCTACCTGAGTATTGTTGCTGACCATGTCCATCCCTTTATGACCACAATGTACCCAACATCTGATGGCTACTTTCAGCAGGATAATGCGCCATGTCATAAAGCTCGAATCATCTCAGATTGGTTTCTTGAACATGACAATGAGTTCACTGTACTCAAATGGCCTCCTCAGTCACCAGATCTCAATCCAATAGAGCATCTTTGGGATGTGGTGGAACGGGAGATTCGCATCAGGGATGTGCAGCCGACAAATCTGCGCCAACTGTGTGATGCCATCATGTCAATATGGTCCAAAATCTCTGAGGAATGCTTCCAGCACCTTGTTGAATCTCTGCCACGAAGAATTGAGGCAGTTCTGAAGGCAAAAGGGGGTCCAACCCCTTACTAGCATGGTGTACCTAATAAAGTGGCCAGTGAGTGTATATATATATACATATATATCTATAATAATAAATGCCCTAAGCAACTTCCGGTTGTAACAACTTCCGTCCAGTTGTAACCGGTGACGTCACCGCACACCTCTTTCCATGTTAACCCTCAACACACACACTCCTCTCACCTTTCACCATCTCCACTCACGTCCACTCACTCTTTCACTCCACATACGACCCTTTCTCTCACTCCGTCTCTCATACTCACGCCATCATCGCCGCTGATCCACGATCCCCGACATCTTCTTCCGCCGGCGCCATCCTGGATCCAGACGTCCTCCACGCTGGCGACATGTTCTTGCGGCGACGCCATTTTGGATCGGCAAAATCATGCGATAGTCAAGATGGCGTCGCCGCAAGAACATGTCGCCGGTGTGGAGGACGTCGGGATCCAAAATGGCATCGGCGAAATCTCGCGAGATTTCACCGACGCCATTTTGGATCCCGGCGTCGTCCACGCCGGCGACATGTTCTTCCGGCGACGCCATCTTGACTATCGCGGGATTTCATAATACTCAAGATGGCGTCGCCGCAAGAACATGTCGCCGGCGTGGACAACGTCTGGATCCAGGATGGCGCCGGCGGAAGAAGATGTCGGGGATCGTGGAGCAGCGGCGATGACGGCGTGAGTATGAGAGACGGAGTGAGAGAAGGGGTCGTATGTGGAGTGAAAGAGTGAGTGGAGATGGTGAAAGGAGTGTGTGTGTTGAGGGTTAACATGGCAAGATGTGTGATTCCAGAAGTGCCACAAAAACACAGTGTCTGTGAAACTATCCTAATTATTGCAATATTCATACATTAGAATTTGAAAGAAATTTTCGAACCCGTTACCTTCACCTTTTTTGTTCCCTTCTTGCATTCATCTTCATCTTTAATGAATATGTCAGTATATTCATTAAAAAAAACATCATCACGATAAGAAAATTCCGAATCTTTGCATAATTTTAGATTAACACAATAGTAGAAAGCAGCACATTTTATGCAGCATTTCTGATCATAGCTGAATAAAAAATGTTGCAGACAAGTATTTCCTTCATACTTAATGTGGATTAATGATTTGAAGTTCTGCTTTGTAGCCCACCTATTCCATCCTTCCACCCACTGAGTTTCCTTTACACCCTGCGCTCTGCTCAAAATATAATGAGAGCGATCCAAGTAATTTAATGAGACTCGTACAAGGCTGTGATCAACCCACTGCCTCATATTCCTTATCAATCAGTTCTGCTATTATTTGCAAAACTTTTTGTGTTCACGAGCACGAGTCTAAAGGATCAAACATATGAGGGGTGGACAAATGCCACATGGGGAAAGAAACCGAACGCTGTCGCATACCAGTAACACTGGTAGTTACATATAATAGCTGAAAACATAAAATCTTGAAGATTGTCATTTCTAGACTTTCTGCTTTCCTTCTTCCTAACTAGGCAATTTGTATTTTACTGGTCTGGGGTGGAATATATAAAATCATATTTAGTTGGCTTTGTCATAATGCATCACAACAAGATTTCAAATCGCTTTTCTGCATAGCGTGCTGTGCTGCAGCATTAAATGGAACATGTCACTACAGCAGTAACATCCCTACTAGCATTTTTATGTGTTTTGTGTGGAGCCATATGCGCCCCTGTCTACAAGTATTAGTGTTTAACCGAGACACGTTCCTTCAGACTAAATTGTGAGGCAGAGAAGTAATGTGATTACATACAGAAACAATAGGATTTTAGGATCTAAATCAATTCCAGAAACTGACAACCATTTCTGAGCTCATTGGGCAGATTTATCAATACTGTCTAGAGAAAAATTAATTTATGCGAGAAGTAATGAATTCTTCTCAAATTTTTCAAAATTTAGTATTCTCTAAACTAGAAAAAAACCTCCAGAACTTGTATTCTCAAGCTGAAGCCACTATTTGGCTAAACCATAGAAGGAAAAAAGAAAAGAAAAAAAAAAAAAACAATAAGAAAAAATAAGAAAATATGTGTGATCTTAGGAAGCTATATATAATACAGACAAGAAACAGATTGTAATTTTATTGGATATAGTTAAAATTGGAACTTTATATGGCATGGTCTACAAACAGCGAGGGCACCATTGTCTTCTACATTATTGGGGGCTAGGTAGGGACATGAAATAGGGCAAAATATTACAATATTTAACCCCTTTGCGACATCGGGCATCATAGAACGCCAATGTCGGACTCTCCCTTTTTAGTGCAGGCTCCGGTGCTGAGCCCGCACCTTTCCGGGCACATGTTAGCTGAATTATACTGCTGACATATGCACACAATAGCCGCAGGTGGAAACACGATCCTCCAACGGCTGTTAGCTAGTTAAGTGCCGTTGTCAATTTCTGACAGATGCATTTACGGTCGGTTTCACAATTAAATGTCTCCGGTACGTGTGGTGACAATTTTCTCATGTACCGGAGACACTGACACACGTAGACTCATTCAAATGAATGGGTCTAAGTACATGTTAGCATGTTTTCATGGACCGTGTGTCCGTGTGCAAAACACTGACATGTCCATTTTTGAGCGACAGCACGATCACACGGACCTATGCAAGTGAATGGATCTGTGTAAATACGCACCTCACACTGTCCATGTACCGTCCGTGTGCCATCCGTGTGCGTTTTAGAATTCATAGGGCCAACATTGAAACAAATTGTTTCAAGAGATGGACACATGGACAGCATATGAACAGCACATGGATCACACACGGATGGTGCACACGATTACACAGATAGCACACGGATGCCACACGAATGTGACAAATTGACACACCTGCACATGGACACAGATATCTCCGGTACTGGAAATATCAGGATGTGTGAAACTGGCCTAACTCGCGCTTGCTACACTATCACTATCAGTCATACTGTGGAACACTTCAGGTGATGTCAGTTCAGTAAGTTGGGCAGATGCATCCTTTCCTCCAGTCACCCCTACGTCTGACCCGTCAATTTTGGGAGGTGTTACTGCCTTAATGTAAGCCACCCCATCAGGAGAGAGCCCTCCATCCTCCTGCTGTAGAGGAACTCCCTTCTCCCACAAGTCTGAGAACAGCCTAGAGTCCCGGCCTATTATCACCAGACAAGTTAAGTTCGGGACTAAAGCGACATCCTGTCCTACAATATTTCTGGCCGTCTCAAGGATCACCCTGACCACTGGTTAGTCCTTAGTGCTCCCATGGATGCAGATGAACCTGATCTTCCTTTTGGGTATTACATACCCTTTGGGCGCAACCCTCACTAGTGTCACCGAGTTCCCAGAATCGACCAGTCTGACCATATCATCTTGATTAATCTGCAGGGCAAACCCATGTAGCCTCTTGCCAGGTGGGTAATTCATATGGCAAACTTGACACATAGTACCATTGCCTCTGGCAACAGTCTGCCTGGGTCACCCCTTTAAGTTCGGAATGCTCCACCCTCTTTTGGGACTCCGACCCCTTTCTGGCAACTACCCACTTTTGGGATACTGCCCCCTTTTGGGACTCTGTCCCCTTTTAGGGACACCACTCCTCCTTGCTGTACACCCCATGGACTCCCCACGGAACTTTTAGGCCCCAGTTTGCACAGTACACTCATATCTTTCTGGGCTTGCACTGGCCCTTTAAGAGTTTGTATGACCTGGTCCACCAATGTCCTCTTGTAACACCCCACCAGCTCCTGCTGGCGCTGCCGCAGCTCCTGCTGCGGCTACTGGCTCTCTGCATAGCGAGGCTCCACACTGCTCTGCACTACTCTGCAAGGCTCTGTCCCTCTCTGCATGGCTCCACAAGGCTCTGCACAGCTCCGCAAGGCTCAGCTCCGTAGATTTTCGTGGACCCTCTGATGCACAGCAAACACCTGTAGTCCTTACACATGCTTCCTGAACCGTAGCCCACAGTCTAGCAACATATGAGTCTTGAGGAGATCATTTGCATATTCCCAGTGCCTTCTGGGATAAGTGAAGAGTCTCCGCGAGCTCAATGATCACTGGGTTTTGGCCGTTGCAGCTGAAAAGAGGAAATCAGAAAAACCGCGCGCCTATCGGCGCGCAAAATTTGGTCATCTTTCATCGTTTTTAAGAAATCTCAAGATGGAAGAGGCCAGGAGCCATTTGGTGAGCTGCATTTCTTGCTACATGTTCACAGATTTACCAGTGGAAAAGCCAAACTTCACATGCCACAAATGCAAGCTTGTGTCCCTGTTGGAGGAAAAGTTGCAAAATCTCGAAGAGAGGTTAGCTACGTTGAAGATCATTAAGGAAGGTGAAGAGTTCTTGGACAGAGCAGAATTATCTCTTCATGTTACAGAAAGAGAAGAAATTCGAAGTGCACCTGAAAAAGCAGAGGAATGGAGACATGTGACCCAGAGAAGCAGGAAGATCAGGAGGCAGTCAGCACCCATACTGCTCAGAAACCAGTACCAGGCTCTCACGCAGGAAAACGATGAAGAAATACATCAGGATAAGACTTTGCCAACAAACAGCAACCTTGTACGCCCTCAGAGTCCTCCAGGATGGAGAAAGAAAAATGTTGTGAAGAAGAAACGGAGAGTGGTGGTCATGGGGGATTCCCTGCTGAGAGGAACAGAGGCCGCTATCTGCAGACCGGATATAACTTCAAGAGAAATGTGCTGTCTTCCAGGTGCAAAAATTAAAGATGTGTCTGACAGGATATCAGGACTCTTCAGAGCTACAGATGACTACCCATTCCTGCTACTACATGTGGGGACAAATGACACCGCAAGAAACGACCTGGAAACCATCTGCCGAGACTTTGAAGACTTAGGCAAGAAAGTGAAAGAACTGGGAGCGCAGGTGGTCTTCTCTTCCATCCTCCCCGTGGATGGCCATGGAACAAGGAGGTGGAATAAGATTCTGCAGGTGAACAACTGGCTACGTCGATGGTGCCGTCAGCAACGATTTGGATTTCTGGATCACAGAGTGAACTACTTATACGATGGACTACTTGCTAGAGATGGGGTGCACCTTACGAAGACTGGAAAGCATGTATTTGGAAGTCGCCTTGCTACACTTGTAAGGAGAGCTTTAAACTAGAACAACATGGGAAGGGAAGCAAAAGACCGGAAAAAGCCATACACCTGACAAATGCTATTGAGAACTCTGCTATTAGAAGTGGAAAGGAAGAACAAAGACGAAAGAATCTAATTAATAAAAATATTGGAGAAAGAGAAACCAATCACAAACTAAAATGTTTCTATACTAATGCACAAAGCATGGGCAACAAACAAGGAGAATTGGAACTACTAACACAGGAAAAGAAATATGATGTCATTGGAATCACTGAAACTTGGTGGGACAATACACATGATTGGAATACAAGACTAGAAGGATACAACATATTTGCAAGAAACAGACTTGATAAACGAGGAGGGGGTGTCGCATTGTATGTTCGAAACGCGTATATCTGCACAGAGATTGAAGCTTCAGAGACTGGGAGTTCTGTGGAAACTGTTTGGGTAAGAATACAAGGACAGAACAATGGAAAGGACACCATTGTAGGCATTTACTACAGGCCGCCTGTGCAAGCCGAAGATATGGATGAACTCTTTATGCATCAGATGGCCAAGTTCTCCAAAAAATATGACATAGTTGTCATGGGAGATTTCAACTATCCAGACATTTGTTGGGAATCTCTCTCAGGCAAAACTAACAGGTCAAGGAAATTCTTATCCTCTCTTGCTGACAACTTTATCTTCCAAAAGGTAAGGGAGAAAACAAGGGGAACTGCTACCTTGGATCTAATCCTTATAAACAGGGAGGAAATGGTTGAGGAGGTAAAAGTGGCTGGGACCCTAGGAGGTAGCGACCATGCTATTTTAGAATTTTGGATAACTAGAGGCGGAAGACCTGTGAAGACTCAGACGTCAAGGTTATATTTCAGAAAGGCAGATTTTAAGGGATTCAGAAAGAGAATTGGAGGGATCCAATGGCTGGATATCCTTAAAGACAAAAATGTCCAGGAAGGATGGGAAATCTTGAAAAATGAAATTCTCAAAGCACAGTTGTTAACAATTCCGAAAAGAGGGAAGAATAGGAAGCATTTAAGGAAACCAGGATGGATGAACACAGAACTTAAGCACATGCTAAAAAGGAAGAAAAAAATGTTTATAAAATGGAAAGAGGGAGGCATATCTAAAGGAGAATATAATGCTGTCTGCAGAACCTGCAGGGCACAAATCAGATTAGCTAAAGCTGAAAATGAACTGAGGCTTGCAAGAGATGTCAAAAGCAATAATAAAGGATTTTGGGGATATGTCAAAAGTAAAAGAAAAGTCAAAGATGCTATAGGATTTTTACAGGATGAAAATGATGAAATGGTAAGACAGGATGTTGAGAAGGCTGAACTTTTAAATTCCTATTTTGCATCTGTTTTCTCTCAGAAAGGAAATGCAACATCAACTGTTATCCACTGTCCTATTAAGGGAATAGAAGAATCCAGGATATCTATAAACAGAAAGATAGTGAGGAAACACTTAGCTAACCTAAATGAATTCAAGTCTCCAGGTCCAGATGAATTACACCCCAGAGTACTGAAGGAGATAGCAGAAGAAATTTTTGAACCCCTCTCCATAATCTTTGAAAATTCTTGGAGAACAGGAGAAGTGCCAGAAGACTGGAGAACAGCAAATGTTGTTCCTATCTTCAAAAAGGGCAAGAAGGTGGACCCAGGCAACTATAGGCCGGTGAGTCTGACTTCTATACCAGGAAAGATCTTTGAACAAATGATTAAACAACATGTATGTCAATACCTGGATAAGAATGAAGTGATTAAACAGAGTCAGCATGGGTTTGTAACTAATAATTCATGTCAGACTAACTTAATTTCCTTCTATGATGATATCACTGATTGGGTGGATCAAGGAAATGCTGTAGATATAGTATATCTTGACTTCAGCAAAGCATTTGACAAAGTCTCTCATACAATCCTTATTGAAAAAATGACTAAGTATGGAATGGACAAGGCAACTGTTAGGTGGATTCATAACTGGCTTAGTGTTCGGACCCAAAGAGTGGTCGTAAATGGCTGCACATCCAGTTGGAAGAATGTCTCAAGTGGGGTACCACAGGGCTCTGTCCTGGGCCCTGTATTGTTCAACATCTTTATCAACGATTTAGATGAAGGAATTGAGGGTAAACTGATTAAATTTGCTGATGACACAAAGCTAGGAGGGATAGCTAATACTAGAGAAGAGAGAGAGAGGATTCAAAAAGATTTAAATAAACTGGAGAAGTGGGCAGCAACTAACAGAATGGTTTTTAACAGGGAGAAATGCAAAGTACTACATCTGGGCAATAAAAATGAAAAAAGCATATATAGAGTGGGAGGAATAGGGCTAAGTGACAGCACATGTGAAAAAGACTTGGGTATACTAATATATTACAGACTGAATATGAGTCAACAGTGTGATGCAGCAGCAAAAAAGGCAAATGCAATTCTAGGATGTATTAACAGAAGCATACAGTCTAGATCACGTGAAGTCATTATTTCCCTCTACTCCTCTTTGGTCAGACCTCATCTGGAATATTGTGTCCAGTTTTGGGCACCACATTTTAAAAAAGACATCAACAAACTGGAGCAAGTTCAGAAAAGAGCGACCAGAATGGTGACCGGTCTGCAAACCCTGTCTTAAGAGGAAAGGTTGCAGGATTTGGGAATGTTTAGTTTGCAAAAGAGAAGACTGAGAGGAGACTTAATAGCTGTCTACAAATATCTAAAGGGCTGTCACATTGTAGAAGGATCAACTTTATTCTCATTTGCACAAGGAAAGACTAGAAGCAATGGGATGAAACTGAATGGGAGGAGACACAGATTAGATATTAGAAAAAACTTTTTGACAGTTAGAGTGATCAATGAGTGGAACAGGCTGCCACGAGAAGTGGTGAGTTCTCCTTCAATGGAAGTCTTCAAACAGAGGCTGGACAGACATCTGACTGGGATGATTTAGCGAATCCTGCTTTGAGCAGGGGGTTGGACCAGATGGCCCAGGAGGTCCCTTCCAACTCTACGTTTCTATGATTCTATGATTCTATGTAAGATAGCGCTCACTGAATGTGTTAAGAGGACACTCACTTGACAGCAGGATTAAAGCTCACAGGAATGGTTTTCTGTTATGAATGAGTCACCGAAGGAGGAAAAAACAAAAATACAAGCTATGTCCAGAAAACCGGAGAGGTTGGTAGCTATCGGATTGCAGACCCCTGATCCTATCCACCACAACTAACAGTAGCCTTGGGGGGTTCCTACGGTACCCTAGACCCCTCGTTCACAGCTGGAGAACTAAATAAGCCTAAAGAAAGAAAGGGGAAATCTAAACTGCCCCAGAGCAGACCCCAAAGCAATAGACAGCCCCCAACATGTATTGTCGGTGAAAAGCAGATGAAACCACAAACACAGACAGAAAGACAGGTTGAGCAAACGATGGGGCCCAACTAACTAAATAGGAAAGGACAGAAAAGATGCTGGCTGCAATCCGCAAAAAACCCTACCAAAAATGTCCCAACCGTCTGATAGGGAAAAAGGCCCTGAAGTCGCTAGACTTCAAAATCGCTATATCAGCACTCAGGTATATTCTGAAAACAGAGCAAAGAGATAAACTGATCAGAGACAAAAATGGAGCTCAGCCCGTCCCTACAAAGGCAGGCTGAACACAAAACACGAAGCAAACAGACAAAATCTCATGGAAAAATAAGAGAGCAAAAACTTAGCTTTCAGTAGACAGGACTAACTGGTTGCAAGAGCTCAGAAAGGATCACCAGCATCCCTGTAGGGCGTCGGCTGCCTTATATCCACTCAGTGATTCCGGGTGTCCAATCAGGCTCCACCTGTTCAGATGACAGGTTCTTCTCAACCCAATCAATTTCACTACCTCTCTTCACCAGCAGAGGGAGTTCATCAGACATCAACGGTGAAGGGGAAAATGAACTCACAACAGTTTTCCATTTAAACAGTCTATTCGTTTTATTTAGACAGCATAAACCACGTAAGGTATAGCCCATTCCCTTACATCAACGGAACCTGTTATAACCACCAATTTGTTCCAATAGCAAATACACCTGTCTGCATTTACTACAACCCTCTTGTCTGAGGTTACCTTCCAGGAGCTCCGCTCCACACGCTGACTTCTTGTCAGTCCTGGCATCCAGGGAAGCTGCCTTACTGGGATTATTGACCTGTACGATGACTTGCTCGACAAGCTCAACCCCATCAGTTCCAGATCCACAGAAGGATGGTAGCTATCCCAACGCAGTAGCCTTCACAGACTCTACAGGTACATGATCTCCACCATGTGCTTTTCAGGAAACCTGTCCTCTTGCAGGACCTTCCAAACACAGAGACCATGTGACCAAGCCACAGTCTCATTATCCTATGAGACACAACTATTGATGGGAGGTGTGTAGTTAGCCAGACCCGCCCAGCTCTCCGGCTAACCTTGCAAGCCCCATCTCTTTTAAACTAAATAAGGTTCATGGAAATACAGTTCCCAAAGCAACATTCCAGGCTTACAGTGCAGAGGACCTCCACCTCTGCGACACATACCCGCCATTCACGATAACATCAGTCACTGTCTCACAATGCACTTTCATTTCCTGCCTCAAGTGTCATGTCAGAGAGCGTATTCAGTTTGGCTGGTGGATTTGTCACATGAAAGCGGACCAAATCGCTTCCTGCAACAATGGAAAACATAGCTTCTGTGGCACCCCCAGGAGTATGGTCGCCACAGTGGCATTACCTTCCTCCTAAGGAGTGTGATGTCATGTTTGGAAGCAATGAAGGGTCTCTCTGTCAGTTAATCACAACACACAACACAGTTCTCATTCCAGGCCAGCAGAGGGAGCTCTGAACCAAAACTGGGGGAAGTGCTACTCTCTGGGGGCCAGGAAGGGAAAATTAGGAGTTTGTGTGAGGAGGGCAACGTGTGTGGACGTGGAGGAGAGGAGCTGGAAGATTGAGCAGAGTTGAGTGCTCACTTCTAGCTATAGCGCATGATCTGGAGCCCGGTCTCCAAGGTTGTATGGATACTGATGTTCCTGAAGCAGAAACCGGAGGAATAGGAAGCTGTAAATGCTCTGTTCCCATATAAGACTCGGAGGCACAACAGCAATGGGTGAGCCAGAAGAAGAAGAAGGCTACAGATGTCTGCCATACGAGGGAGTTCTAAATAATAATAATAATCTTTATTTTTATATAGTGCTAACATATTCCGCAGCGCTTTACACACATTTTCATCACTGTCCCTGATGGGGCTCACAATCTAAATTACCTATCAGTATGTCTTGGGAATGTGGGAGGAAACCGGAGTACCCGGAGGAAACCCACACAAACACGGGGAGAACATACAAATTCCTTGCAGATGTTGTCCTTGGTGGGATTCGAACCCAGGACTCCAGCTCTGCAAGGCTGCAGTGCTAACCACTGAGCCACCGTGGCCTAAATGAGAACAAGCAAGTGGAACTTCAGTGTAACACAGTACTGCAAGTACCTAAGATAAGCGCTAGAAAGGAGACTACACAACCCATCTGATAGAGAGATTCCTAAGTTGCTTCCAGGCTGGCTAGCCTCTGTTCCATTTGTAATCTGTAATTCTGGACTGCATGTACCAAGCAAAGTAAAGGTAAAAGAAACTGCACCCTATTGTGTCATTGCCTTCTTCCTGCAAACTCTCCAGCACTGCTACATCTCTGTGCCAGACACTACACCCTCTTCCTCAACACCTATCCTCTTCATCTACTCTTCCCTGGGACTGCAGCCCTACCTGTGGAGGGCTACAACATCCATCATTGCTGCACCACATCATCTGTCCCAGAGGATCTGTTTGCAGCGTCGACTTAACCCCTTTATTGCCGAGCACCACAGGTGGCGTCACGTATCATCCACTCATAAACTTTAACCAGCCACACTTTAACCCCTTTTTACATGGACACCCAGGGCCACAGAGCGAGTCACCGCTACTGTGACACTTCCCTCTGAGATACCGCCCGGTACCGAGTACCCCACTGCCCTGGCGGGCGATCCACTTCCACTTCACATGCCCACCAACCACACACCCCTTGCTGCTACTGTGCTTTAAAGTGATAGGCTATACTGCTGCTGCAGGGGCTGTGATTGCTGGCCCTAAACTGCCATATATCTGTTGGCTGCCCAGTTCAAACTCTTTACTATCTTGCTCATGCCATAGTCACTGCACAGCCATTCCAGCCACACATCTCCTGGCTGCATATTGTGTTTCATAGTGCTACATAATTTTAGTGATGCTGGGAAATGTACTTTCTTGTGGGTACTCAAACACAAAAAAATTCCTGAAATAGAGCTAATCTTTGGAAAGATTTGGTGAAAACAAGCCATAGTCTCTTCACATTGAAAGAGTACTCCTGTTTTGTATCCCTAAAAAAGATGATCAATTTTGGATTGCTTGATATGAAGTTGCTGTCATTCCTAATCATTTTGGGAAAAGCAAACCAGATGTGGATCACAAAAAAGGAATACATTTTAAATCTTAATTGAGAAAAATAACTTCACATTCAAAACAGTACAACTGTTTTGTCGCTCTAATTAAGTAGATAATTTTTGGATGGCTTATGAAAAAGCTATTGTACTGTGTGTAGCAAAGTTCTAGATGCTCCCAAACAGGGAAGATTTTTGCACCACTTGTGTATAAACAGCAAAGCAGGCATGTGCCTCTAAACAGAGATTATTTTTAGACCTTTTACACAATATTAATAACATACAAAGCCTGAAACTGGTCTATGGGGCTAAATAGACTGTAGATTACCACCACTTACCATCTATTTTCTCCTAGCCAGATATGCTGAGGTCACTTGAATATTAACACCTTTCACCACCTTGGGTTTTCCTGTTTTTGAGTTTCTGTTTTTTGCTCCCCTTTTTCCCAGAGCCATAACTTTACTTTTCTATCAATATAGTCATGTGAGGGTTGTTTTTTGCAGGGCGAGTTGTACTTTGGAACAACACCATTGGTTTTACTATATAGTGCACTGAAAAAAAGAGAAAAAAAATTCAAAGTGCGGTGAAATTGTAAAAAAAAGTGCAATTTCACAATTTTTTTTTTTCATGTTCACTAAATGCTAACTGATCTGCCATTATGATTCTCCAGTTCGTTATGAGTTTATAAATAGCAAACATGTATAGGTTCTTTTTTATTTCAGTGGTGAAAAAAATAACAAAGGTTTGTAAAAAAAAAGTTGCCATTTTCAGATACCCGTAGTGTCTCCGCACATACCTATACGTCTAAGATCTTAAAGGTGTTAAAATGGCTGTGTTTGCTTTGAAGACCTTAAAATGGATTCAATAGATTCCAAGGGTTCTTAAGAGTTGTATTCCAGGCAATTGGAGGATTTTTAGCCTTGCATTTCGACACAAATTTATTAACAGTATGTCCAACTTTTTGAGAACATTTGACGAAACTGGCAAATTTGAATTTCAAAGATCCGCTCATACCTAGTGCTTAATAATATTGGCTGTATTTTTAGATTCTTTGTCATGCTGCAAATAAATTTAAAGCCTATCAGACACATCACTGATGGCAGTGCATGATGGAAAAATATCTGCCCCTGAAATATCTGTTTCACATCAATAAAGACATCATTATTCTTGACTAAATCCCCAACTCCATTTTTTTAAAATGGAGTCTCAAACTTGCAAGGAAACTCCATTATGCTTCACTGTTGCCTGCAAACAATCATTGTACTGCTCTACAGAACATACATAGTTGAGTAGCTTGCTATTATTTATGTTGCTTTTAGGCTTCAATTATTCCAAATAGTAGATGGGTGTAAAGCTGGAGTCACACATAGCGACTCACCAGCGATCCTGACAACGATATCAATGTGTCAGGATCGCTGGTGAATCGCTATGTGATCGCTGGTGAGCTGTCAAACAGACAGCTTCACCAGCGATCAGCACAGCGACGCCGTTAAGGTACACATCGGGTATCTAAGGGACGCACGTCCCTTGGATACCCGATGTGTACGTTAGTTACCAGCTGATCGCTGGTCTCCCGCCTGTCACATGCAGCGATGCGTGCTGGCCAGCGGGAGACCAGTGACCAAAAATAAGTCCAGGCCTTTCCTGCTTCGATCAGCGATACCGGCAGGGGGGCCGGTCGCTGATCGCTGTTGTGTCACAAAACTTGTGACTCAACAGCGATCTCGCTAGCGAGATCGCTATGTGTGACGGGGCCCTAACTTAGTCCAACTGGTTCCTTTCAATTCTAAGGTTGTGGCACTGTTGGATATCTTCCAATTTCAAAGTGAGGTAAGCAACCAGTGGATTTCATCTGCTTCATTATGTTTTCTTGGCCGACCACTGTGATTAAAGACCTCAAAAGGTTAGCATTTCTTGGGGCTTCTTCTAAATAGATTTGAACAGCACATTTTGAAGCCTTTTTCTGCTTTGAAATTTTTGTCTGAGCGAGACCTACTTATATAGTATAACTAACTTTGATAGTGTTGCTGTATTGAGTCTTGATGTAGGACCTGTAACATGAAACTGTCTTCAACACTTTCACCTTTATATCAGTATTTGGCTGTTTCGCACCAGGTTTTTATATTTTTACACATTTGTTTCAGTTAACAACCGTGGTTCTTCCTAAATATATAAATGATTATTATCACCTGTTTAATATAAATGGCTAATTATACACCTAACTATAATTATACAAAATCATTGACTTTGTACAAGTGTATCAAGAATAACTGTTGCTGTTTTGAAGCCAAAGAGTGATCACTTCAGTTGAGCTGACCCATGAATGTTCAGGTTCTAAGGATTCAAACGAACTACAGTCCAAAGTTTGGTTCTAGTACTAGAACTCTACCCAAACTTGAACATGAATACCATAGGAGTCAATGGGAATCCTTACTTTGGTGCTGTAAAATGTTCGTAGTAAGTAGTGATGAGCGAGTATGCTCGTTGCTCGGGTTTTCCCGAGCATGCTCGGGTGATTTCCAAGTATTTGGAAGTGCTCGGTGATATCGTTTCTATTGCAGCAGCTGCATGATTTACAGCTACTTAACAGCCTGAATACATGTGGGATTTCCCTAACAAACAGACAATCCCTACATGTATTCAGGCTGTCAAATAGCTGCAAATCATGCAGCTGCGGTGACAGAAACTAAATCTTCCAAATACTCGGAGACCACCCGAGCAATGAGTATACTTGCTCATCACTAGTAGTAGGGGTTAGGGGACTGTAAAAGGAAGCAAAATGGGGGTAAACATAGCACAATTGCCCTGCAAACAAATTTGAATTTGGAAATGACTTACAAAGGTTTTCCGACTAATGGTTCATATTGAAGTTCATTTTAATCAATACATCTTGGAATAAGAATTCCCACAATTTGATGAGTTTAAAAAAAATGTTCCTGTGCTGAAATAATCTTACAAAATGTGCCTCTACTATGTGCAGTGCAGAACCCATTTTGGACTGTAACACCCATAGAGGTGTTTGTCACGCTGTTACGGTCTTAAGTAGGGGATGAGGGCTTCAACCTGTCTCTGGAACCCTAGCTATCTCTGTCCTGAAGGTACTCTAGATGGTACAGAGGCTCGAGTATCCAATAGCACTATGCTCTTGTTAATCCCTGGTCTGTCTCCTCCCCCACCACATGGAGCCTGGGACAGAAATATAAGGTGAACAAGACACACACAAGACAAAAAACAGGAATAACAGAAGTACCAAACAACAATAAGTAGGAGGATGGGGACAGGGATGAATAAACTAAATGGGAAACAGGGACCAGGAGATAAACATACACATACAACAGAGCACCTCTACAACAGCTTCTCTCCAAAACACATAGCTTAAGCACACAGCACAGGAAGATGAATCTCCAAAAGCAACAATGATCTCGTATTCAGCACAGTGTCTCCTAAGAGCAAGGAAGCAGAGCTCACAAGACAGAGATGGTCTGGTCAAGGTTTATAGGAAGTGTTAATGACCAGATCAGACCATCATTTTTTTGGTAGCTCTTTCAAGTTTGGATATCATCAAGACAATACATCTTCCAACATCAGTAGTACTTTCAAGCACTATGAAAAAAGAGGGCAGCCCTGACATGTTTGGATCATGTGATACAGACAAGGCGTGCATTCTGTGGATATGAGGTAGGTGCGAGCTGAACCTGGAACTTAGTCCAGAGGGTTATCCAGTAAAGAGAAAACAGCTGCACTCTGGGAAATTTTGATTTTCAATGCAAAAAATGCACTCAATGCACTATTTCCCTGTGGTGTCCTGGATCATGTGGCATCCTCCTTCCCCTTTTACTCCAAATCTTGTAACATGTGACATGAACCTTGAATGTCCCCAACTAACACAGAGTGGAGCAGAAAAGATCCAAATTGATGTTCTTTCTCATCATCTCTTGCATGCTGGTGAGGGTTTACCCTGGAAAAAACATTCAACACATTTGTCCTCAATGACCTCATTGAAATGTTGTCACCTTGGCAGCGATTTGCCTTGTAAGGGCTTGCTCACAATAGCGATGAAATTGGACAAATGCAATCAGATGGAAAAAAAAACAATTGCACAGTGCTCGGACTATGCAAATGCCATTCAATTTTTACTGACCCACCTTCTTGAAAACCCAACATTTTATCAGCAGTGTACAGTAAAATCACAGTATGACAAATTACAATACAATCGATAGAATAGATAAATTTATAGATGGAGACCATCAGAAGAACGAGATCGCGTCACTGTCGATGTCACTCTCACTATTGACAGTGGCATCATAGGGGGTTAAATGCCTACAATCGGTGCCAGCACCAATCATGGCCATTGCTGCAGGGTGTCAGCTCTCACATAGAGCTGGCACCAGCACCCGATCTCCGCAGCACTCAGCGTGAGGCCGCACGATCGCTGCACCGTATATCTATTGCTGTTTGAGGGAATTGACGATGCAAGCCCTTCAATCAAATGAAAGAGTAAATGATAGAAACCAAAAATGTTGGGCTGCAAAGTTGTACACATAGATAAGTACACCTGTGCACAGGAGCGTGATGCTTGGGAGCAATGAAGCAAGCAGGAGGGCGGCATCGCAAGGAGATGGGAGGCGCCAGACCAAAACCTGCAACACCCATCGGACAGGACCGCCCTGGGTGAGTATAATAATACTTATTTTTATTCTCTTGCAGGTAGGATCAGGGGCTTATCTACAGCATTCCAGAATGCTGTAGATAAGCCCTGAAAGGTGGTGGCCATAACTCATATCGGCCAAACCAGGTGACAGGTTCACTTTAAAAGGATATCTCTATACAGTGATATGGATTTGTGCAGGGTCCCCTAACATACATCTATGGAGTAGTCACAAACTGGTGGAGTAAGCTGGCAGAGAATTGTCATCTTGCCACATCTAAACTGGAGAGGGCTACGGCTGGACACAATCAAAGCTCAGGGATGAGGACAGGGGAATGCAAAGATCAATATCTTGTGTCAAATTAAGGCTGGAGACACACTAGCGATTTTAAAATTTTGCTCCTGCAAAGTTGGACAAGTGTAATGCAAGTGTCATGCATTTTTCATGCGCGTGCAATCCGATTTTTAACATCTAGCATCCGATTTACATCCAAATGCAGTGTGATTGCTATCCAATTGCAATGTAATTATAACATGAGCTTTTAAATAGAGCCAATCTCTATATCTTTTACACATAGTTTTCAAAGGAAATATTCTTCAAAACACACACGTTATATATATATATATATATGGATTAGATAGATAGATAGATTAAAAACCGCCAATTCAGCAGCCACGTACAGTAAAATCACAGTGGGACCTGACAGGAAAAAATAGATTACATACAGTATATACACACAAAATTGATAAATAAAGATGTCAGTTTCATATACAATTAGTACAGTTTGTGTGTAGCTAACTATACATGTATTTAATTATTAAAAAATTATTTTTTGGAGAAAAATGGCGTGTGTTCCGGAGTAATTTTCGTAACCAGCAGAGGGAAAGCAGACGGCTGGGGGGCAGATGTTTATAGCCTGGGAAGAGGGTAATACCCATGGAGCTTCCCAGGCTATTAATATCAGCTCTCAGCTGTATACTTAGCCTTTACTAGCTATTAAAATGGGGACCCCCAAAAAATGACGTAGGGTCCCCCTATAACTAATAACCAGCAAAGGTTAGGTAAACAACTGCAGGCTGATATTAATAGCCTAGGAAAGAGCCATGGATATTGTCCCCCCACAGGCTAAAAAAATCATTATACTAGAATGGGGCACAGAATGGAGGACAATATTACTGAAAATGGCTTAGAATGAGGGACATTATTACTGAAAAGGGCTCAAGATGGGGAACATTATTATAGGAAGGGGCCAGATTACAGGACATTATACCAAGAAAGGGCTCAGGATGGGGACCAATATATCAGGGAGGGGCCCAGAATGGGGGACGTTGTTACTGGAAGGTGCTAGGATGGGGGACATTATTAAAGGAAGGCACCAGGATGGAGACACAATTATATGAGAAGTCAACACATATGTTTTTATATCATCTAGAATGCTACAGGGGGGGTCATATATTTGACCAACATGCAGGTGGGGGCCCAGATCCAAATTTTGCCCTGGGGCCAGTCATACTATAGTTATGCTACTGAGTATATTCCCTACATCCTAAAGTGTTTTCTCTTTGTGTATGTGACACAATAATTTTTTTCAATGTACAGTTTTGCAGCCTGGACCAGCAGCCACATCAGTGTTTCATGGCTACCGGATGGAATCACTGTGAGCCATCTTATGTGTGCATCATTCCATAATGATGACATTGGACTAGACCAGCTATTCATCAGAGGAGCCAGGGTTCCTGTCAGGTATGAGACACTGTGCAGGGCTCCTGTACAGGTGCCACAAAATACTAATTTATTTCCTACAGTGAATAGATTTTATTTCTTATAATACACACAGTAAAACAGGATAAAATATAGGGAACATATGAAAATAGACCATGTTTGAAGCCTCAGAGTTGTGTCGAGTAAGTCAACTAGCACTATACCTTTCCTATTTTAGCGAAGATTTAGCTCAGCACTGCAGGCATAATAAAATCAGAAAATTACTTTGATCTTAAATAGCTCAAATAAAAGAGGATATCATTACTCAAGCCACTTGCCTGCTTCACATGCAACTACATTTTAATTGAAATGGTAATCATTCCACTAATATTCATGTTTGTTTATAATTGATTTATAATAAAAGTTAAAATAATTTTTGCACAATGTCAGTCATGACAAGTTGCCTTGCATTGTGAATAGATTTCTCTTTTACAAAACTATTTTATGGCTTCTGATGTCTAAATATATGGTCAAGTCAATGCTCATTTTAGTTTTAACCACACATGTTTCAAAGTACAGTGACGACCAAAAGTTTTGCATATTTTTTAACTGTGATTACTTCTGTTTGGCTGTTGTGATGCTATTTTCCTGGTGATTTTAGTAATACGGAAGCAAATGGTTGCCAACTATAAGGATGAAAATTGTGTTTGGAATTGTTTTATCTCTTTATGTGTTATGTTTTCAGCATTTTCTGGGCCAAATGTTTTGCATATTCTATCATGGGTAGTCTAATTTTTTCTAAAATTTTTTTTGTGTGTGTTTTTCGGTTGAAAGATGGCAAAGGCAAAGCAAAATTTCTCATCAGATGTCAGGAAGCTTATTATTCTGAGAGAGAAGTAAGAAAAAAGCTAAAAAGAGATAGCTATGAAATTCAACTGCTGTCAGAGTCAAGTGTCGTGTATAATAAAGAAAAAGAATGTTATGGAACAGCTGACAAACCTAGAAAAGCATGACAACAGAAAACTTCCTCCAAAGTTGATAGAGTATTAAGAAAAAGTCAGTATCTTATGTCCATAATGTGCTCTATAGATTTCGCATGAAATGAACAAAGCACATGGGATTAAATTGAGTCACTAGGAGGTACAATTTGAGTTTGCCAAAGAACACAGTCAAAGGAAAGAGACAGATTGGTCTAATGTGTTGTGGTCGGATGAATCCAAGTTCAATCTGTTTGGTAGTGATGGCAAGCACTAAGTATACCGTCCAATTGGAAAACATAATGATATAATGTACTAAGCACCTACAGTGAAACATGATGGTGGCAATGTCATGGTTTGGGGCTGCTTTTCTGCATCAGTCATTAGCCTTCTGCATAGAATTTATCAAAATATGAAGTCTATCATGTACAATGATATACTAGAGAATGTAATGCTGCCACATGGTAAAACCAAAGTAGGCAATGCCCCTTTGGTGTGGTGCAGTAATTAAAGCAAGAGGTTATGCTACAAAATATTAAGTTATGGCATTGTAAAGTATGAATTACTCTCTATGTTGTAATCAACACATAGTGTATGCAAAACTTTTGGCAGTCAGTTTTCTTTAATTAAATGATCATACCTATAATCAAAAGCATTTTGGTAAAAATTAAGGTCTTGTATGATGACAACTTCATGCACAATCAATTTATCACCAGGAAAATAGCATCAAATGAACCAGACAGAAGTAATCATACTTAAAAAAAATTCAAAACTTTTGGTCGCCACTCTATACACAGTTTTTTAAATAGAAGTTAGAAGTTGAAGCTGAACAGGAACATGTAGTGGCTTGCCAAAGTATTTACCCCCGTGATATATTACATATTTTGTTGCATTACAAACTGTGTTTAAATATTTTTTGAATCTCATTTGTGTGTGATTCATCAGTACTAAATAGTCTACATTGGTGAAGTGAGAAAAATATAGGCATAAATTAAAAATGGCCAAATGGCCAAGTTCTCCAAAAAATATGACATAGTTGTCATGGGAGATTTCAACTATCCAGACATTTGTTGGGAATCTCTCTCAGGCAAAACTAACAGGTCAAGGAAATTCTTATCTTCTCTTGCTGACAACTTTATCTTCCAAAAGGTAGGGGAGAAAACAAGGGGAACTGCTATCTTGGATCTAATCCTTATAAACAGGGAGGAAATGGTTGAGGAGGTAAAAGTGGCTGGGACCCTAGGAGGTAGCGACCATGCTATTTTAGAATTTTGGATAACTAGAGGAGGAAGACCTGTGAAGACTCAGACGTCAAGGACAGATTTCAGAAAGGCAGATTTTAAGGGATTCAGAAAGAGAATTGGAGGGATCCAATGGCTGGATATCCTTAAAGACAAAAATGTCCAGGAAGGATGGGAAATCTTGAAAAATGAAATTCTCAAAGCACAATTGTTAACAATTCCGAAAAGATGGAAGAATAGGAAGCATTTAAGGAAACCAGGATGGATGAACACAGAACTTAAGCACATGCTAAAAAGGAAGAAAAAAATGTTTATAAAATGGAAAGAGGGAGGCATATCTAAAGAAGAATATAATGCTGTCTGCAGAACCTGCAGGGCACAAACAGATTATCTAAAGATGACAATGAATTGAAGCTTGCAAGAGATGTCAAAAGCAATAATAAAGGATTTTGGGGATATGTCAAAAGTAAAAGAAAAGTCAAAGATGCTATAGGATTTTTACAGGATGAAAATGATGAAATGGTAAGACAGGATGTTGAGAAGGCCAAACTTTTAAATTCCTATTTTGCATCTGTTTTCTCTCAGAAAGGAAATGTAACATCAACTGTTCTTCACTGTCCTATTAAGGGAATAGAAGAATCCAGGATATCTATAAACAGAAAGATAGTGAAGAAACACTTAGCTAACCTAAATTAATTCAAGTCTCCAGGTCCAGATGAATTACACCCCAGAGTACTGAAGGAGATAGCAGAAGAAATTTTTGAACCCCTCTCCATAATCTTTGAAAATTCTCAGAGAACAGGAGAAGTCCCAGAAGACTGGAGAAGAGCAAATGTTGTTCCTATCTTCAAAAAGGGGAAGATGGTGGACCCAGGCAACTATAGGCCGGTGAGTCTGACTTCTATACCAGGAAAGATCTTTGAACATATTATTAAACAACATGTATGTCAGTACCTGGATAAGAATGAAGTGATTAAACAGAGTCAGCATGGGTTTGTAACTAATAAGTCATGTCAGACTAACTTAATTTCCTTGTAAACAAAACACACTTGGAGTAACAACATCCACCAAGGAAAATAATTAAAATAGTTTTATTCTCAAAGTTAATAATATGAACAAAAAAGTACATAAAGATGGGTCACATAGTAACAGAGCTCCATATGATAAGGAATTCAGGTACAGAAAAAACACACATGCAGCAATACTAAGGGCAATGGAATGTATATAATGGATATACAGAGATAAATAAATAAAGTGCCAGTGCTTCAAGTCTTTCTTTTCAGATATCCAAAGACTCCCACCGAGTGACCCCCTCATAGTAATGAACCATCACGGCATAATAGCTCGAAATCATAGTTGAGAGGCCACACAATGAAAACCTGTTCAAAAGCACTTACCCATAGCTCATTAGTATGCCACACATGTAGCCCCTACGCGCGTTTCGCGTGGGCTTCGTCGGGGGGCTGTGACACATCACAGCCCCCCGACGTAGCCCACGCGAAACGCGCGTAGGGGCTACATGTGTGGCATACTAATGAGCTATGGGTAAGCGCTTTTGAACAGGTTTTCATTGTGTGGCCTCTCAACTATGATTTCCAGCTATTATGCCGTGATGGTTCATTACTATGAGGGGGTCACTCGGTGGGAGTCTTTGGATATCTGAAAAGAAAGACTTGAAGCACTGGCACTTTATTTATTTATCTCTGTATATCCATTATATACATTCCATTGCCCTTAGTATTGCTGCATGTGTGTTTTTTCTGTACCTGAATTCCTTATCATATGGAGCTCTGTTACTATGTGACCCGTCGTTATGTACTTTTTTGTTCATATTATTAACTTTGAGAATAAAACTATTTTAATTATTTTCCTTGGTGGATGTTGTTACTCCAAGTGTGTTTTGTTTACAAAGTATTGGGAGTTATTCCACAGCTAGTGCATGTTATGGGGTGGTCACCATGGGTCAGGGCCACCTGTAATTATATGTTCACTGCCCTTGAAATCTTGTTTGCTCTTAACTTAATTTCCTTCTATGACGGAATCACTGATTGGGTGGATCAAGGAAATGCTGTAGATGTAGTATATCTTATCTTGACTTCAGCAAAGCATTTGACAAAGTATCTCATACAATCCTTATTGAAAAAATGACTAAGTATGGAATGGAAAAGGCAACTGTTAGGTGGATTCATGACTGGCTTAGTGATCGGACCCAAAGAGTGGTCGTAAATGGCTGCACATCCAGTTGGAAGAATGTCTCAAGTGGGGTACCACAGGGCTCTGTCCTGGGCCCTGCATTGTTCAACATCTTTATCAATGATTTAGATGAAGGAATTGAGGGTAAACTGATTAAATTTGCTGATGACACAAAGCTAGGAGGGATAGCTAATACTAGAGAAGAGAGAGAGAGGATTCCAAAAGATATAAATAAACTGGAGAAGTGGGCAGCAACTAACAGAATGGTTTTTAACAGGGAAAAATGCAAAGTACTACATCTGGGCAATAAAAATGAAAAAAGTATATACAGAATGGGAGGAATAGGGCTAAGCAACAGCACATGTGAAAAAGACTTGGGTATACTAATAGATCACAGACTGAATATGAATCAACAGTGTGATGCAGCAGCAAAAAAGGCAAATGCAATTCTAGGATGTATTAACAGAAGCATACAGTCTAGATCACGTGAAGTCATTATTTCCCTCTACTCCTCTTTGGTCAGACCTCATCTGGAATATTGTGTCCAGTTTTGGGCACCACATTTTGAAAAAGACATCAACAAACTGGTGCAAGTTCAGAAAAGAGCGACCAGAATGGTGACCGGTCTGCAAACCCTGTCTTATGAGGAAAGGTTGCAGGATTTGGGAATGTTTAGTTTGCAAAAGAGAAGACTGAGAGGAGACTTAATAGCTGTCTACAAATATCTAAAGGGCTGTCTCATTGTAGAAGGATCAACTTTACTCTCATTTGCACAAGGAAAGACTAGAAGCAATGGGATGAAACTGAATGGGAGGAGACACAGATTAGATATTAGAAAAAACTTTTTGACAGTTAGAGTGATAAATGAGTGGAACAAGCTGCCACGATAAGTGGTGAGTTTTCCTTCAATGGAAGTCTACAAACAGAGGCTGGACAGACATCTGACTGGGATGATTTAGCGAATCCAGCTTTGAGCAGGGGGTTGTACCAGATGGCCCAGGAGGTCCCTTCCAACTCTACGATTCTATGATTCTATGAAATTTGTGGGATCAAACAGCTAAAAATTGGAATGTACAATGTACTTGTGCATATGTATTCACAGCCTCTGTAAGTATATACACACATTTTCTGAAAAGCCACACAGGCAGCAACACCATTAAGCAAGAGGCACCACTAATCAAAGCCGGGGAAAGACCTGGCTAGTCATTGCTTGCGTTGAGAAACATGTGATGGTGTCTCCGCGGCTTGTGCTTTGCATATTTTTACATATTTCCCATAAGGGATGGGGGCTTTGCTCTAGAATCACTGCGTTGAGAAACATGTGATGATGTCTCCGCAGTGTTGGATGTTGATCTCCATGAGTTCATTCATCCTCATTTTTCACAACCTATTTGAAAGTCAGATTTCCCCTACTGTATGACGTTAGGAATAGAAGGATTTTTTGGTGGCCTCTGGATCAGGCCTGTATAATTCACTAGATGCTACAAACTCTTTGAATGTCAGGTCTCCAACTACTGTATGACACTAGGGACGGAATAATTTTTGTGGCCTCTGGATCAGGCTTCTACAGCTTAATCTCTACCCAACAAAATGACAAACTGTGATACGGCAGGTTGTCTAACTTTTTGCAACTGAAAAATTATCATTTTTTGAATGTGCCTTAGGTCTGAAGACAGTTTCATATCACCACAACAAAAAAAGGCAAGATGGGATACAGCAGGCTGTTTCACATTTAGCTAGTGAAAAAATATTATTTAGAATGCTATACTCGTACATGGAGCACAATAGAAGCAGTGCACAACATACTTATAGGACATGTGCCCTGCTGGTTTTGTCTGAGGACCTCAATAAAAAAAAATTCTGGAAGGTAAATTTAACAGCCACACTAGTTAGCTACACTATCTGACTGATGTACAACCATCTAGCTAACTAGATAAAATCTTGCTGCTAACAGTGCAATTGTCAGGAACAGCCTCTCTGGACTGTTAGTGTCAAAATGGCACTAAAACAAGATGTCCGCTATTTATATGGAGATGGACATGTGATTTCAGCAGCCAATGACACAAGCCGCTGTGTCAGGACATTGTGAGTGTTTCCTTCACCCTGATTGGCTAGCCACATAACGTTAGAGGGAAAAAAGACTGTTCACAGGAACGCAGCATCACTGAGCTCTGCAAACCACCTCCCCTCATCAAACACGTGCCAAACGCTCATGATACACCACCATTATCATTGCTAAAGTGCTGAAAATACTTTTGTGGCAACGTAAATATTTTCCCGCACTTTTTACCGAATGTTACCGATTTTTTCCGATTTTATAAAATTTTGCTCGTGTCTCCGATCACGAATCCGAAAGTGGCATATGCATATCAAATTTATGCTTGGCACTTGCTGTCCGAACAATTTCACTCATCACTACTCAACATCATTATTTACAACCAATAATAAGTCACAAGCTCAGGAAAGTTACCTAATATCTGCTCTTTGCTCTTTCCGTCTAGTTGAGTGAATTTTAGCTTTAATTCCTCCAAGATCATCCACTATTATGTTATAAAAATGCTTCCGTTCATTGAGTTTAAAAACTGGAGTCCCATCTTCACTGTCTAAACTCAATTCAATAAATTCCATGAACTCTACCATCACACTGTTATGTACTCCTTTCTGACAATCAAACTGGGCAGAATAAGAGCTTTGCCACTTTGCATTTCTCTTGTATATACTAGTGAAGTTCTGAACATGATATACAGCTTTCTTAGCAATCATGTCCTCTTGATTTATCTTTGCTATAAGAGCATTATTTTTCAGGTTAGCAGCACACTTCCTTATTTGACTGTCAACTTTAAAAGTTGTGACTAGTGAAAAGGTCTTGCTCCTCATCTGGTGATCATCATTATTACAATAGAAGCATAATTTTTCCTTTGTAATTTGACTACACAGAGATCTGTGAGTGCAACGACTTGATGGAGGCTTACTAATACTAATAGTAATCTTTATATAGCGCCAACATATTCCACAGCACTTTACAGTTTGCAGACATTATCATCACTGTCCCCAATGGGGCTCACAATCTAAATTCACTATCATTATGTAGTTGAAACATGGGAGGAAACCAGAGAACCCAGAAGAAACCCACACAAACACGGGGAGAACATACAAACTCTTTGCAGATGTTGTCCTTGGTGGAATTTAAACCCAGGACTCCAGTGCTGCAAATCTGCAGTGCTGACTAGAGATGAGCGACTTTGCCTTTTTTCGAGTCGAGTCGGGTTTCATGAAACCCGACTTTCTAAAAAGTCAGTTCGAACGAAATCGGCCGACTATAGGGAAAAGTCGGGGTCCGACTGAAACACGAAACCCAATGCAAGTCAATGGGGAAGCAAAGTCGGCAGGGAGTGGAGGACAGTTAACACACCTACAGTGCCCATTTCAATGCCAAAAACATCAATTCTTATTACTAAGGTTGTCAACCTTAATTTACTTTATAATAATAGTTACGCATTGAAAACTGGGGGTTATTTGGCTAAAGTTGTGGGGGGTAGGGCTGGCGCCAGGTTTTCGTGTGCCCTGGGCCAAAGAGTGTCAGTGCGCCCTTTAAACACATACCACATTTCATAATGCTCCGATACGGCACTGAAATATATGTATAGTACAATGAAAAATACTTCACTGCTTATATGACATGACTGTGATATCTATTTTAAATTCTACAATAGCTCAAAAAACAGACAGTATATTACTCCATACAGTATTATGGCCACAACATTGTGTGCCATACACAATAATGAGCCCCCTATATTTCTCCATATAGAATAATTGGTCCCATATAATGTTCCATACAGTATATGATGAGCTCCACATAATGCTATGATGGTCCCAATGGATGATGCTCCAGTGTCTTATGGGCCCAAATAATGCTCCAAATATAATGGGCCCCATTTCTAATGCTCCAGTGTACAATGTGCCCCATAGATGCGGCTCCAGTGTCTGATGTCCCTCATTTGGAATGCTCCAGTATATGATGGGCCAAATAGATGATGCTCCCATGTATGATGGGCCCCGTATATCATTCTCCAGTGTATATTGCGCCACAAAAAATGCTCCCAACATTTCAAAAAACTTAATATCTCTCCTCGCTGGGCACTGCTCTACTCTGGACTCCTCAGCATTGCCATTTTAAAGCTCTCTGCACTTGTACTGTTCCGGTAGAGGGCATACAGACGTGATGTCATTGCGCTCTGTAACCTGAATGTCACTGTCAGGAAAGGCAGAAGACGTCACAGCGGTGGAGCAGGGAGAGGTAAGTATTGCAAGTGCTGTGGCCCTGAGCAAGCATGGGGGGCCCACTCGTGGGCAATGGCACTGGCACAGGGCCCCTCATAGTACAATGGTATGTCTGACGGTGAGTGGGCGCTCCCACCGGCAGAGACACTTTTGCGTACTATGAGGGGCCCTGTGCCACTGCCGTCGCCCACGAGTAGGACCCCCCACCTGCTCAGGGAACCGGCACTTTCATCTGCACCTTCCTCTGTGTCACCATGTAAGGTGGTATAGTATGCGGGAAGGGGTACCTGAGTTTCATCAGTGTCACATTCTGGCTCTGTAGAATGCGAGGGGATTGTAGTGCTGTGCATCAATATACCAGCAGAATGATCTAGCAGTGGCAGTGCATCAGTGCACTCCATCTCCGATTCATGTTGGACTGGGGAATTCAGAATTTCACTTGATAACACAGGCTTGGCATGTGAAAAGAGCTCCATGGAGTAATCTGAAGTGTGGGCTGCCGCATCCTTCACTTTTAGTGGGGGTGAAGGAGACAAGGAAAGGAGTGGTTCCTGACCAGAAGCCTGCACTGACGACTCAGTGCTTGCTTTTTTTAAACTTCAGAAGAGGAGGCGATAGAGCTGGAGGCTTTTTTGGCAATGTAAGGCAAAACCAGTTCCTGAAGCTCCGGCTTTAAAAGCAGTTTACCTACTCCCAGAAAAGGGAGCCTTAAAGGCCTTCTTGTGCCAGCGGATGATGCAGGCTCAACACCTCCTGCCTTAGCTGCTATTGTGCTTTTGGCACTACCAGCAGATGCACCACCACCACCATCAGTACCAGCTGGCCCCCCCACACCCACGTCCGTGGCCTCTTCCACCATACGTAATAATTTTTGTGAAAATGGACTCAAAATACCAGCAGATATATGGTACTGTTTCAGAAGAGGACAGCTCTATACAGTCTAGGGCATATATATTTCATGAGTCAGACACAAATGGTCACAGGCTCAGTATGGATTAGACAATAATATAAAAATGTCCAAAAGGGTAGAGTATCACTAGATACAAGGTATATATAGTATAGTTTAAACATACTGAATCTCCGTATACATTTCAGGAGGCAAACACAGATGCTCTCAGGCCCAGAATGGATCCGACAACAATATAGAATGTTGAGAAAGGGTACTATGGCGCCCCTGAGGGTACGGTCACCACAGAGGTACTGCACATCATCCAAAGGTGTGGTATCCCACCCTCAAGTAAGGAGGGATCACCACTCAGGACTCCTAACCCTGCACTCAACACACACACTAGTTAGTCAGTGCTTTCTGGGTGTACCCGGCGGGAGGATGGCCTCATCCCAGATTGACTAGGAAAGGGTGTTGGGGGTTAGTGTGGAAGGTAGGTACAGTGGGAGGAGCTTAGGTAGTGGAGTGATTGTGGGCATCCAATCAGAGAGAGCAAGCTGACAGTTGAGGGGTGGAGCTAGTCTGAGGTAAATGGATCTTTCTAGAGAGTTGTCTGTCGGTGACAGGACAAAGTAAGAGCAGGATTGCTGTGAGAGGGCTGAGGGTCAGAGAAGATAGAAAATTCTTTTCCAAGCTCCTAGACAGGAAGGAAGGGGTCCTTGGGGCACGGGAAGTGCAATAAGCCACCTGTGAAGCCCATTTCTGGAGATGGAAGGACCAGGCCTTGTTGGGGAAGGTGGCTCCTGAAGGTAGTGGAGAAATACAGGGCTCAGCTAGAAAGATGGAGGCTGAGGTAACTTTAAGTGCCTCAGTCGCAGTCGCATTCAATACTCAAAAAGGCAGCAGTTGGAATAAAGGACCCCAGAGCCTGACCCACGTTGCCTGGTGTGATCTGGGGCTGCCGCCTTGAGACACTGTTTGCGAAGGCGCACAGCAGGAAGGAAGGGAGAGATCAGCGCAGAGACACGGCCTAGAAAGGATATACAAGGAGGAGTCTTGAACAGGTGGTCCTGATCTACCTTGGAGTTTGTCGGACACGTCCCTCAGATGACACAGTACCAATTGGGTCATCTTGTGCACAAAACTTTTGAGGAAAAACTCAGAAACTGCACCCAACTGTGTCCTTGGTGGCTTTTACAACTCGCCTGCAACACACGCTACACTCACCATCACCGTCAATGGCTCACAAACACCATCTCAACTGCCCTGGGATACAGCTCCGCCCATGGAGAGCTTCATCATCTTGGCTGCTTTAACACCGGCCCAGAGGATCTGCATTGCAGTGTCGGCTACCCTAGCCAAGTACCACGGGTGGCGTCACGATCCCCCTTTTCCAAATTAATTATCATACCATCTTCCCCCTCATCTGAACTGTCATCTTCTTTATTGGACACCCAGGGCCATGGACCGGGTCCCAATCACCACCGTGACATACTTCTCCCTTAAAAGAGCCTGAAAGGCCCGGTACTGAGTAACCCCAGGCCTTGCGTGGTGTTTCATTTTAACACCAGATAACAGGGATATATTGCATAGTTTCAACATTATAAATCTACGTATATATTTGAGGAGGCAGACACAGACACTGTCATGGCCAGTATGGATTAGACAACAATCTAAAAAGTAGAAAAAGGGTACAGTATCACCAGATCCAAGATATATAGTATAGTTTCAACATTCAAAATCTCCGTATTTATTTCAGGATGCAGACACAGACGCTCTAAGGCCCAGTATGGATTACACAACAAAATAAAAAGCAGTAAAAGGGGAATCGATCCCAAGCGTACTGCTGTATACAGTGTTGGGGTCATTTGGCGATCTACATATATATTTCAAGAGTAACATACAGCCTCTCACAGGCTCAGTATGGATCACACCATAATATAAAAAGAAGATCCGCAAGAAATAATCACACATGTGGGCCAATGTTCCAGGTGTCAATGATGCACTTTGAGTGGTGGGTGGAGGATGAATTTCGGGCACAAAGGGTACTGGATCAACAGATGCAAGGTATATATAGTATACTTAAAATACAAAAAAATATCCGTATGTATTTCAGGAGGCAGACACATATGCTCACACGCTCAGTATGGATTTGACAATAATGTAACAAGTTGAAAAAGGGTACAGTATGACCAGATACAAGGTATATATAGTATAGTTTAAACATTCTAAATCTCCGTAGACATTTCATGAGGCACACACAGACGCTCTCAGTCCCAGTATGCAGTAGCCAAGAATATAAAAAGTATAAAAAGGTTACTGTATCACCAGATACAAGGTACATATAGTATTGTTTAAACAATATAAATCTTCTTATTTTTTTCAGGAGGCAGACACAGACGCTCTCAGGGTCAGTATGGATTACACAATATAAAAAGCAGTAAAAGGGTAATGGATCAGAAGCGTACAGATGCATACAGTGTTGGGGTAATTGTAAATCTCAGTAGATATTTCCAGAGTCAGAAACAGACTCTCACTGGCTTAGTATGGATTAGACCACTATATAAAAAGCAGTAAATGGATAAGGTATCACAAGCGTACAGCTGTATACAGTGTTGGGTTAATCTTAAATCTACTGTACAAATATATTTCTGGAGTTACAGACAGACGTTCACAGGCTCAGAATGGATTACACAAGAATATAAAAACTTGAAAAAGGGTAATGTTTTGCAATCGTTCAGCTGCATACAGTGTTGGTGTCATTTTAAATCTCCTTATATTTTACCAAAAGTAAGACACACACTCTCACAGGCTCAGTATGGATTACACCCGATTATAAAAATGAGAAAAAGGGAAATGCATTCGAAACGTACACCAGTATACAGTGTTGGAGTACTTTGAAATCTTCGTTTATATTTCAGTGTCAGTCTGCCAGTCCAGACTCTCCGCTAGAGGAAGGTAGATGGACAAAAGTACAGACGTAAAGTCGAGTGATTTTAGATGTTTTTGAATTAGTAATCACCCGAAAACCTCCCAGGAGAATTCGCAGAGGCGATGCTGACCCTCAAAAACTTTAACTGTGGATACAGCTAAAATGCAAATTAGTGAAGAAAGGGTTGCTGTATCACAGCAGCGTCGATCCCATCACCGTAACTCGTCTCCATCAAATTGTGATCACAGGGAGAGCTGTAGACATGGTCCTCACTGCCTATCATGATCTGTCTGGCTACTTTGGAGTGCAAAACACACCAGCCACAGGGGATTTTATTGCATTGCCATGAGAGGAGACATTGAAAAATGGTGGCAGGAACGTCACACGTCTGTGACTATGAAAAATGTGAAAGGTAATTATAAAGCACCACTGCATCCAATTGGGAGTTGACGTCCATTACAAATGGTAGCCATTGTTAAACTGAAGGTAGAGGCCAGCAGGACAGGACATAGCTGCATCTTAACCATCATCGATCAGTACACCAAATTTGCAGTGGCCGTCCCTGTGACGCATTTAACTGGCCAGACTATACAGCGGTGGAGCAGGGAGAGGTAAGTATTGCAAGTGCTGTGTCCCTGAGCAAGCAAGGGGGACCCACTCGTGGGCACCGGTACTGGCACAGGGCCCCTCATAGTATGCCAGTGTGTCTGACGTCGAGTGGGCCCTTCCACCATCAGAGACACTTTATTGTACTATGAGAGGCCGTGTGCCAGTCCCGTCACCCAAGGGTGGGGCCACACACTTGCTCAGGGCAACAGCACTTGCCCAGGTGCTGCAGGTGTTGACCCCGGAGCTGGGGTGGGGAGACAGCCCATTTTGGGTGGTTTAAAAAATGGCATATGTTGATGTGTAGGCTGGACTTTCAGCTGCTGCAAATGGAGGAATTGGAGAAGTCAGAGGACAAAAGCGAGCCTTTTTTCTGGCTACCTATGTGTTGTCAGTTCCCTGACCAGACAATGGCTGACTGTCATCAAGGCTTTCCTCCTCTCCTCCTCCTCCTGTTGCTCCTCAGCTGCAGATGCCTGATCCTTGATGTGCGTTAAAGTTTGCATGAGCAGACATATAAGTGGTATGCTCATGCTTATGATGGCGTCGTCTGCGCTTACCAGCCAAGTGCATTCCTCAAAACACTGAAGGACTTTACAGAGGTCTTTCAGCTTTGACCAATGCACACACGACAATTCCATGTCTGCCCTCAAACTGCCTGCCCATGTATCCTCCCACAAATGCATTACAGCCTGCCTCTGTTCGCACAGCCTCTCAACCATGTGCATGGTGGAGTTCTATCTTGTAGCAATGTCTATGATTAGGTGGTGCTTGGGGAGGTTGAGTGATTGCTGCAGCTTCTGCATACGACTGGAGTGGACGTTTGAGCTACCGATGTGCAAGCACAGTCTTCACACCTTATGGAGCAGGGCTGTTAACTCCGGATAATTATTTAGGAAGCACTGCACCACCAGGTTCAAGGTGTGAGCCAGGCAAGGTATGTGTGTGAGTTTTGAAAGGGCTATGCCTGCCACAAAATTCCACCTATTATCACTTACTACCTTGCCTGGCTCAAGATGTAGACTGCCCAGCCATGACTCAGTTTGTCGATGCAAGTAGTCGGCCAGTACCTCCGCGGTGTGTCTACTGTCGCCCAAAGACATCATTTTTAAAACAGCCTGCTGCCGCTTACCACTAGCTGTTCGATAGTGGGACACCTCATGTGCAACACTGACAGATGTGGATGGAGTGCTCGTGCGACTGCGCTCTGTCGACGAGCTTTCGCTTCTGGAGGAGGAGGAGGGTCAAACGCCTACAGCCAACTGTTTCCTATACCATGGACTAGGCAGCACTGTTCCATTGCCGGTGTCCCCTGTAGAGCCTGCATCCACCACATTAAACCAGTGCGCAGTGGTGGACACGTAACGGCCCTGGCCATGCCTACTGGTCCATGCATCTGTGGTGAGGTGCACCTTTACACTCACTGATTGTTTTAGTGCATGGACAATGTGATCTTTCACATGCTTGTGGAGGGCAGGGATGGCTTTTCGAGAAAAGAAGTGCCGACTGGGTAGGTCATAGCGTGGGACAGCATAGGCCATGAGCTCTCGGAAAGCTTCGCTTTCTACCAAACGGAAGGGCATCATCTCTAATGAGATCAGTTTGGCAATGTAGGCGTTCAAAGCCAGTGTATGTGGATGAGAGGATAGGTACTTTCTTGTCCTACTCAGAGTGTCTGGTAGGGTGAGCTGGACTTGAGAGCTGCATATGGTGGAACTAGCATTGGACATGATGGACTGAGAAGGGGTTGGTGATGGTGAGGGTGTTGATGGCCTAGATTCAGTGTTTCCTCGCGAAAATATTGTAATTGCCTGACTGGCTTGGCCTAGCAATGACACCTCAACATTTCTTGATGTTGGTGTGCTTAGCGCGGGTCTTACAGTGGGGGAAGCGATGGAGCGCTGCCGGCTAAATTCAGCCGGAGCAGGTGCACATGTGCTACCTGAGGTTTTGTAGTCTGTCCACGCTTGCAAGTGCATGTTGGTTAAATGTCTAAGCATGCAGCTGGTATTCAAATTTCTTAGATTTTTCCCTCTGCTAAAGGTCCTTCAGCACTTCTTACAGATAACCTTTGTGTCATCAGTAGGATTTTGTTCAAAAAAGTGCCACACCGCACTCTTCCTACTATGGTACACATTTTCAGGGCTTACACGCTGTGCTAATTTGGCCGTCTGGCCAAGCTGTCCTGCAACTCTTTTAGTTTTATTGCCAAGTTTTTTGACAGCTATGGGCCTGCCGGATACCTGCTGCTGCTATGATGATACCTGCTGCGGATCCTTCTCCTGTTCTGACCTATTGTCACCAGCACCCTCTTCCCCCAATGGATGCCAATCTGGGTCAACAACTGGGTCATCCATAACCTCGTCTTCAATGTCATCTGCACCTTCCTCTGTACCTTCCTCTGTGTCACCGTGTAAGGTGGTATAGTATGCGGGAAGGGGCACCTGAATTTCATCAGGGTCTGATTCGGGGTCAGTAGACTGCGAGGGCAATGTAGTGCTGTGGGTGAATGTACCAGCAGATTCATCTAGCAGTGGCTGTGCATCAGTACACTCCATGTCAGATTCATCTTGGACTGGGGAATTCAGGATTTGACTTAATAACCCAGGAATGATATGTGAAAAAAGCTCGATGGAGTTATCTGAAGTGTGTGCTGCAGCATCCTTCACTTTTGGTGTGGGTGAAGGACACAATGAAAGTTGTTGTTCCTGACCAGAGGCCTGCACTGACTCTGTGCTTGCAGTTTTTGTAACTTCAGAAGAGGAGGCAATAAAGCTGGAGGCTGGTTCGGCAATGTAAGCCAAAACCTGTTCCTGATGTTCCGGCTTTAAAAGCGGTTTATCTACTCCCAGAAAAGGGAACCTTAACGGCCTTCTTGTGCCAGCCGATGATGCAGGCTCAACACCTCTTGCCTTAGCTGCTATTGTGCTTTTGCCAGAACCAGCCGATGCGCCACTACCACCATCTGTACCAGCTGCGCCCCCCCGCCCACGTCTGCGGCCTCTTCCACCAGACTTCCTCATGTTTGGGAAAATGTACCAAAAATACCAGCAGAGAAATAGTACTGTATGAGTAGCGTACAGCTGTGTAAGGTGTACGCAAGAAGTGAAATCTCCGTATATATTTTGTGAGTCACAGACGTTCACAGATATACGGTACTGTATCAGAGGTGTACAGCAGTATACATTGTTGATGAAACTGTCAATATCCGTATATGTATTTACGGAAAGTCACACACTCCCACGCTGACTCTGTGTAGATGTGACCATAATAAGAACACCAGATATCCGATTCCTTTTGAGAATCGGACTGCTCAATATGGTGTATAAAGAAATGGAAATGTCCGTATATGTATTTATGGAGTGTCTCACACACACACGCTGACTCTGTGTAGATGTGACAGTAATAAGAACACCAGATATCCGATACTGTTTGAGAATTGGACTGCTCAATACGGTGTATAAAGAAATGGAAATATCCGTATATGTATTTACAGAGTCTCACAGACACACGCTGACTCTGTGTAGATGTGACCATAATAAGAACACCAGATATCCGATACTGTTTGAGAATTGGACTGCTCAATACAGTGTATAAAGAAATGGAAATGTCCATATATGTATTTATGGAGTGTCACACACACATGCTGACTCTGTGTAGATGTGACCGTAATAAGAACACCAGATATCCGGTACTGTTTTATAATCGGACAGCTCAATACGGTGTATAGAGAAATGGAAATGTCCATATATGTATTTACGGAGTCTTACAGACACACGCTGACTCTGTGTAGATGTGACCATAATAAGAACACCAGATATCCGATACTGTTTGAGAATTGGACTGCTCAATACGGTGTATAAAGAAATGGAAATATCCGTATATGTATTTACAGAGTCTCACAGACACACGCTGACTCTGCGTAGATGTCACCATAATAAGAACACCAGATATCCGATACTGTTTGAGAATCGGACTGCTCAATACAGTGTATAAAGAAATGGAAATGTCCATATATCTATTTATGGAGTGTCACACACACGCTGACTCTGTGTAGATGTGACCGTAATAAGAACACCAGATATCCGATACTGTTTTATAATTGGACAGCTCAATACGGTGTATAGAGAAATGGAAATGTCTATATATGTATTTATGGAGTGTCACACACACGCTGACTCTGTGTAAATGTGACCGTAATAAGAACACCTGATATCCAATACTGTTTGATAATTGGACACCTCTTTACGGTGGAAAACTGTTAATCTCTGTGTATTTTTTACGGAGTCACACACATATAGCATGTATTTGTCCGTGATACCAGCCGGTACACAGTAGTGTGTGAGGAGCGTACACCTCTATATGGTGTGTGAAAAAATGTACGCTCAGTATCTACTGTGCAAAAAAAAAGGAATAAAAGGATTTTTGCTTTTAAAAAAGCAGTCTGCACAGCAGTGTGCAAACAACAATGCAGCTATCAGGGAGCCTTATAAGGCAGCCTAATAACCAACAGAGCTGCTGCACACAAATATATCGACCCCTGGCACTGCACACTGTACTGTTGTGTTGTACAGTGACATTCGCTATCAGCAGAAGCAATTTTTTTTTGGCCTGCCTAAACACTTTCCCTATTGAGAACAAACACCAATAAAACCTAAAAAAAATGTCAATACCATATATCGCACTATTTTTATATATATATATATATATATATATATATATATACACACACACTAATAAATACCAAATACGTGATATATGGTGACTATTGGAAAGAATGGTAGACCATTCGAGATATTGAAGAAACACCGAAAAAGAGAAACTCGAATTTACAGGTCTAAGAAAAGGGTCAATAAATGTGAAAGTATATTTAAAAATATAAATAAAAAATTCAAAATGGAGTGTAAAATAATTCCTACAGCCTACGGACTATCCACCTCATCACTCAATCCAGACCCTCAGTCCAGATCCTACCCTACATATTATAATTTGTTATGTTTTTTGGTTGTCAATATTCCAGCATATGCCTTTTTTTTCTTTAGTTAAGTTGCCATGTGAGAGCAATGCGCTGCTGGTTGCCCTTGTTGGATTTTATGACTTCATCAAAAATTATATACCGTATCTTGAATTATTGTTTGTGTTTTATTTTAAATCAACGTCATTAAATTCAAATTAGCACAGTATATCACAAAACACTCATTGTGGCTAGATGAGATTATCACATGGTTACAATGGTATTTCAGAAACATCACTTAAGGCAAAACAGCCTGAGTGTCTTGACTGGAAGAAAATCCCTCTGGTATAATATAGTTTGAAGCAAACACATTCCAAAACCTGATGTCAGAAGGGTCTAGGCAACTATAGCCAAAATGTGGGACTGTGCAGGAATTTGGTTTGTTGGCTCCATGTTCAAACACATACTCAGGACTCGCATGGATATGGCTCAAGAAGCAGTAGTTCACACCTGCCATAATTACAAAATTGACATTTTGTTCATTTAATAGGAGGGCAGACATCAGTATTCTCCATTTTGCGGGCAATGCCCAACCAACATTCTTCCATACGCCCTTCACTTTCTAGACAGTAGTTGAACATTACGTTTGGTGGTCCATACTACACTTAGGAAAGGGCCTCCAAAGGTGCATGTTTGAAACCGCATTGCTTATGTAATGTGTTTTATATGGAAGGCATAGAGTTGCAATCCAAGAAAATAATCGCTCACTTGCATTGCACTCACATTAAAGATGGAATACAATACATATTTCACTCCTATCATTTTTCTGGATGAGATTGGGACCAAATTTTTATGCGCTAGTGTAAGCAAACCTTCAAAGATGTTTTAGTACGAAACCTTTTTTTTGGAAAACTATGTTTTTGGGCCATTTTTCTTCATTTTTTTGCCACCTTTTTTTATTTTAAATGCACTAGAGTGTGCTTTTGTTGCATTGCTTTTACATTTTTTGCCTGATTTTTGTCAATGGCATTATTCTTTTAAAACACAGTGTGACTTTTTTCAGGTGCTTTTCTATTGAACTTAAAATGTATATAAAAGAAAAGCATTGAAAAAACACTTGACATGTGACATTGTAGATTCTTTTTTATCACATCTTAATTCAAATGGTACTTAGGGTAATTTTTTTGCAATGTTTCTTTTTTCATAGCTTTTTTGCAGACTTTTTTTTGTTCACTGAAAAAGACAATGCCAACTGTTTGTAGGTAGATGGGAGCAAAAAAAATACATAAGAAATATTTAGAAACAAAACTTTATTGTTTGCTTACTTCTTTGGTTCATAGCTCAAACAGGTCCTTGCATTTTTCACTTAGGGATCTCAATTGTATTACAAACTGCGCTAAAAACTATTTGTGTGAGCTGAGTTGCTGTTTTTGAGTATTTTTGGTTATGTCTTAAGCTACGTTCCCACAATGAGAATTTGGTGTGTTTTGATGCTACAGATTTCCTGCAGCATTTCTGAACCTATTACTGTAATTAGATTAAGTTACAGTTTTCCTCATTGCTTTTTGGGGTGTTTTTCCATGTATTTTTAATGCTTTATGATGCTGTGGTTTTTGTATTTTTTTGGTATGTCATGTTTTAAATAAAATATTGCTTTTGAAACTTTCTGCTTTTTTGCTTTGATAAAACTTTATTGATACAGTCATGCGTAAATTGCATGCAGATATAGTGTGTTTCTGCAGCAAAAATGCTCTTTGTTGCTTGCAGATTTTCCAAGTCAAATGCAACGATAAGTGAGAGATCCATGCATAAGATTCAGCATACCCACAAGAGACATGGACATATTCTATAATTCAAAAATGCCCCACAAAAATGCTTTAAAAAAAGCAGCGTGGGCATGAGATTTCTATAAATCCCTTCCTTGCTGAAACTGTAAGATGCTACGTTTTTTGTTCAGTGAGAATTCGCAGCACCAAAACCTCACCTAAAACTCAGCGTGAACTTAACCTTCAATAAATCTTTTAAGAAGGAAGAAAAAAAGACTGAAATTTTATAGAAGAAAAGTCACTGAAGTCATAAATTAGGAAGTCCAAACTGAAAAAAACCTGAGAATTTAATAATAACTGGCTCATCGCTACTAAAAAAGGGTTATTCCCTTTACACAAGAAAAATGCCAGAGCTGCACATTTTTAAAGCACCTCCTTTTGAAATGGAAATAAGGTAGTAAATGTATTATATATTCTGCAATCTCCAGCTTTCAACACAATTATCCAAAAGAGAATATATTTAATCACACCTTCATTTTTAACATTTGAATATAATAACCTAGGTCAAATATCTAACCAGTGATTTGGCTCACTTTCAGCAGCCTGAAATGACGCAAACATCTGTCTTGATTTCAATCACTCTACCTTACACTTTTGTATGAAAGTTTTATATACATAAAACTTCAAATGTGATATTTTTCTTTCACTCAAGTATTCTATAAAAAATAGAATGATCAAAAAAAACATTCTTCTTCTACTGTTATAAAATAATGTATTTTAAGTAAGAATTTATTCTTTAACAAAAGATTATAAATATCTCTATTGTCCTGTAGTAAATGAGTGGGGACCAGAAGTTGCCTTTTGGGCTCATACTCATTTGCGAGAAAAACAAACGAGTCCAATCCGATAAAAAATCTGAAATCGGACTGAGAAAAAAATTAAAGCATGCTGTGATTTGCTGCATATCTCGGACGAGACTCGCCAATGTAAGTCAATGGATGCGATAAAAAAAAAAAAAATCACACAGCATTCGGACCATGCGAGTGCTGTCCGATTTTTACGCAACGGTGTCCTTTGAAAAGCCAGCATTTCATGGGCGGTGTACAGTAAAATCACACTGACAGGTTAGCATAGAATAGATATATACCCATAGAATATATATATATATATACTAGCTGAAGAGCTCGGCGCTGCCCGGGCTTAGTAACTAACTGTGGTTAGTTATAGAAAATTATAATTATCCTCCATCCCATAGTCCCGTGCCCATATACCCATCATACATATCCACGATCCCATAGGCCCATGCCCATATACCCATCATACATATTCTCCATCCCATAGTCCCATGCCCATATACCCATCATGCATATTCTCCATCCCATAGTCCCATGCCCATATACCCATCATACATATTCGCCATCCCATAGTCGAGTGCCCATATACCCACCACACATCCTTCATCTCATAGTCCCATGCCCATACACCCATCATACATATCCTCCATCCCATAGTCGAGTGCCCATATACCCATCACACATCCTCCATCCCATAGTCCCATGCCCATATACCCATCATACATATTTTCCATCCCATAGTCCCATGTCCATATACCCATCATACATATTCTCCATCCCATAGTCCCATGCCCATATACCCATCATGCATATTCTCCATCCCATAGTCCCATGCCCATATACATATCCACCATCCCATAGTCCTGTGCCCATATACCCGTCAAACATATCCTCCATCCCAAAGCCCAGTGCCCATATACCCATCACACATCCTCCATCCCATAGTCCCGTGCCCATATACATATCCACCATCCCATAGTCCCGTGCCCATATACCCGTCATACATATCCTCCATCCCATAGTCCAGTGCCCATATACCCATCACACATCCTCCATCCCATAGTCCCGTGCCCATATACATATCCGCCATCCCATAGTCCCGTGCCCATATACCTGTCATACATATCCTCCATCCCATAGTCCGGTGCCCATATACTCATCACACATCCTCCATTCCATAGTCAACCATTATGACATCATAATGAGCGGTGGCAGGGCTTGCAACCTTTGATGACACCAGCGTCGCCATGGCAACCATTGTGACTTCATAATGAGGGGTGGGGCTTGATACGCACACACTGCTTCCCCAGTATGCAAATAGGGGCATTGTGACATCACAATGAGGGGCGGGGCTTGACGCGCACACACTTTTTCCCCCAGTATGTAGATAGGGGCAAAATTGTTTGGTGAATTGGAACGCGCGGGGTTAAAATTTCGCCTCACAACATAGCTTAGGATGCTCTCGGGGTCCAGACATGTGACTGTGCCAAATTTTGTGGCTGTAGCTGCGACGGTGCGGATGCCTATCCCGGACATACAAACATACACACACACATACACACATACATAAACACATACATACACACTTTGAGCTTTATATATTAGATGTATTTACATTGCGGATTACATACAGTAAATACAAATGTAATAGGTAGATATAAAGATGTTTGTGACAAATACAATTAGTTCAGTGTGTGTATAAATTACTGGACATGTATTTAATTAATAAAAGAATATTTTTTGGAAAAAAATGGCGTGGGCTCCTGCGCAAATTTCGGAATCAGCAGAGAGTAAGCTGATGACTGGGGGCCAATGTTTATAGCCTGGGAAGGGGGTAACACCCATGGAGTTTCCCAGGCTATTAATATTGGCTCACAGCTGAATACTTAGCCTTTACGGGCTATTAAAATGGGGGACCATCCAAAAAAACTACTTGGGGTCCCCCTATAATTAAAAGCCAGCAAAGGCTATGCAGACAGCTGCGGGCTAATACTAATAGCCTAGGAAAGGGCCATAGATACTGCCCCCGACTAAAAACATCAGCTGTCAGCCAACCCAGAAAAGGCGCTTCTCTAAAATTCAGCCAATTCTGGCACTTAGCCTTGCTCTTCAAACTTGCCTTGCAGTGGTGGCAAGAGGGGTAATAGTTGGGGGGTTGATGTCACCTTTGTGACATCAAGCCCTGAGGTTAGTAATGGAGAGGCATCAATAAGGCGCCCCTATTTCTAAACCCATAGTCAAACTGTAAAGAAAACATAGACACCCAGTAAAAAATCCTTTAATTGAAATAAAGACACAGACTCCTTTAATATTCTCAATTAAACCATACTTACAGTACGACCTCGCCTATTCCCCCGATGCCCTCAATCTCCTGCAATTAAAGTAAAATAATAAAACAGCAATATACCATAACAGTCCGTCATTGTGTCCAACGCAGTAATCCATATCTCGGGAGAAATAGTTTTCAACCTGGATGGTGCCAAGATGCGAACGTCCCAGCTGAAAACCACTGTTGAATGAGCTGCTGGGAGCGTAGCTATATATACTGTATATGTGTTCTACTGTATGTGTATATCTATTCTATTCTAACCTGTCAGTGTGATTTTACTGTATACGCGCACGAATTGTCAGCTTTTCATATATATATATTGTAGGGATGTGACTCGCTCTAGTGCAGCGGGAGACAATCATGAGGCAGGTTCTTCCCAAAGTTCATGAGGTTTATTTGCTCCATAAACCATAACTCAGCATATCACCAAAATAGCCTCTAGCTTGGGCACAAAAGAACATAAACGTCCGTGGCTTCAGACTCGGACCGAGAGTCTCAGCACATGCTGGGAGGTGTAGTCCTCCCCATATACAACTAATATACATAGGCCAGGGCAATGTCCCGAGCAGCGCTCTATCTGCAGCCGCAGACCCAGGAAGGCTTCTCCTTCCTTAGCACACAGGCCACTCTCTGTAGTGTCCCACCTGGACACATGGAAGTCTGTCCACACTCTGACAGACTCCCTCTCTCTCTCTCTCTCTCTCTCTCTCTCTCACATGTGCCAAACACCTCAATTACATAGCCCTGTAACCACACCCACAGGTGATCACATGACTATGACATCACTAAAGGTTGTATAGACACACACAGACTTCCCTGACACAATGTAACAGAAAGATCAGCAGTACCTCTGCTGATCAATACACCCTGGAGCCTGCATCCCAAGGCCACCCACCTTGAGACCCATAATGGTCATTTAGGACCCTGCTCCTGTTACCACACTGAATGTGCCTGTACACCCGTCCTGGGACACCCACGCAGCGCCCCCTAGCTGACATAGTGGTAACTACACCACAATATATATATATATCTATATATGAGATAGATAGATGTATGTATGATGGATAAATGACAGAGAATGGCTGCATGTAAAAGCTCAGATTAAAACATCCTGAACGTTTCGGTAGGATATCCCCTATACTTATTGGAGTGTTTTAGCTTTCCTTTCCACTGTCTGTCTTTATGCCTTTCCATATCAAAATGAATACAACTGAAGGTGTTCTATTCCACTTGGTGGTATCTTGCAATTTTGGTGAATGGTACCCAATAGTATTGGATACAAGGAAGTGGCGCAGATTGTGTGTTCCTTCACTGATCTCACAAAGAACAACAAGAGGACACTTTCAGAGCATGTATGTTGGACTATATCTTGCCAATTTTTTTGCCCATTGTCGCATGACCATCCTCGCATTTGACATTCTGTTAGAGGAGCTATGACGTGGGCAGATATATACCAGTTGTTAGGGGTTGACACGCATAGCTGCTCCTTCAGGTAGACACAGGAACACTTTGGTGGTGAAACACCTGCTGGATAATTAATGTCAGCATACACCAAGGCAGGGTTCAGAAAAACAAAAGCAGAGCCTTCCTGTCTTACCGGAAAACAAAAAAATAAAGTATCACAGAGCCCTTACTCTGCAGGTTTCAACCTGCAGTTAATATGCACAGTCCTTTAGAACATCCAGGAGCAATCTGGGAGTTCCTGGTCTCCCAATACATGAAACCCACTGACTCTTATGGCCAGGTTTTTAACACCCCATATGATGATCACATGACCTTGACATACCACAGGTCTTGTCAGGACTCTGCATTGGAGATACAGTGGACCCCCGCCCACATGCTCTATGGAGGTCCACTAAAACCAGCCCAAATATAGGTTCCTATTAACCCTCTCAGCATGTAGCATGCTGGAGGCAAAAACACTCTGCTTTTACATCACTGACTGCAGTATGCACAGTGACACGTAATTCCCTTCACATACTATGCCAGTGACTCGGTCACACAGTATTAACATGCGGAAATGTATTTCTGCTGAAGAACATCTTCTTGTCACCCTAAAGGTATGTTTGTCATAGCAAATTATATTTTTCTTTATCTGTTTTTCTATCTATGTCTCTTTGTTGTCATGTTTTTGTTATGACTATTTTATTCTCGGTATTTCAGTCTCTGTTTTGTTTGCAATAGCTTTTATGTTCATTGTGCGTAAAAGCGCTGTGTTAATTCCTTAGGTTTTGCCATAGTTTAACAGCAAAATCATGAACAAATTTTGTAAAATGTCCACATCAAATAACAAAGTTTAAAAACTGCCATACCAGAAAATAATGATGATTCTTAAAATATTTTTAAACCATACCTATATTACTGTTGTTTTTTTTTTTTTTTTAAAAACATGTAATATAATGTATAAAGTTTTGCATAGGCTTAAAAATAAACTTGAGAAATGAGAAAAACAATATTTTTTCATATTCTTATGCTTTAACATCTATAAGTTTCTGTCTTCAGGCCTATCCTATGCTGCCTTACACCTGGAGTTCCTCCTGGGCAAGTCGACCATTTCTGGAATCATTAGAAGAATCTGTTATGAGATATGGACCAAATTACAACCCGCTGAGATGCCAGAGTCCGGCACTTAAGATTGGGAATGTCAAGACTGGGAATGCATTGCCCGTGGATTTGAGGCAAGGTGACAGTTTCATAAATGCATATGGGACCTGGATGGGAAACACATCTGCATGAAAAAGCAGCCAAACTCATGGTCCCAATATTACAATTATAAAATGTATTTTTCCATTGTTCTGTCAGTCTTGGTCAACTGTACATATAGGATTGCGATTGTTGATATAAGGGGGCTACGAAAGAACTAGGGATTTCAAAATCTTCAGTTCTTCCATAATGGGTCGGCAGCTTCAGATCAAGGAATTGAGTGTCCCAACCTCACAGTGCTTACCTGGCTCAAAGTTACATCTTTTTCCTTAAGTTGCTGTTGGAGATGAGGCATTCTAATTAATTAAGAGTGTTATACAGTAAGGCCATTTTAACAACATGGTCTGGACCAACAGTGGAGAGTTTTTAATTACCTGTTGTCATATCCAGATATAGTTGTGCAATTCGCTTTCTGAATATTGTGTGCTAAATGAAGTGTGTTAGGCGTCGGATTCCTGCAGCAACACAACAGGAATCCAGAGCCTCACATGCTGCCCTTCAGCAAGCCATTCCTGAGGCTAAGTCCCTCTGCTGCTCCACTGAGCATGCTCACGAGATGATCTCCCATTGGAAGTCAGGAGTAACGTGCTCAAGTCCTTCTCCAGATCTGATTGGTCCATGTCAGAGATCTGGAAGGTCCCGGCAGCACACGGCTATAAAAGACCCGCATAGCCGCTCAGCCATGCACTAGTATAGACTTTACTTGCTAGATGTGTGAATGGTGATGGATATATGATTCTGGTGACTGACTTATTAAGATTCCCCTCCCTCTGATATTATGCATGTGGATAGGGAACTAGAGAAAGAGTCAGCGCTAGTTAGTGGCAAGCCTTAGGCCACTGTGCCCACTGCACCTCTACACTAGCGTTCAATTGTGCCATGCCTCACGGCACTATCGTATAACGGCTGTGTTTGCCGCTGTGCTGCATTCAGCAGCACTTACCGGCGTCCGCGGTAGCGACGCCGCACGCACGGTAGGTCTAGACGGACACCGACTTCAGCCTTGGGCCTGTGTCCTGTGACCGTATACCGCGCGTGCAATTTAGCTGAGACCTGTGAGTCTAACAGGCTCGGCATTTATGTTTATGTTACAGCACCTCTGTGAGCTAGCAGAGTCCGCTCAGCGCACATCGGGTGGCGTTTAACCCGTGCGCGTTATACCGCCATATAGCGCATCTACCATTACTCAGCAGCAGTGATAACACCTTTTGCACGGTGGACCCCGAGCGGCGAACGCACTTTATTATTTATTTATTTAGTGCGTTCCGCTGTTCCTAACAGAAGTTTGCTTATGTCAAGCTTTCAATTAAGTGAGATGAATTTTCACTCTGTAGTAAAGTGGCCTCTCCTCTTCTTACTCCACCACGCACAGTACAATCTTCAGAGGTGGCACCCTAGTCACCTTTGTTTCTCCCACGTCATATATTTCCCAATGCCCAACTAACTGAGGGGAACCATATATGGGCCTTTCTGCAGAGTGGTTCACACATTGTATTCCATGGGCATCAGAAGTCTCTGCAAAGATTCACAGAATTTAGAGGAGGAAAGAATCTGCACTAAAGCCCAAAATTTTTTCATGTTGGATTCAGGGCCAAACAAAGTAAGGTCCGAGCAGAATCTAGACACCAGATGTTAACCCCAAGTGTGGTGTTGATCCTGATGATACTCAGATACCAGAGATGTACACAGACTGTACTGTGGTGTCAGGGCAGGAAGACGAGGAGGGTGACTATCAGGGACAGGAGTGTGAGCACAGAGAGGATAATGATGAGGTTGTAGATACCACTTGCTGAAAAATCCCAGAAGTACGTAGCTGAGAAGCTCAGCAGAGGTGGTGGAGGAAGAGGAAGATGAAGAGGTTATGTTTAAGCTTCGTGCACATACTCGGAGTGATGCAACCATGACAAGCACTGCATCCTCAGCCACAACTCTGGCTATGGCCAGCATAGGTCACAAGTCTGCAGTTCACAGAAGCAGCAACGGTTGCAAAGCCTGGATCTTTTTTGAGACCACAAAGGATGACCCAACTCACTCTAAATTTGCAAAAAAAATTAATAGAGACAAAAATTGCAATACTTTGCCAACTACATGCATCAACAGTACATGCATGATCAATATGTCTTAGTCTGAGAATGTCACTGCCCTAAAATGCCAACTAGCGGGTCTCGCCATCCAATGCCATCCCATCAGCAACATCTGCTGCTTCTTCCTCCTCCATCACCATTCCAAGTGTTCTCACACAGGTCTCCGGCTGCATAAACTCCACTTGTTTATCCCCTACAGTTGGGGTGAGTGAGAGCCAGTCAGCTGTTATGGAAGTGGAGATGCCTGCTGTTTTTGTGTCATCTAGCACACTACATCTTACTCAATTTACTATAATATCTCTGCCTCCACCTCACTCAAAGTCATGCAGGTTGTCCTGTTCTCCCTACCCCATCATCTTTCAGGACAGCAACTAGCCCTCGGTCCTGCAGTTGTGGTCACAAAGAATATTTTGTCCTACCCATGCCAAGGCTAGGAGCTGGAGCTCCACCATCTCTGATCTGTTGGCCACAGAAATGCTTCCTTTCTGCCTGGTGGATAAAGACAGTTTCCGAAAGTTGATGGCAGTTACCCCCAGTACCAGTTGCTCAATTGCAATTATTTCTTTAAGAAAGCTGTGCCTATGCTCCACTGGCATGTCACAGACAACATCACCCATTTCCTGAAAAATATATGTCTGTCAGGGTGCAGTTCACCACTAACACCTTCAAACATGTTCAGGGGTGTTACATCTCTCTGACTGGGCATTGGGTGCCTCTGGTAGCTGTGAGGGCAGGTGGTCAAGGGGCTTCTCCAAAAGTGTTGGAATCCCCAAGACTTGTGGGACAAACCTCTCTATCTTACACTTCCTCCACTACTTCTGGCTCTTCCACATCCTCTAGGGCCTCCACCTGTGCACCCAAACTCTCCTTTATTGAGACATGTATTCCAGAGTGCAGAGAGAGTCACCCCCACCACTGTACTGCATAGCCAGGGCTCACCACAATCAGGCAGTGTTTAAATTAATATGCCTTGGAGATAGTAGTTTTACAGCTCAAAAGTTGTGGACAGCTATTTATAGGCCGAGTCAGAGCAATGGCTGTCTCCACTGATCATAGAGCCAGGGAAGGCCATTTGTATTAACAATGCAAACTGGTAGTGGCCCTAAAACTGGGGCAACCTCACACATGTGCTTTACATGTCCTCAACCTAGTGGTACAGCAATTTCTCCCCCACTATCCTGACCTGGATGCGCTGCTGCAGAAAGCATGTGTGCTCGCTTCCGACAATCACACCCCGCAGGTGATCGACTTGCAGATGTCTTTCGACCTACCAGTTAACCATTTGATTTGCGATGTTCCTACATGTTGGAATTACACTCTGCACATGTTGCAGCGACTGTGGCAGCAGCGATGAGCCCTGGTGCAGTATGTCCTTTTACATAGCCTGGGCTAATGCAGTATGAACGTGGTGCAAATCATGCTTGTGGATGGGCACAGATGAAGGACCTCTGCGCCTTTCTGTACAGTTTTGAAATGGCTGCTAAGATGGTTACTAATGACAATGCTGTTATCAGCATCACTATTCCAGTCATCTACATGCTGGAGCACACTTTAAATAGTCTGCGTGAGAAGGTGGTGGTACCAGAGGAAGAGGTAGAAGCAGAGGAGGATGGGGAAGGGATAACAATATCTCTAAGTTACGGACTGTTATCATGCAAGAAGGAGCCATGAGAGGGTGGATTACAGCAACTGAGAGTGCTCATGGTACTAGACAAAATTTTAGTAACGGTTCAGGAGCCAAGGAGCAAATTGAAGGGGCAAGGAATAAGAGGTGATGGACAGGCAACAGTCAGGAGATAAAGAGGATAATGATCCCCTCTCTGTTGTTCGTGGTTGCCAAGATGGGGCAGAGGAAGCAACTTTCAGTGTTACCACACCACCAACAGACCATGGAATTGGACGACATGGAAGTGCCTGACATATGAGCAACTGTTTGCTGCACTATCTTCAACATGATGCCCATAATCTTATGATTAGAAATAGTGCTGACAACTGGATAACCACTCTGTTAGATCCACAGTACAAGAGTCAGTTTTGCCAGATGCTTCCCCCCTGGAAAGTTACATGCAAACACAATTGTAGACAATCTTAAGAGTGGGTTTTCCCCAAGGCAGCTGTGAGGCACATGGTGTGGATTGCGGTTCTAGACTTCCCACCCCAGGAACTACAAGCATCATCACAAAAACATTAGCAGCAGCAGTGTAAGTGGCATAAGCAATTTCTGTGAGTCATTTTACACATTTTTTAGATCAGCCTGTGCACCAGAAGAACAGAGTGGAGAAGATAGTGCAGGAGTATCAATATCAATGCCATCAGGGGGAATTTGGACCCTTTTGCATTTTGGTCTTCAAAAATGGAAGACTGGTCTTTCACGCCTTGGAAATTTTGACATGTCCGACAGCCAGTGTTCACTCAGAACATGTTTTCAGCGCTGCTGGAGGTATTCTGACAGATAAGTGCATCCAGCTGTCCGCTGAAAGTGTAGACCGCCTAACTTTCATCAAAATGAATAAGTCAGGGATCTCCTATAACTTTTGCACCCCTGTCGCAGACTGGGCAGACTAGGCGATGGGTAGTTTTTAGTGTCATGCATTGATCTTGCCTTATTGCAATCTGTGCCACCTTTGTTGTGGCTTTTGTGCCTACTGTTGCTACTGCTGCTGAGGTAACAAACAATTTGGGTCTCCATCTTGTGGGTTGCCTGTAGTGCATTGTGAGTCAGAGGCCTATTGTACTGTTTCTACTCTGGAAATTAATGCCACTGTAGTGGTGTGTGACAAAAATTTTTGAAATGTATTCCAAGTTGGATCTCTTTCATCTGTGTTGACTGTATAAGTAGGACTCCCATACAAGAAGGCCTGCACTTACTTTCACTTAACTACCTGTGTTACTAGCCATACATTTTTCTACCAATAGCAGTGTATGAAACTGATGTTTGTGCTATCTGAGTGTGGCTGGGAAAAGAAAAAAAAGGAGCTGTTGAATGATGTATCAGGGCTCCCAGCTATGAAGTATTACACCACTTTCTTAACCATCAGGTTCACATAGAAACCTCAATTCCAAGTTGCAAATGCTGGGCCAAACCCTGGCTGACAGCTTCTGTGCCATTATAAAATGTTTTATTGTGGGTCAATTGATCAGTCAGCTACCTTTGTTATTTTCCATACATTTTTCAACCAATGGTACTGAATGAAACTTATGGTTTTGCATCTGAGTGTGGCTGGAAAAAAAAAGAGAAGCATAGAGTGTAGATCATGTGCAGGAATTATCACCCTTTACTCCTTCTTGGTCAGACCTCTTATAGAATACTGTGTCTAGTTCTGGGCACAACATTGAAAAAAAAATTGAAAAACTGGAGCAAGTTCAGAGAAGAGCTACCAGGATGATAACCGGACTGCAAAGTATGTCCTATGAAGAACGGTTAAGGGATCTTAGAATGTTTAGCTTGCAAAAAAGAATGTTAAGAGGAGACTTAATAGCTGCCTACATACAAGTGCATCTCACAAAATTAGAATATCATCAAAGTTAATTTATTTCAGTTCTTCAATACAAAAATTGAAGCTCATATATTGTATAGAGTCTTGACCAACAAAGTGATCTATTTCAAGTGTTTCTTTTTGTTAATGCTGATGATTATGACTTACAGCCAGTAAAAACCCCAAAGTCATTTTCTCAGTAAATTAGAATACTTTATAGCACCAGCTTAAAAAAATTATTTTAAAATCTGAAACATTGGCCACTGAAATGTATGTTCAGTAAATGCACTCAATACTTGGTCGGGGCTCCTTTTGCATCAATTACTGCATAAATGCGGCATGGCATGGAGGCCATCAGCCTGTGGCACTGCTGAGGTGCTATGGAAGCCCTGGTTACATTGATAGCAGCCTTCAGCTCGTCTGCATTGTTGTGTCTGGTGTCTCTCATCTTCCTCTTGACAATATCCCTCTCTATGGGGTTAAGGTCAGACGAGTTTGCTGGCCAATCAAACACAGCGACACTGTTGTTCTTAAACCAGGAATTCATACTTTAGGCAGTGTGGACAGGTGCCAAGTCCTGCTAGAAAATGAAATTTCCATCTCCAAAAAGCTTTTTAGCAGAGGGAAGCATGAAGTGCTCTAAAATTTCCTGGTAGACGGGTGCGCTGACTTTGGTCTTGATAAAGCACACAGGACCTACAGCAGCAGATGACATAGCTCCCAAAACCATCATTGATTGTGATACCCAGTGTACCACAACTACACTCTCTTTATTTTTTATGAAGCACTCCACTTGATGCCTTCAAGAGTTCATGGATGACTCTCCTTATATTATTTTCTGGCTTTGCACTGTGGGATTGGCCTTTATGAGTGTAGAAATAGCACTGACTAGTTGCAATATGGTCCAAAAAAATCCATCAAAAACCAAAGAAATGATTACTTTGGCCAAGAAATTGCTTGAATTGTAAATGATGATTATGTTACCACATAAAAAGTTGCATACTGATACAAATATTATACAGTAGAGAAAATAAATCATGCAGAACAGTCAGTGAAGAGAAATTGTTATATCCTATAATTAGTTAAAAGATTGTAATCACTTTCCCTGTTTAATCCCTTGGGAGAAAGAGTTTGCAATTCATGGATTAAGAAAGCTTGTCTATGTTTCATGTGATGTAAACAATCTCCTCCTTTCTTGGGGGGGGAGAGGTGGGCCCCATCACCTTAAATTTCAACCGGGCAATTGTATGTCCCAAAGTTATGAAATGGTAAAGGTAGATTTTTACAATGCATCGTAGACTTTTGCTTAGATATACAATATTTCACCTGTTGGGTGGTCTCTCCTATGTAAAAAAATTTCAAATGAACATTTTATTAGTTATATCACATAAGAAGAATCGCGTGCAGAAAAATCCTTAATTCAGTACATCCTACCTATATTATGGATGATTAATGCAATTGAATCTCAATACATTGTTGCATTGATGACATTGGCGTCGTTAAAATGTGTCAGTCTTAGGAGTCTGCAAAAAAAAAGATGTCTGGTGATAGTTCAGGAAAATCCTAAATCAGCTCATACTATATTGGGTGCACGTTTAAAACAGGAAGAAATAGAGGCAGAAATTCTTTTACATTAGGGTAAGTCGTCTGTAAAATATTCCAGTGTTTTCTGGTGGCCTTATGTATCATATAAGCATATAGATGATAAGTTTGTATGAATGGGATACGATTTAGTATGTTTGTACATGGAGATTGGGTGACATTTAAGGAGTATTGTAACTTCTATCACTGAATTTTTAATGAAAAAATTGATGCAATGGGTATCGCTGGACATGGTGATTTTGGCTTTCTGACTACAGATCTTTACATAAACCAACTGACTGAAACGGCCTTCTCCACTTTGATACCCTTCATTCCCTAGTGATGAAATGGTCTAAACATAAGTCCCAGTTCCAGTGTGTCAAGAAAATTGAAAGTAAACAAGAGGCTTGGTCACTTAGATATTAGAAAAAACTTTTTGACAGTTAGAGTGATCAATGAGTGGAACAGGCTGCCATGAGAGGTGGTGAGTTCTCCTTCAATAGAAGTCTTCAAACAGAGGCTGGACAGACATCTGTCTGGGATGATTTAGCGAATCCGGCTTTGAGCACGGGGTTGGACCAGATGACCCAGGAGGTCCCTTCCAACTCTACGATTCTATGATTCTGTGCCTAGATGAGATATGTCAAAAATTCAGTGGCAGAGATTATTCTCCTAATGTGTTACAACACTCCATAAATGTCAGACAATTTTCACATGCAAAGAAACTAAATCTTAGCCCTTTTGTACACACTTACTTTCCATATGCTTATTTGATGCATAAGACCATCAGAAAACATTGGAATATTTTACAGACAAACGTAAAAGAATTTCAGTCTCCTTTCCTTTGATGTTTTAAACATTCACCCAATATAAAAGATACCCCCCACCCCGGAGAGGGGGCAATTGTTTTTGTCTATGAAAACGTAAAGAAGGTTTCTGATTCCATGAATTGCAATCTCTTTCTCTCAAGGGATTAAACAGTGAATATGATTTCAGTCTTTTATGTAATTATTGGCTGTAAAATATTCTGTCCACTGACTGTTCTGCATAATTTATTTTCTCTACTGCCTAATATTTGCATCAGTATGCAGCTATTTAAGTGGTGACATAATCACAATTTATAATTCAAATAATTGTTGCCTAAAGTTATCATTCATTTTTATAGCTTTTGGAACATATTGTATCTTGTTATTAGAGGTTATTAATATCATTAATACCAACTTTATTTTCCTCCTCTAGAGATAGATGTAATTATGCACTTGTGCTCTCATTCCACGTTCCAACACCACAATCCTCCTGTGTACCAGTATTTCCTATAGCTCCATGATCTTAATCCAGCTCCTTTCTTCCTGTTTGCTGAGTTCCATGAAAGCTATTGAGACGCATTCACTTCACATTTGGCAAGCATGCCTACAGCACTCTTACCTTGGAATGATGGACACACCTCCCACAATTCGCTTCACTGTAGACGTCCTTAATCTTCACAGGGCATAAATGCTGACTGGTTGCTGATTTCACACCACTGGGCATGACTCATCCACTCTTACCTTAAATGCTTTGTTCTTATTGGTAGTGAGGATGTTCCATGCCCCACCCCTTTTCGTCTGTTCTGTCAATCTCTCCATTTTATATCTCTAATCCCGATTTGTCTATACTGCTGTTGTATCGCATACCATAGCATTTCTACAATAGCATCAAAGGTTATATGAAGCTGACAATGGGAATTTCTGCATTTTTGACAATTTCATATATTGAATCGCAGAATCTTAGAATATTAGAGTTGGAAGGGACCTCCAGGGTCATCATGTCCAGCCACCTGCTGGATGCAAGATTCACTAAACCATCTCAGACAGATGACTGTCCAGACTCTGTTTGAAGACATCCACTGAAGGAGAACTCACCACCTCTAGTGGCAGCCTGTTCCAATCATTGATCACCCTCACTGTCAAAAAATTTTTCTAACATCTAATCTGCATCTTCTCCCTTTCAGTTTCATCTCATTGCTTCTCATGTTTCCATGTGTAAATGAAAATAAAGATGATCACTCTACACTTTGATATCCTTTCAGATATTTGTAGACAGCTATTAAGTCTCCTCTGAAGCCTTCTTTTTGCAAGCTAAACATTCCCAGATCCTTAACCATTCCTCGTAGGACATACTTGGCAGTCTGCTCACCATCCTGGTAGCTCTTCTCCAAACTTGCTCCAGTTTTTCAATGACTTTTTTAAGATGTGGTGCCCAGAACTGGAAACAGTGTTCCAGATGAGGCCTGACCAAGGACAAGTAGAGGGGGATAATTACTTCAAGTCATAGACTCTTTGTTTCTCTTAATACATCCTAGAGGTGTATTTGCCTTTTTTGCTGCTGCAGCACATTGATTCATGAGCAGTCTGTGATCTATTAGTATACCCAAGTCTTTTTCACACATGCTTTTGCTTAGCTCTATTTCTTCCATTCTGTAAATGTAATCTTCGATTTTCTTGCCCTTATGCTGACAGTATGTCTTATTTGATATTGATATAAGATTTTTTTGTTGATAGACTTTTTATTTATGCATCTTTGCAGTGTACTGGTGAAGGTCTGAAATAGACTGGAATGTTTGCACATTTTGGGATTGCTTATTAAAAATAATCATGTTCATTCTTATTTGGAGTGCTAAGTTTTTTCTGCTATATAGAAGACCTGGTGATGTAATGCTTCACACAGTGTGCTCAGGAAGCAGTTCGTTGAGAGTTGTGATAGGAGGGAGAGTTTAGATTGTTACCTCCTATTAAATATTATAAAGTTGCACCCTTTACCACATTTGTTGCCACACTAAAGGGTGTTTTTAACTTTTTTTAAACTTCATAAATAAATAATTAATAAAAAAAAAATTGGAGTTCCACCTTTTTTTGATAACCAGCCAAAAAAAAGCAGACAGTTTATATAATCAGGCTGAAAAGGTCCATAGACTTTGACCCCTTCCTAAAAATACAAGCCCACAGTCACTCTAGAATTAGCACATCACATTAGATGCTCCAATTCTGGTTGTTTGCCCAGGTCTTGTAGATTACCCTGGTTCAACGGCAATTGGGGTAATATTTTTTGCAGTTTATGACAGCTGTGTAATGTCAGCTATCATTAAACACAGGGACTAGTAATGTAAATGTAAATGTGTCTATTAGACACCCCCATTACTAGCCCAGTAATCCAGAAAAAAACACACACTGAAAAAAATACTTCACTTGAGTGAACACCCCCCCCACACTATTTCTTGTTCACCAATCTATTAAAGAAATTTCCATTCAAAGCTCCTATGATGTAATCCATGTTCCCCCACATTTCCAGCATCTGTTTATAGCAGTGAAGTACAGCTAGTCACAGGCACCCAGTAGTGACAACTCACATCAGAGCCATCGGCTCAATACAGCCATCAGCAAGACCTGGTGGCTCTGTTGAGAGTTGTACTCACTAACCAGCCCCTTGAATAGCTGTACTTTACTGCTTTTCCCAGAAGTTGAAGCCAGATGTGAGGATCTTGGACTACATCAGAGGAGCTTCGTGAGAACTTTTTTTTATAAATTGGTGAATGAGGGATAGTGTGCGGGAGTATTTATTCATATAAAAAAAATTTCTGTGTATTTTTTGGGTGGGGCTACTTGGTTAGTAATGGGGGTGTCTGATATATGCCTCTCCTTTGTTAACCACTGGGCTTGATGCCAACTGACATTACACAGCTTACATCAACCCCAAAAAATATTACCCCAATTGCCAATGCATCAGGGTAATTGGAAAGAACAAGGCAGAGTGCCATAATTGGCACAACTAATGGATGTTTAAATTCTGTGGCTGCAGCGGGCTGTTATGTTTAGCTTGAAGGGGCCAATATCCATGGACCTTCCCAACCTGATAATATCAGCCGTCAGCTGTCTGCTTTACCTTGGTTGGTTATAAAATATAGGGGGAACCCCATCAAATTTTTAATTTACAGTACAGACCAAAGTTTGGATACACCTTCTCATTCAAAGAGTTTTCTTTATTTTCAAGACTATGAAAATTGTAGATTCACTCTGAAGGCATCAAAACTATGAATTAACACATGTGGAATTATATAATTACCAAAAAAGTGTGAAACAACTGAAAATATGTCTTATATTCTAGGTTCTTCAAAGTAGCCACCTTTTGCTTTGATTACTGCTTTGCACACTCTTGGCATTTTCTTGATGAGCTTCAAGAGGTAGTCACTGGAAATGGTTTTCCAACAGTCTTGAAGGAGTTCCCAGAGATGCTTAGCACTTGTTGGCCCTTTTGCCTTCACTGTGCGGTCCAGCTCACCTCAAACCATCTCGATTGGATTCAGGTCTGGTGACTGTGGAGGCCAGGTCATCTGGCGTAGCACTCCATCACTCTCCTTCTTGGTCAAATAGTCCTTACACAGCCTGGAGGTGTGTTTGAGGTCATTGTCCTGTTGAAAAATAAATGATGGTCCAACTAAATGCAAACCGGATGGAATAGCATGCCGCTGCTAGATGCTGTGGTAGCCATGCTGGTTCAGTATGCCTTCAATTGTGTGGCATTGACCTAGTCTCTAATCTGAGCTGCTGTTATCCTGTGATTTCTGAGGCTGGTGACTCAGATGAACTTATCCTCCGCAGCAGAGGTGACTCTTGGTCTTCCTTTCCTGGGGCGGTCCTCATGTGAGCCAGTTTCTTTGTAGCCCTTGATGGTTTTTGCCACTGCACTTGGGGACACTTTCAAAGTTTTCCCCAATTTTTCGGACTGACTGACCTTCATTTCTTAAAGTAATTATGGCCACTTGTTTTTCTTTACTTAGCTGCTTTTTTCTTGCTATAATACAAATTCTAGCAGTCTTTTCAGTAGGACTATCAGCTGTGTATCCACCAGACTTCTGCACAACACAACTGATGATCCCAACCCCATTTATAAGGCAAGAAATCCCACTTATTAAACCTGACAGGGCACACCTGTGAAGTGAAAACCATTTCTGGTGACTACCTCTTGAAGCTCATCAAGAGAATGCCAAGAGTGGGCAAAGCAGTAATCAAAGCAAAAGGTGGCTACTTTGAAGAACCTAGAATAAGACATATTTTCAGTTGTTTCACACATTTTTGGTAATTATATAATTCCACATGTGTTAATTCATAGTTTTGATGCCTTCAGCGTGAATCCACAATTTTCATAGTCATGAAAATAAAGAAAACTCTTTGAATGAGAAGGTATATCCAAATTTTTGGTCTGTACTGTATTTATTAACAACTTGTTAACACATAAATAAAAAAAAATGACTTGGTGTACCCCTATTTTTAATAACCAGCCAAGGAAAAGCAGACAGATGGTGGCTTATATTATAAGGGTGGGAAGGTCCCTGGCTATTAGGTCCTTCCAAGCCTAAAAATGCAAGCCTGTGGCTGCCCCATGGTGCATCAAATTAGACGGAGAGCTGCCTATCAGAGGTGGGGGTGTATGGGACCAGGGCTCAAAGCCCATTTAGTCACAGCATTGATAAGCTACTGGTGCTAAAACAATTATTGTAAGCAAACAAAACCTGCTTGATAAGAGAGGTATCGCTGAAATCTGTGTTTTAACCACTACATCTTGCTGTCTTCAGATTACATAGCAAAATCTGCTGACAGAATCCTTTTAAGCTTGAGTGGAGAAGGGGGTGAAAAAATAGGAAAGGGTTCTTTACAGTTAGAGAAGTTAAACTGAGGAATGCTCTCCCATTGAGGTAGTAATGGCAGATACTATATCAGTACAGATGAATAGATTCAAATAGAATTGAATTCTAGTAAAATTTTACAAAAATATGCATTCACTAAAATGCTACTTATTTGCAATTTGTTTCCATACAGTTTCAGCAAAATGGCGACTTATTGTAACAATTTTTCAGAACCATACAAAGCTATCAAAATGAATGAAAAAAATGAAAAAAATTCTCATACTCACCTTAATGCTTGTTTCTCTGCTCATCACCATCACTCATCTGTGGACTGAGCCTTGATGAACACCGACAGACAGGGGGGCGAGGTGAGGAGTTAGTGTGTGAGAGGGAGACACTATATGTTCGGTTTGTTAGGTATGATGAGATCCAGGATAGGGCCAAGTCTGTGATGCCAAGAGATGAGAGAATCTGCAGCAGGAGGGAATGGTCCACGGTGTTGAAGGCAGAAGACAGGTCCAGGAGAAGGAGGACAGAGTAGTGTGGCTTGCTCTTGGCGGTTAGAAGATCGTTAGTGACTTTAGTTAGGGCAGTTTCAGTTGAGTGATGCGGTTGGAAGTCAGATTGTAACTGGTCAAAGAGGGAACAGGAGGAGAGGTGGGAGGACAGTTCAAGATATACATGCTGTTCCAGTAGTTTTGAGGCGTAAGGGAGAAGAGATATCGGGCGATAGTTAGACACAGAGGATGGGTCGAGGGAGGGCTTTTTGAGGATGGGTGAGATTGAGGCATGTTTGAAGGATGAGGGAAAGACACCATTTGTAGGTGAAAGGTTGAAGAGGTGTGTTAGAGTTGGGATGAAGACTGTGGCAAAGTTAGGGATGAGGTGGGTGGATGCATCTTTTGCAAAAAATGTATACGATGCCACTCAACCAACATCACGGTATACCCATCTCGGCGCAGTCCTCTCTAATGTATTTAAAACCTGATCATGTGAACAGTACCTTCATGAGCAGGATTCAGAAAGGCACTTCCTGATATGGGCACGCTGTGTAAGACGGCTCTTTATGTGCATGTCACACAAGAGAGGGGCGGGAATCTCCCAAACCTTGCATAAGCAAGAAACTAATAGATTAAACAAACATGTGACATGCACAAAAGTGAACAGGTTGGTTGGACAGTGTTCACACCACCCAAGGACTGAAACACAAAGAAAAACCACAGTATGACAAACGTGCAAAAATACTCTGTTGTAAAAAATATATAACCGTAGACAGCAAGTGCTAGTAAAAAAAATGATAACAAAAACAGGACAATTTGTGGACAGCCTCAAAGTGCATTTTTTAAAATCAAAAAGTGATCTAGATTCTGTAGTAGGTGACCCACAATAGTGCAAAAAAAAAGAAACCTACAACAAGCCTATGATCTTCTCTGATACTCTTTAACAAATGTCACAAGCAAAATGTAATCTAAGGCTGGTTTCACACTTGCGTTTTTTTGCGCTGCTTTTTAGCGCAAAAAAACCGCATGCGTCTTTCCCCCTATACTTTAACATGGGTGCGCATATGTGCGCATACATATGCGCACGTACGTGTTTGTATGCGCATGCGTTTTTTTGCAGTGTGCGCACGGGCGCACAAAATGCATCCTGTTGTATTTTTTGTGCGTCCGACTTGCCCAAAAAAAACGCATGCGCACTCGATGCATTTTTTTACAGCAAAACACCCATTAAAGTCTATGGGTGCGCATTAGGGTGACCGGATCTCATATGGGGGGAAAAAATTGTCGGAATCTTGTTCGTCTGGACCCCACAAAACGATTCCCCTTTCCAGATATTGAGATAGCCAAAATTTGAGCTCGATCAAACGACGTTAACCCGTGCCGCTCGTTGCTCAAAGTTTGAAAAAATCCAAATTTTTGGCCAAAAAGCTGACATATGGAGCCATAACTCCAGAATGGTAAATAATAAAAACATGCTTAATATCTCAAAAGAAAGCTAATGTTGTTCTTCAAAATTTATATGTTACACACAGGGTGCATGTAATTTCTATTTTAGGGATGGTGATTTTACTTCAGCATACAACCGACCTTTTATTTATTCAGTTTAGTTTCTAAAGTGCCTTTGAGCTGGTTAGATCAAACAATTATCCAGTGAAGATATGGTAACTTTTTTTTAAATTTTCCAAGTGTGTGTGTTATTGTTTTTATAGCTATTATTATTATTATTATTATTATTATTATTATTATTATTTATTGTTATAGCGCCATTTATTCCATGGCGCTTTACATGTAAGGAGGGGTATACATAATAAAAGTACAATAATCTTAAGCAATACAAGTCATAACTGGTACAGGAGGAGAGAGGACCCTGCCCGCGAGGGCTCACAATCTACAAGGGATGGGTGATAATACAGTAGGCGAGGGTAGAGCTGGTCGTGCAGCGGTTTGGTCGATCGGTGGTTACTGCAGGTTATAGGCTTGTCAGAAGAGGTGGGTCTTCAGGCTCTTTTTGAAGGTTTCGATGGTAGGTGAGAGTCTGATATGTTGTGGTAGAGAGTTCCAGAGTAGGGGTGATGCGCGATATTATAGTATTATTTTAAAAGATATTTGAATATATTTTATTGAAATTAAAGTTTGTAATATATTTTGTTTCGTTTTTCTAGTTAACTGTTATTTACCTATTGGACTCTGAAATGGCATTCACATCAGGTGTACAAAGCCGGAACAAGGATAAATTATTTCTTGTGGGCTATCCCATTCACCAGATCACCGGTTGTAAACTACCCTCAAATCGTCAAGTCTTATGTGCTTTATTTTATAATTTACGTACTGTGAAATTAACTGTAAGAGAATCAGCAAAACTGACCATACGAGAAGTGTTCATTTTTTGGGGGAAAGCTCGAATCCCGACTAAACATGAGCAAGATGCAATTACTAAGCTGGAAAAACTTCACGCCGAGTGGAGAAGTCTTCAAAAAGACCGGAAGAAAACATCGGAAACGGCCAAGAACAAATTTAAACAGTTTGTTGAAAAGTTGAATGATCTCTTTGATATTGCTCAACAAGATGCCTTGGCTCTGCTGAAATTGGAAGAAGATAAGGCATTTCTCGTGAAACAGAGGCAGAAGGGCCGCCCAGGTTCCATGGCTGGAGTGGATCTCAAGTTGTCTCGAGCTGAAGAAATCAAGGCGCAAAAGGAACTTGCAAAAATGAACCGACAAATCCAAGAAGAAACTTTTGATATTGGTGAGTTTATTTTATTATTATTATTATTCTAAAAAGTAGATAAACAAATAAGTAAATAGTTTCATTATAATTGAAAGAAAATTGTACATGAGAGCATCATTTGGCATCTTTATGATTGAGTTTATATTCTTAAAATAATACCTATTGATAATTAGAAGTAGGTAATTTAGTACCTATGTATTATTACTATTTTGCTAAAACGACAAGTTTTTATAGTCTTTTTTTTCTCTTTCTTTTGTTGCTTCTTAGAGACGGATGATGAAGACAAGCTCGAAGAAGGAAAAGAAGAAGAAGATACTGAAGAGGACAGCATCTACCAGGAACTTGAGAGCTTGGAGGAAATGGACAACCCTGAAGAAGCTGCAGAAGATCCAGGACCATCTGAGAGCAAGAGGATGAAAGTTTCATTTGCAAGGGGCGTTAAAGAGATTTTAAACATGAAATTATCCATTGTGTTAGATCGATGTAAGGTATCCAACAGAAATGCCACGAGAATTTTAATAGCTACTCTAGAAGCACTAAACCTTGACCCTCTTAAGTACAAAGTCTCGAAAACTTTATTACATTCTAGAAGGCAAATGTTCAGAGAACAATATACTAAAAATTTTTTAGATAAAGTAAACATTCCTGAAAAAGAGCCCGTGGTTGTCCATTGGGATGGTAAACTTTTACCGGGTGTTTTAAAACATGAGCAATGTGAGCGAATAGCTATTGCTATTTCATATGGCGAAAAGGAACTGCTGCTGGGAGTTCCTGTAACAGCAAGCAGCTCTGGAGAAGAGCAAGCCATAGCCGTATATGAATACCTACAGGAATGGGGTCTTCCCAACACCGTCAAGGCGATGTGCTTCGACACTGCAGCATCGAACACGGGAAGACTCAAAGGAGCATGCGTCCTATTGGAGCAAATGTTAGGAAGAGAATTGCTACACCTAGCTTGCCGTCACCATATCTTGGAAATTGTGTTAAGAGGCGTATTCGACACAAAAATGGGATCAACCACTGGACCTCATCGAGACATTTTCAAAAGATTCGTCACTGCGTGGCCCAAGATAGACAAAGGAAAATACGACACAGGTATCAGTGACAATCTAATACAAAAGCAGCTAACTCCAGAAGTAATTGCAAATGTTACTGCTGAATTCGAGACCAAATTAACTGAGAGCCACCCCAGAGATGACTACAAGGAACTGTTGCAGTTGGTTCTCGTATTTGTTGGATCACTAGACGGCAATGTTGTGGGTTTTAGAACTCCAGGAGCCATTCATCACGCTAGGTGGATGGCAAAGGCTATTTACTGCTTAAAAATGTTCATTTTTCGTCATCAATTTAAGATGTCTAAAGAAGAAGAAAGTTCTGTGTGTGCCATTTCTGTTTTCCTAGTTAAAATTTATTGTAAAGCTTGGTTCAATGCTCCAAAAGCTCATCTTGCGCCAAAGCAAGATTTAGGTATTTTGCATAGTCTGTTAGACTATAAAGAATGTGACAACGACATTGCAGAAATAGCCCTGACCAAATTTTCGAACCATTTGTGGTATTTGAATGCAGAGTTGGTGGGATTATCGTTTTTTGATCCCACCATTACAGACGATGAAAAGTTGTTAATGGCTAATAAATTGCTCAGTAGCACAGATGAACCATCAGAGCATGCTAGGGTTGTAAATCCAAAAGTTAGGAAAGAAAAATTAAAAGAGGTAGTTGATGGAGGATTGGTAAATTTACTTACCAAAGAAACATTTACATTCTTTGACCGATTTAATATAAAAACAGATTTCCTAAGACAAAATCTAAACACCTGGCCTCAAAATAATGACTTCCAAGAAGGATTGAAAATTGTCAAAACATTAAAAGTAGTAAATGATATGGCTGAGCGTGGTGTTAAATTAATAACCGACTTTAACGACCTTCTGACAAAAGATGAAGAACAAAAGCAATATGTCCTGCAAGTTGTAAGCAAATGCCGAACATTATATTCTGACGTTTCAAAAACTACTTTAACAAAAGCTCTAGAATAGATTAGATAACTATGTAAAATTATCAACTCATGTAGGTACTACGTCTGTATCTTTTCTGTGTCTGTTTTGTATGTATTATATACCTCATTTTTTTATTTTAAAATAAAAAATGTCATTAGTAGTGTTGAGCATTCCGATACCGCAAGTATCGGGTATCGGCCAATACTTGCTGTATCGGAATTCCGATACCGACTTCCGATATTTTTTCAATATCGGAAGTCGGCATCAGAATCAGAAGTTCAAAGTTGATTGACAGCCGAAATGACGTCATCATGATGCGCGGTGTGTGCGCATCATGATGCGCCGTCATTTCGGGCCTTCCGGGGGTCTCTGCCGGCCTGCCAGGGGGCTGTGCCGGCCTGCCGGGGGGCTGTGTGGACTGCCCAGGGTCTGTACCGGCCTGCCGGGGGGCTGTGCCGGCCTGCCGCTGGTCTGTGCACCCTGTGGTGGTCTGTGCCGGCCTGCCGGGGGGCTGTGCCGGCCTGCCGGGGGGCTGTGCTGATGTCCGGGGGTCTGTGCAAGCATCGTCCGATGGGACTACAAGTCCCATCTGGCGATGCCTGCTATCATGACAGTGATTGACACATTAGCCAATGATGGGACAGTAGTATGCTACATACATACTACATGCTACATACATACCACATACATACTACATACATACTACATACATACTACATGCATGCTACATACATACTACATGCTACATACATACTACATATATACTACATGCATGCTACATACATACTGCATGCTACATACATACTACATACATACTACATACATACTACATGCATGCTACATACATACTACATGCTACATACATACTACATATATACTACATGCATGCTACATACATACTGCATGCTACATACATACTACATACATACTACATGCATGCTACATACATACTACATACATACTACATGCTACATACATACCACATATATACTACATACATACTACATGCATGCTACATACATACTACATGCTACATACATACCACATATATACTACATACATACTACATGCTTGCTACATACAATACATACATAGACATACAGTACATATAACATAGAGTAACATACTTACCAATACTTGTCACATTGTTCCCCGAAGCCATTGTCTTTTACGGAATAAATATTAACATAACAAACCACAAAAATACTCACCCACGATCCGAAGCAGTCCACAAGTGTGTCCCATGACGATCTTGGGTAGAGAACTGCAGCATCAGCTGATGCTGCCGTTCTCTACGGGCTGCAGGAATCCAATGACGGAAGGTAGGTATCCTTCCGCACTGTATTCCTCCGCCACTTAAAAAAAAAAGTCCCTAGTCTCACTTTATGCCATTGCTGCGTGGGAAATTCCCACACAGCAATGGCATAAAGTGAGACTAGGGACTTTTTAAATTTTAAATTTATCACTTAATAACAAAATATACGAAGTATGCTCCATTGCTCCTAGTGGTACCAGGTCACGTTCTTGGGGCTAAAAGCTGTTGTAACTCAGTTTGACTTAAAATAACAACAATTATGTATAAAATATAAATTTTGAAGAACAACATTAGCTTTCTTTTGAGATATTAAGCGTGTTTTTATTATTTACCGTTCTGGAGTTATGGCTCCATATGTCAGCTTTTTGGCCAAAAATTTGGATTTTTTCAAACTTTGAGCGACGAGCGGCACGGGTTAACGTCGTTTGATCGAGCTCAAATTTTGGCTATCTCAATATCTGGAAAGGGGAATCGTTTTGTGGGGTCCAGACGGACAAAATTCCGACATCGATTTTTTGCGGTCACCCTAGTGCACATATGCGCAAAAAAAGCATGCAGTTTTTTTTTAAATGCACCGAAGCCCGCAAAAAAACGCACACAAACGCATGATGCGTTTGTGTGCGCAAAAAGTGCTCAGCAAAAAAAACGCAAGTGTGAAAGCAGCCTAAGGGAGGAGAAATGTGGTTCTCTTAGAATGGTAATACTCTCTATTGAATTGAGTGGTATACAGATGTGCTAGTATGCTCTCCTGTTTTCCCAGTGCAATTTCTAAAGAAGTCAAAGTACAGTCTTTTCTTAATATGTAGCTGGTATTACGCATAATTACTTGCTGCAATCACAGTGCTAATCAGCTCTTCAGTTTCTCCCTGCTAATTATAGCAGCTTTTTCTTCCTCTGAGGACTAAACATGAAATAAAACTTAGCATAATATACTACTGTATAAACTTATGCAGGCGCTCATTCAATATCCTCTGTATGATTGACTAGTGGAATGTAGCGTATGGTGCGGTGTTGTATATAGGGTCCCCGTACTGGAATACATAAATTATAAATAGTCTGACAACTCGGTAAAATTGAAAGCAAAGGACAAAATGCTGTGGTAGTTGGACAATTTAGATCGGTCTATTGTGCTTTCATCCCTGTGGATGTAATTAGCAATGATGCATATATTTCCAACTGGCATAGGCTAAATATGTTGAGACCCTTCAAGATAATGAACAGAATCGTTAGTGAAGAGGGTATATTGACATCAGGAAGAACTAGATATGAACATCATGTATAAAAATACAAACTTTTATAAGTAAGAAGAGTTAAACGCAAGTGGCAACTAGGAATACCATCATCTTTCTTGCTTTAATTTTATTGCTTTTTTACTTTCATAACTGTAGTGTACTGTGTATAGGGGATTTGGGGGAATTATGCTGTATGAGGACTAATGCGGGTAGCTAGGATACAGTGTGGGAAGCATTTACTGTGTATGGAAAGCCATTGGGAACATGCTGAGTTTACTGTGTACATTTGGGGCTTTGGAGGTATTGGTGTAATATGTGCTGACTACTTAGGGAGGGTTTGGGGGGCATTATAATGTGTATAGGGAAGCACTGAGGGCTATATTGAAACATTGCAGCTTCTTAATACCAATGGATGTTCTTCAGGCAACTTCTTTGATCCTGATAATGGGAGATGATTATATATTCGCCTCATGTCATTTTTATTATGTATAATGTTTCATATATTTATTTACTCTTATATTGTTAATTCATTCAATATATGTACAGTATATGTATTATTAGCATATATACTAGTTTGTGCCTCTTTGCATATTTGCCACTTGCACTTTATTGTTCCCTACCTAACTTATGTAGTTCTTCACGTCTCGTCATTACCTGTGTCTTCCCGTGACCACTATACACACATGGTCGAAATTGTTAGTATCCCTTGTTCAATGACAGAAAAACCCACAATGGTGACAGAAATAACATGAATCTGACAAAAGTAATAATAAATCAAAAATCTATGAAAATTAACAAATGAAAGTCAGACATTGCTTTTCAACCATGTTTTACAGAATTAAAAAAAAAAATAAAACTCATGAAATCAGCCTGCACAGAAATGATGGTACCCCTGAAAATAATGTGACAAAAGGTACATGTTAAATCAAGGTGTGTCCGCTAATTAGCATCAGAGGTGTCTACTGTGGCGCCCCTGAGGATTCAGTCACCACAGAGGTACTGCACCTCCTCCTGAGGTGTAGTGTCACACTTCCCAGGTAAAATGGTAACACCTGAGCAGACTCCAGCACCTACATCCAGCACAGACACCATAGAACAGCAGAGCACCCTTTATGGCAGCTGCTTTGGTTCATGAAGGGTGCTGGGTGGTGAGTGGAGCTTAGATTACACTAGAGGGGAAAGCTGACAGGAAGTTAGTCAGTTCCCTGCAGGGGGAAGCAGGGAGAAGACCTCTCTCCAGTCAGAGTTCCCCTATGGGGGAAGGAGGGAAAGGACGTAGATGCAGTAGCCTCCTGGAGCTGCTTGCAAGGAAAGAGAAAGAAGGAAGGATCAGTTGTTCAGAAGGAAGATAGATAAGAACGGAATGTGAGGAGGAGAGAGACTGATGACTAGGGCTAGTGCAGAGCCCTTTCCTAAGTTTAATGCGCCAAGGCCGGGTGCTGGTATCCAAGGATGTATATAAGAATTGAATTTGTGACCACTTTATTTCCACCTAAGACTCAAAGATGCAGCAGCAACGTGTGTGAGCCAGGACATGATTGGAAGTAGTCCCTGAAGCAGGCTACAGCTGCCCGTCATACGAGTAGAGTTATAAGTAACATCAAGAAGGAGGAACTTGAGTGTAATTCAGAACTACAAGTACTTCAGATTAGCACTAGAAAGGAGACGTTCAGAACAGGCACACAAAAGGGAGTGCTGGAGGGGTTAATTCCATCTGCCTGGGAGTTGGCTGAGTCCCTGACCTGGAAGCCGCAGCACTGAAGCGGGCACCTGTCTGAGCCAGAAACGTGAGTAAAAGAATTGGAACTGCACTCATCTGTGGCATTGCCTCCTTCCTGCGCCAACCCACTCAGCACTGCTACATCTCTCTGCCAAACACTATACCATCTACCTCAACACTTACTACTCCTTCCCTGGGACTACATCTCTACCTGTGAGGAGCTATCCCATCTTTGCTGCCTTATACCATCTGTCCCAGAGGATATGCACCCCAGCGTCGGCTTAACACCTTCATTGCCGAGTACTACAGGTGGCGTCACAAATTATCTACCTATAAACTTTATTCAGCTTCATTCCACCTATTTTACATGGATGCCCAGGGCCACGGACGGGGTCGCCGCCACCGTGACACATCCCTTTAAGACACCGGCCTGATACCAAGTGATTCGCACACCTGCCCAGGGGGTGATCCATCTACAATCTTGGAATCAGCTGTTTGGTGACATGATGTGTATTCAAAGGAAAGAGTTCTCTCAGGAGATTAAAAAAAAAATTATAGACCTTGTATCTTCATTATCCTACAACCCAAAGCAACTGTTCAGCCCATACAACTCTCTCCTCCACCCACCACTGCCACCTCCAACTCCCCTCATCTCTGCCGAGGACTTTGCCACCTATTTTAAAAATAAGATCGACCAAGCAAGGCAAATCTTTACTGTTCCACCACCCCAACTTACTCATCTCCTTTCCAAATCACACCTCAACACTTGTGCACTTGACCCCATCCTTTCCCACCTGTTTCCCAACCTCACTAACACGCTCATTCCAGCCCTAACCCATCTCTTCAACCTATCGCTATCTTCTAGTACCTTCCCCTCTGCCTTCAAACAAGCCACCATCACACCTATCCTCAAAAAACAAACCTTGACCCCACTGCTATGCCCAGCTATCACCCCATATCACTGCTACCATTTGCTTCCAAACTTCTTGAGCAGCATGTCCATGCTCAACTTTCCTCCCATCTCTCATCTAACTCTCTCATTGACAACCTCCAATCTGGCTTCCGCCCCCACCACTCCACCAAAACTGCCCTGACCAAAATTACTAATGACTTACTCAATGCCAAAGCTAACAGACAGTTCTCCATCCTCCTCCTTCTGGACCTGTCCTCTGCCTTCGACACAATTGACCACTGCCTACTGCTACAGATTCTTTCTTCCCTTGGCATCAAAGACCTTGCCCTGTCCTGAATCACCTCTTGCCTTTCCGACCGCACATTTAGCATTTCCCACGACCACTCTAGCTCCTCATCCAGCCCTCTCTCTTTTGGAGTCCCTCAAGGCTCTGTCCTGGGGCCCCTACTTTTTTTCCATCTATACCCTTGGCCTAGGTCAACTCATAAAATCCCATGGCTTCCAGTACCACCTTTATGCGGACGACACTCAGATCTACCTCTCTGGCCCAGATGTCACCTCTCTGCTGTCCCGAATCCCGGAGTGTCTATCAGCCATATCCTCCTTCACCTCTCGCTTCCTAAAACTCAATGTAGACAAAACTGAACTCATCATCTTTCCGATGATCTCATGTATCTTCCCTACCTGATCTATCACGCTCTCTCCTGCACCTGAAATCCGCTGCCTCGGAGTAACTCTCGACTCTGCCCTGTCCTTCAAACCACACATCCAAACTCTTGCCTCCTCCTGTCGCCTCCAACTCAAAAATATTTCCAGAATCCCTCGCTTTCTCAGCCATCAATCTACTAAAACTTTTTGTGCATGCCCTCATCATCTCCCGCCTTGATTACTTCAACACCCTCCTCTTTAGCATCAATGCCTACTCTCTTGCACCTTTCCAGTCTGTCCTCAACTCTGCTGCCCGACTATTCCACCTCTCTCTTCGCTACTCCCCTTTTACTTTTCTCTGCAAATCCCTCCACTGGCTCCCAATTCCCCAATGTATCCAGTTCAAACTACTAACACTGACCTACAAAGCCATCCACAACCTGTCTCCTTCTTATATCTCTGAACTAATTTCCCAATATCTTCCCTCATGCAATCTTTGATCCTCCCAAGACCTCCTACTCTCCTCATGACCTATTCATTCTTCACACAACTGCCTCCAAGATTTCTCCTGAATATCCCCCATCCTCTGGAATTCCACGCCTCGACATGTCCTATTATCCACCTATCAGGATCCTGTCAGCGCCGGCTGACTGCCGCGACTGAGCAAGGTAACTCACCCAGACTACGGGAGAGCCCAGGGTCCGATACTGCAGGGAAAGTTCCGAGAACAGGACCTGCGACACTAAAGGTAGAAAAGAGTACAAGGACCTACAATCATGTGACCACAGGGGGCGTGGCTTAGCGTCCTGCTGCAGGAGATAACTGTAGGATTCTATTACAGGAATCCTGTAGTAAAGACTAGGGAAACTCAGGTCAGACAAACGGGGGGTCATACACAGAGAGGGCGGCGTGGTACCAGGGGGGCAAGCAGAGAATAGTCAGAACGTAAGCAATGAGTCATACACAGAGATAGCAGCGCAGTACAAAAGGAACAGGCAGAACTCGTAACAGGGAGAGAACCGGATCAAAACCAAACAAGCATAAAGTATCACAGTCACAAAGCCACCAGGGTCACAAACACTCGGCCAAGGATCTGAGTATAAGCGACGAGGAATGAGCCCACAATGAGGCTATAAAAAGCCTCCCAGAATCTGAGTGAGGCCGGTCCAGATTAACCTCTGAACTACCTAATCCCATGAACTAAGCAGGTCATGACACCACCACCCTCGGATCCTTCAGATGGAACCTGAAAACCCATCTCTTCAGAAAGTCTTACAGCCTGCAATAACCATTCTGCTTCCTCACCACCACCTGAGCTGCTGCCTCACCACCACCAGAGCTGTTGCACCCCCGACTTTCTGTCACTTCCCCATTATCCCGTAGAATGTAAGTCCGCATGGACATGGTCCTTTACCCTCTGTACCAGTCTGTCATTGTAAATTTGTTTACTGTAATGATATCCATAACTTTGTATGTAACCCCTTCTCATGTACAGCACCATGGAATTAATTGCGTTATATAAATAAATAATAATAATGATAATAATAATAATAGACAAACATGTTTTAAAAGTTATAAGACCATTTCTAAGCAGCTTGATGTTCCTGTGACTACAGTTCCACATATTATTCAGAAATTTAAGCTCCATGGGACTGTAGCCAACATCCCTGGACGTGGCCACAGGGGGAAATTTGATGACAAATCAAAGAGACGGATAATACGAACGGTAACAAAAGAGCCCAGAAAAACTTCTAAACAGATTAAAGGTGAGCTTCAAGCTCAAGGAACATCACTGTCAGATCGTATCATCTGTTTTTGTATCAGCCAAAGTGGACTTCATGGGAGAGGACCAAAGGGGGCACAATTGTTGGAAAAAAATCATAAAAAAGCCAGACTGGAATTTGCCAAACTACATGTTGACAAGCCACAAAGCTTCTGGGAGAATGTCCTATGGACAGATGAGACAAAAATGGATTTTTTTTGGCAAGGCATATCAGCTCTTTGTTCACAGATGGAAAAATGAAGCATATCATGAATAGAACACTGACCCTACTGTAAAACATGGAGGACGCTCTGTTATGTTCTGAGGCTGTTTTGCTGCATCTGGTTGCCGTGACGTGGCGGGATGGCTTGTACATTATTTTGAACAAAATTATGTTTACTAAATACCCTTATTATTATTATTATTATTACCTTTATGCATTATTTGCAGTATATTTTTTACTTTTTAGTTCAGGATATTTTTGTTTTTTGTTTTGTTTTCTCTGGTTAATGGTCATGTGTTAATATGCACTTACATTGTGCATACACATTTACTTACTTTTCTCAGTTCAGATTTGTTTTTTATTCATTTCATTGTGCATTCAGTGCATACATGGGTGTGACCACCCTCTTTCTGAGCTGGGAAAGCCATCCAGTCTGGCCTAAGCTGTTACTAGTGGTTCAGCCGCTCGACCCTTAGGCTGGAGTCACACTAACCTGCGTAAAATACGGCCAGTATTTTACATGCGTAATACAGATGACAGACCCCTAAACAATGCTCCGTATGTCATCCATAATCAAGGTGTGGTCGCGTATTTTGCGCATGTAAGCATCCGTATGTAATCCGTATGGCATCCGTATGGTGAGATTTTCTCGCAGGCTTGCAAAATGGACATATAATGGAGCCCTATGACAGTTTTAATAAAGAAATGAAAGAATAGATATAGACACATAGAATGCATATATATATATATATATATATATATATGTATTCTATGTGTCTATATCTATTCTTCCATTTCTTTATTAAAACAGTCAGTGTGAGTTTACTGTATCGTGCACTGAATTGCCGGCTTTGCTAAAAGACACCGGGTGCGTATTTCTCGCAGGTCACATGTGTGCTCCGTGTGTAATCCGTATTTTTTGCGCACCCATAGACTTGCATTGGCGTATTACGGGCGTAGTACGCTGACAATCGCAGCATGCTGCGAGTGGCACGGAGCGTAGGATACTGAGGAGAAATATACGGCTGGTGCGAGGGACCCCATAGAAAATCATTTGTCCGTGTCTAATGCGTGCTTTTTGCGCCTCTCACTCTCCCGTATTCCTCGCCAGTGTGACTCCGGCCTTATTCACATTCACGCCACTTGGCAAGTGAAAAGGTTTTAAATGCTAGAGTAGGGACTGTCCCACAAGGGTTGCCGTGACGTGGCGGGATGGATTGTACATTATTTTGATCAAAATTATGTTTACTAAATACCCTTATTATTATTATTACCTTTATGCATTATTTGCAGTATATTTTTTACTTTTTAGTTCAGGATATTTTTGTTTTGTTTTATCTGGCAAATAATGTCTGGAATCTGTGCAGGGTACAATGAAATATCATGACTATCAAGGGATTCTAGAGAGAAATGTGCTGCCCAGTGTCAGAAAGCTTGGTCTCAGTCACCTCCCCTGCACCACATATTCAACTGCATCAGCACCATAGATACCGATACAGTTGAAAGCAATGATGGAGGAGGGAATGTCCTGTGATGCTCCCTCTCCCGTCATCCCTCTCTGCCTCTGATGCAGTGGGTGCGATGACATCATTGATCACGCATGATGCTGTGCTGATCAGTGGAGTTGCTGAGATGAGGAGGCGCACTGCAGCAAGAAATGAGGAGAGGTGAGTATTGTGTTTATTTATGGGGATGCATTACATTATATGGGGGCAGCATTACATTCTATGGGGCGGGCTGCATTGCATTCTATGGGGGCTGCATTACGTTTTATGGGGCTGCATTACATTATATGGGGGCTGACTGCATTACATTCTATATGGCTGGCTGTATTACACTCTATGGGGCAGCATTACATTCTATGGGGCTGCATTGTACTCCTGTATGGGACTGCATTGTACTATATGGAGGACTATGGTGTGTGTATTATACTGTATGGAAGGCTATTTGGTGCATTATGCTGCAAGAAGGACTATGGGTTGTTTATTATAATGTATGGAGGACTATGGGGTGTGTATTATACCGTACATAACACTATAGTGTATGCATTATACTGTACGGAGGACTATATGGTGTGTATTTTACTGTATGGGGGACTATGGAGTGTGTATTATACTGTATGGAGGACTATGGGGTATGTATTATACTATATGGAAGACTATGGGGTGCATGATACTGTATGGAGGACTATGGGGTGAATTATACGCTATGGATAACTATGCTATATGTATTATACTGTATGGTGGACTATGGAGTGTGTATTATATTATGTGGAGGACTATGGGAAGCGTATTCTACTATGTGGAGGACAAGGTGGAGTGTATTATACTATGTGAAGGACTATGTGGAGTGTATTATCCTACGTGGAGGACTATGGAGAGTGTATTATACTCTGTGGAGGACTATGGGGAGTGTATCATAATATACAGAGGACAATGGAACATTTATTATACTTTATGGAGGACTTTGGGGAGTGTATTATATTATATGTAGAACTATGGGGTGTAAATTATGTTATATGAAGGACTATGGGGTGCATTATACTATGTGAAGGACTATTGGGTGTATTATACTAAACATGCAAAATGCTGCCTATTCATCAATAGGCAAATTGCCTCTTCAGAGAAAAAGATGACTTGAACTCTATAGCGCCACCTGTTGGAAGTAGAGATCCTCCATGTCACAATCAACCCTTTAAAGAGAATCTGTCACCCCATTTTAGCCCTATTAGCTGCCAGCACAAGCCATCAGGGGCTTATCTACAGCATTCTGTAATGCTGTAGATAAGCCCCCAATGTAACCTGAAAAATAAGAAAAACAAGTTAGATCATACTCACTGGGGGGCGCTGTCGGTTTCGGTGGGTGTCGCGGTCCGGCTCCTCCCATCTTCTAGCGATGACGTCCTCCTTCTTACTTCTGCCACATCCTGTGGAGGGCAGAGTAAAGTACTGCAGTGCGCAGGCGTCGGGAATGGTCAGAGACGTCCGGCGCCTGCGCACTGCAGTACTTTACTCTGCCATCAACAGGGCAGATAAAGTACGCCTGCATCGGAGCAGCGGCAGAAGTAAGAAGGAGGTCGTCATTGTATAAAGATGGGAGGCGTCGGAACGGACTGCGACACCCATCGGACCGGACCCCCGGGTGAGTATAATCTAACTTGTTTCTCTTATCTTTCAGATTACATCGGGGGCTTATCTACAGCATTGCAGAATGCTGTAGATAAGCCCCTGATGGCGGTGGCAGCAGCTGATAGGGCTAAAATGGGGTGACAGACTCCCTTTAACGAGTCTTGCAATATGACTTAGGATAAAAGCCAAATCAGTATCTCAATTTGCAGACATGGTGTTTCGGGCTACTGGTCCTCGTGAGTGCAAACTATGAGAACTGATTTGGCTAGGTGAGATGCTCTGGACTGTGGTCTAAGGGGTAAGGTTTCATAAAATTTGCCACAAATGTAATTCATAGAATCACAGAATCATAGACTGTTATAGTTGGAAGAGACCTCAAGGGTCATCATGTCGAACACCCTGCATGCAGGATTCACTAAAACCATCTCAGACACATGTCTGTCCAGACTCTGAAGACATCCATTGAAGGAGAACTCATCACCTCTCATGGCAGCCTGTTCCACTCATTGATCACTCTCACTGTCAAAAAGTTTTTCATAATGTCTAATCTGTATCGTCTCCCTTTCAGTTTCATTCCATTGCTTCTCATGTTTCCATGTGCAAATGAGAATAAGAATGATGCCTGTACACTGTGACTTCTGTTGAGATATTTGTAGACAGCTGCTTAGTCTCTTCTTAGCCTTCTTACTTGTAAGCTAAACATTCCCAGTTACTCTAACCTTTCCTCATAGGACAAATTTTGCTGTCTACTCACAACTCACTATCCTGGCAGCTCTTCTCATAGCTTGCTCCAGTTTTTCAATGTCTTAGCTATCCCTTCCAGCTTTGCATTGTCGGCAAATTTGATCAGTTTACCCTCTAATTCCTTATCTATACAATTTATTAAAAATGTTGAACAACACTGGGGCCTTGTGGTACCCCACTTGAAACACTCTTCCAATTGGATGTGCAACCATTTATTACCACTCTTTAATTGTGATCACTGAGCCAGTTAGGAATTCACCTAACCATAACCTTGTCAATCCCACACTTAGTCATTTTTTCAATAAATATTGTGTGAGATATATTATATGCTTTGCTGAAGTCGAGATATATTATATCTACTGGATTTCCCTGATCCACCCAGTCAGTGATTCCATCATAGAAGGAAATTAGATTAGTCTGGCACGACTTGTTTGCTTCAAACCTATGCTGGCTTTGGTTAATTAATGTTTTCTTATCCAAGTGCTTACATATATGATGTTGCTCTTTAATACATTTTTTAAATATCTTTCCTTCTACAGAAGTAAGGCTCACTATCCTGTAATTTCCTCGCTCCATCTTCTTTCTTTTTTTGAAGATAGGACAATATTTGCCCTTCTCCAGACTGAATCAATTCACTGACCTATTATAAAAGATTTAAAAAACTATCTTAATTTTCTATCATCATGATTGTACTGACTAACAGAATACCGTCAATATGACATTTTTACCTCACAGAAAGTAGAACAGATAACCTAAACCCAAAATTAGTAGCAGAATTGCTGCTTTTTCCAATTCCACTAACAAATAATTTTTTTGCCTTGCAATGTATTATATGTTAAACAAAAATTGCAATTAAACTATGCAAAATTTAGAAAGATCAAAAAGTTTACTAACTTTTTAGATCTGCAGTAAAAGAAAAGTCGTGCTCCTAACTTGGTGAAGTATATGATTTGAATAAAAAAAAAGCCCTTATCAACTGAATTAAACTATCTTTAATATTTTCTTGAAAGAGCTTTAGGAATTCACTTCAAATGCAACTTGAAAACCATTTACCATGGTGTTGACATTCAATGAGTACTTCCAGCAGCTGTTTTCAAATGATTTGTTTTTGGAAATGAGCCAGAGCAATTAAGATTAATTTTAGATGATTAAAATAGTCCTAAGCACTGGAGAGTTTTGGAGAATGGACCATTTGTGATTAAATTTTGTTTGAATTATTCTAAAATAAGACCATGCTAATAACTTCAGTAGTTCAAATTTACATAACTTGTAAGTATTAAGAAAATTATTACACAGCATGAACTAAAAGTCAAGACACGTGCTGGATTATTAGATTTCTGTTTTCTTGGACTAATGTTTGATCAGCCTGAAAATATTAAGAAAAATTAACATCCAACCACCAGAAGTTCAGAGCAGCTAAGGTATTGCTCATAAAATTAGTCAATGTTCTTTCATCTCCATCATGCAAACAGCCATGTACATTGAAGTTGCACAGAAGTGCACGGTCTGTGTAATAATGCTGATGCCTCCATAGGGAACTGTATGTCAACATTTTTTTCTCCTAGGTTAAACTCAGAAACAACCCATGTTCTACATGACCTGACACATTCTTCAATCTCAACAGTGCTTTACATGGCACTTTTAAGATACCGTCAGTAGAGTTGAGCGACTTTTGGTTTTTTAAACTGGTTTCACACTTGAGTTTTTTTCGCGGTATTTTAGTGCTAAAAAACGCATGCGATTTTTTTTCCTATACTTTGCATGGGATGCGCTTATGTGCGCATACACACGCGTTTGTATGTGTTTTTGCGCGCATGCGTTTTTTTGCGGTATGCGCTCGGGCGCACAAAATGCATCCTGTTGCATTTTTTGGGCGTCCGACTTGCCTCAAAAAAACGCATGCGCGTGCAATGCGTTTTTTTTACAGCAAGACACCCATTATAAGTCTATGGGTGCGCATATGTGCGCATTAGCATGCTTATGTATGCGTTTTTTTGCACATGCGTTTTTTTTTGTTAACCATGGAATTTAGGGTTTTTTTTGTTAGAGTTAGGGTTAGTTAAGGGGGTTTAGGGTCAGGTTTAGGGTCAGGGTTAGGGTTAGGGTTAGGGTCAGGGTCAGGGTTAGGGTTAGAGTCAGGGTTAGGGTTAGTAAAGTCATGGTTTGGGTTAGTGTGAGGGGCCACCTAATGTTTGGAAAAAACGCAAACGCGGTAAAAACGCACTAAAAACGCATACAAACGCATAAAAACACTGCGTTTTTTTCATGCATGCTCATAAAAATGCTTGAAAAAAACGCAGCAGTTGTATGCGTTTTTTCAATGCGTTTTTTTGCGGGAAAAACGCGCTGCAAAAAAAAGCAAGTGTGAAATTAGCCTTAGGGTCGCGTTTCGTTTCGTGAAACCCGACTTTTCCAAAAGTCGGGTCGAGCAAGATCGTCCGATTATAGGGAAAAGTCAGGGTCGTCCCGAAACACGAAACCCAATGTAAGTCAATGGGGAATAAAAGTCGGCAGTGAGAGGAGGACAGGAAACACACCAACAGTGCCCATTTGAATGCCAAAAGCATCAATTCTTCTTACTTAAGCTTGTCAACCTTAATTAACTTCATAATACAAGTTACGCACTGAAAAATGGGGGTTATTTGGCTACAGTTGTGGGGGGGGGAGGGCTGGCTCCAGGTTTTCATGTGCCCTGGGCGAAAGAGCGCCCCTTTAACACATACCACAACTCATCATGCTCCGATACGGCAGAGAAATAGCGGTATAGTACAATGAAAAATACTTCACTTTTTACATCTCATGACGAGGCCCATCTATTTCTCCAAACAGAATCATTGGTCCCATATAATGTTTGAAACAGTATATGATGAGCTCCACATAATGCTACAGTATATGTTGGTCCCCATGGATGAAGCTCCACTGTCTTATGGGCCCAACTAATGCTCCAAACATAATGGGCCCCATTTCTAATGCTCTAGTGTATAATGGGCCCTGTAAATGCTGCTCCAGTGTCTGATGTCCACCTTTGGAATGTTCCAGTGTATGGTGGGCCCCATCTATCATTCTCCAGAGTATAGTGCTCCCCAAAAATTGCTGTCCCAACATTGAAAACAGTCAAATAAGTCTCCTCGCTAGGGAATCCCTGTACTTGTCTGGACTCCTCGTCGTCCCCATCTTCCATCTCACTGCACAGTATTTCAACTTTGCAAGTGCTGTGATCCTGAGCAAGCAGGGGGGGCCCACTCGTTGGCGACGGCACTGGCACAGGGCCCCTGATAGTACGGTGGTGTGTCTGATGGCGGGTGGGCCAAACCTGCACTTTCATCTGCAGCTTCCTCTTTGTCACCGTGTAAGATGGAACTGTATATGGGAAGGGTAACCTGAGTTTCATCAGGGTCAGATTCAGGCCGTGTAGCGTGCGAGGGGAATGTAGTGGTCTGGGTCAATGTACCAGCAGATTCATCGAGCAGTGGCTGGGCATCAGTGCACTTGTATCGCCCCCAGGAGTACGGTCCCACAGTGGCATTACCTTCTTCCTAGGGAGTGTGATGTCATGCTTGGGAGCAATGAACGATCTCTCTAGCAGGTTAACTGATTGGGCGGCGTTATTCCCACGAGTCATGACCCTCCAAACAGCGTTCATGAAGGCAAAGTGTTTGTTTTACGTGGGCAGTATGGTTGCAAAGCTGAACCTTAAAGGAATGTCCAGAAGGGCACCACCAGGAGTGGAGCCTACGGTTAAATTCGACTCCACCTGGGAAACCTCAACCATGCCAGCTACAGAACAGATGCACACATTGCAAGCTTAATTCCGTTAACGAACGAGACTCCGTCATGCCCCGCGGTCCGAGTCCGGCTTACTAGAGGGACACGTGAGGCTCTGGCACATGAGATTGGCTAATAACTGGTGTGTCATGCCCTTACATGTCCGTGGCTGCATGTGCGCTACACTGAAAAGGCCAGCGTTTGTCGCTTACAGGTGCAGATAACCCGCTGAACAACGTTAGTGATGGGGATCACTGATTACAATTATTACCCGCGAACAATGATTTCCCAGTAAGTGCAGGTCAACCGCAGTTCCGGAATTAGGCCTAACCGTCATTCCTGAAAAAATGAAAAACTTACGTGTGCAAACCACAGGTGCTGTAGCTTGCTTAACAGCTCGCCAGCCGTTCTCACGCCCAGTATGGATTACACGTGATTGCACAAAGGTGAGAAAGGGTACCGTATCCCCAGATAACATGTATGGATAGCGTACACATTCAAAATATATGTCTATATATCAGGAGGCAGGCTCAGACTGTGTTAGGCCCAGTATGGATTGCACGTGATTGCACAAAGGTTAGAAAGGGTACCGTATCCCCAGATAACATGTATGGATAGTGTACACATTCAAAATATATGTCTATACATCAGGAGGCAGGCTCAGACGGTGTTAGGCCCAGTATGGATTACATGTGATTGCACAAAGGTTAGAAAGGGTACCGTATCCCCAGATAACATGTATGGATAGCGTACACATTCAAAATATATGTCTATACATCAGGAGGCAGGCTCAGACGGTGTTAGGCCCAGTATGGATTGCACGTGATTGCACAAAAGTGAGAAAGGGTACCGTATCCCCAGATAACATGTATGGATAGTGTACACATTCAAAATATATGTCTATACATCAGGAGGCAGGCTCAGACGGTGTTAGGCCCAGTATGGATTGCACGTGATTGCACAAAGGTGAGAAAGGGTACCGTATCCCCAGATAACATGTATGGATAGCGTACACATTCAAAATATATGTCTATACATCAGGAGGCAGGCTCAAACGGGGCCAGGCACAGTATGGATTTGACGGCCCAGACTACACAGAGGAGGAGCAGGGAGAGGTAAAGATTGCAAATGCTGGGGCCCTGCCCAAGCATGGGGGGCCCACTCGTGGGCGTCGGTACTGGCACTGGGCCCCTCATAGTACGGCGGTGTGTCTGACGGCGGGTGTGCACCACCACCATCAGAGACACTTGATTGCACTATGAGGGACCCTGTGCCAGTGCCCGCGCCCAAGAGTCGGCCTACCCACCTGTCCAGGGCAATGGCACTCGCACAGTGTCGTGCGCTAGGTGGTGACCCCGGCCATGGGGGGGAGGCAGCACAGTTAGGGAGCTTTAGAAAGTGGCATATGTTGATGTTGGACATTCAGCTGATGCAAAAGGTGAAATAGGTCAAGTCCCAGGAAGAGGTGGACCAAAACAAGCCATTTTTCTGTCACCCTATGTGTCATCAGGGGAAGGTGGGACAAAATCCTTGGAAACCCATGCGTGGTTCATTTTAATGAAGGTTAGATCATCCACATTTTGGGTTGACAGATGGGTCCTTTTTTCTGTCAGGATTGATCCAGCTGCACTGAAGACTCTTTCCGATAGCACACTTGCAGCTGGGCAAGCGAGCTTCTGTAAGGCATATTGTGCCAATTCAGGCCAGGTGTCCAGTTTAGCGGCCCAATAGTCAAAGGGGAATGACCTGTGTGGGAGAACATCGATATGGGAGGAAAAGTAGTTTGTAACCATAGTTGACAACTGCTGTCTCCTGTCACTTTCCATCGATGCAGTATTACCAGTTGTGTGAGCGGTACTTGAAAAATCAGTCCACAACATTGTCATGAAACCCCTGTCTCCAACGCCACTTCTGCTGTGTGCACCACGAACACCTCTGCCAAGCTGACCCCGGCCCGTACGGCTCGTGTGAGAACCATCACCGCTGCTGTGTGCTGGGAATGCCTCAAGCAACCGATTTACCAGAGTTGCTTGTTTATTAGCCAGTATTAGGTCAAGGTTCTCCTGTGGCATGATGTTTTGTAATTTGCCTTTATAGCGTGGATCCAGGATGCTGGCCAACCAGTAGTCGTCATTGTTCATCATTTTGGCAATGCGGGGGTCCCTTTTTAGGATCTGCAAGGCATAATCTGACATGTGGGCCAATGTTCCCGGTGTCAATGATGCACTGCGAGGGCTGGTTGGAGGAGCACTTTCTGGCAAATCCACATCCCTCCAGTCACGCACAAACCCTGTACCAGACCTTGCCACGCCAACATTTTCACTTGCCCCACGAGATGCATCCTCCTCCCCTAAGTAATCATCCCCATCATCCTCCTCCTCCTCCTCCTCCTCTTCTTCCTCCACCTCGTCCAGGAGAGGTCCCTGAGCAGACAATGGCTGAATGTCATCAAGGATTCCCTCCTCCTCTTCCTCCTCATCAACATTGGCTGCAGAAGCCTGCTCCTTAAGGTGCGTCAAAGTTTGCATGAGCAGACGCATAAGTGGGATGCTCATGCTTAGGATGGCGTCGTCTGCGCTTACCAGCCGTGTGCATTCCTCAAAACACTGAAGGACTTTACAGAGGTCTTTCAGCTTCGACCAATGCACACCTGTCAACTCCATGTCTGCTCTCAAAGTGCCTGGCCGTGTATCCTCCAACAAATGCATTATGGCCTGCCTCTGCTAGCACAGCCGCTCCACCATGTGCAGGGTGGAGTTCCACCTTGTTGCAATGTCAATAATGAGGCGGTGGTTGGGAAGGTGGAGCAATCGCTGCAGCTTCTGCATACGAACGGAGTGTACAGGCGACCGGCGGATGTGCGCGCACAGTCTTCGCACCTTCTGGAGCAGGGCTTTTAACTCCGGATAATTTTTGAGGAAGCACTGCACCACCAGGTATGTGGCTGAGTTTTGAAAGGGCTGTGGCTGCCACAAAATTACGGCCGTTATCACTAACTACCTTGCCTGCCTCAAGATGTACACTGCCCAGCCATGACTCAGTTTGTCGCTTCAAGTACTCGGCCAGCACCTCGGCGGTGTGTCTGTCGCCCAAACACATCATCTGCAACACAGCCTGCTGACGCTTTCCACTAGCTGCTCGATAGGGGGACACCTCGTGTGCAACAGTGGCAGCTGCAGATGGAGTGCTCGTACGACTGCGCTCTGTGGACGAGCTTTCGCTTCTGGAGGAGGAGGAGGAGGAGGGTCGAACGCCTACAGCCAACTGTTTCCTATACCATGGGCTAGGCAGCACTGTCCCACCACCGCTGTCCCCTGTGGACCCTGCATCCACCACATCAACCCAGTGCGCAGTGATGGACACGTAACGGCCCTTGCCATGCCGACTGGACCATGCATCAGTTGTGAGGTGCACCTTTCCGCTCACTGACTGCTTGAGTGCATGGACTTTCACATGATGGTGGAGGGCTGGGATGGCTTTGCGAGAGAAGAAGTAGCGACTGGGTAGGTCATAGCGTGGTACTGCATAGGCCATGAGTTCGCAGAAAGCTGCGCTTTCCACCAACCGAAAAGGCATCATCTCAAACGAGATTAGTTTGGCAATGTGGGCGTTCAAACCCAGTGTACGCGGATGAGAGACTGAGTACTTTCTTGACCTACTCATAGTGTCTGGGAGGGTGAGCTGGACTTGAGAGCTGCATATGGTGGAAGTAGCGGTGGACAGGGCGGACTGAGAGAGGGTTGATGATGGTGATGGAGTTGGTGTTCTTTCTGATGGCCTAGAATCAGTCTTTCGTTGATATAACAGTGGGATTCCTTGACTGCTGTGGCCTTGCAACGACACCTCAACATTTGCTGCTGTGCTAACCGGTGGGCTTACAGTGGGGGAAACAATGTAGCGTTGCTGACTACCTTCTTTGTGATCAGTTGCACATGTGGCACTTGAGGTTTGGTGTTGTGTCCACGCTTGCAAGTGCATGCTGGTTAAATGTCTAAGCATGCAACTGGTATTCAAATTTTTCAGATTTTTCCCTCGGCTAAAGGTCTTTGCGCACTTCTTACAGATAACCTTGGCCTGATCATGAGGATTTTGTTCAAAAAAGTGCCACACTGCACTCTTCCTACTTTGGCAGACATTTTGCGGCCTAGCACGCTGTGATTTTTTGACCCTCTGGACAAGCTGTCCAGCAACTCTTTTGATTTTTGGAACCTATCTTTGGAGTGCTCCGGGCCTGCCAGATAACAGCTGTTGCGATGTCGATGTCTGCTGTGGATGCTCCTCATCTGAGCTATTGGAAGCAGCACCCTCTTCCCCCAATGGATGCCAATCTGGGTCAACAACTGGGTCATCCATCACCTCCTCTTCAATGTCATGTGCACCTTCCTCTGTGTCACCGTGTATGGTGGTATAGTGTGCGGGAAGGGGCACCTGAGTCTCATCAGGGTCAGAATCTGGCTCTGTACACTGTGAGGACAATGTAGTGCTCTGAGTGAATGTACCAGCAGAATCATCCATCAGCGGCTGTGCATCAGTGCACTCCATGTCAGATTCATCTTGGCCTGGGTAATTCACCATTTGACTTGATAATCCAGGCATGGTATGTGAAAACAGCTCCATGGAGTAATCAGTAGTATGGCCTGCGTCATCCTTCAATCTTGGTTGGGGTGAAGGACACAAGGAAAGGTGTGGTTCATGAACATGAGCCTCCAATGACGACTCAGTGCTTTTACTTTTTACAACTGAAAAAGAGGAGGCAATAGAGCTGGAGGCTGAGTCAGCAATGTAAGACAAAACTTTTTCCTGATGCTCTGGCTTTAAAAGCGGTTTGCCAACTCCTAGAAAACTAAGCCTTCGAAGCCTTATGGAGCCAGACGATGACGCAGGCTCAACACCTCCTGCATTCGGTCCTATTTTGCTCTTGCCACTACCATCAGATACACCACCAACACCATCATTACCAGCTGCCAACCCCCGCCCAATTCCACGGCCTCTTCCACCAGCCTTCCTCATTTTTGGTAGAAATGTAGACAAAATCCAACAAACTATATAGTAATGTAAAACAAGGTACAAGGTGTCTACAGGACAGGGGAGATTTTGAATTTCTGCTCACACTAGTGGACACTTTTGGATTGTGTGAGGCCCACTGAATATCTGAGCGCTATGTCACAGGCTCGATGGCACAGCTGTGACCAAAGTGACTAGAGGATAAGTGAGATTTTGAATTTCTGCAGACACTTGTGGACACTGGACACTTTTGGATTGTGTGAGGCCCACTGAATATCTGAGCGCTATGTCACAGGCTCGATGGCACAGCTGTGACCAAAGTGACTAGAGGATAAGTGAGATTTTGAATTTCAGCAGACACTTGTGGACACTGGACACTTTTGGATTGTGTGAGGCCCACTGAATATCTGAGCGCTATGTCACAGGCTCGATGGCACAGCTGTGACCAAAGTGACTAGAGGATAAGTGAGATTTTGAATTTCTGCAGACACTTGTGGACACTGGACACTTTTGGATTGTGTGAGGCCCACTGAATATCTGAGCGCTATGTCACAGGCTCGATGGCACAGCTGTGACCAAAGTGACTAGAGGATAAGTGAGATTTTGAATTTCTGCTCACACTAGTGGACACTGGACACTTTTTGGATTGTGTGAGGCCCACTGAATATCTGAGCGCTATGTCACAGGCTCGATGGCACAGCTGTGACCAAAGTGACTAGAGGATAAGTGAGATTTTGAATTTCTGCAGACACTTGTGGACACTGGACACTTTTGGATTGTGTGAGGCCCACTGAATATCTGAGCGCTATGTCACAGGCTCGATGGCACAGCTGTGACCAAAGTGACTAGAGGATAAGTGATATTTTGAATTTCTGCAGACACTTGTGGACACTGGACACTTTTGGATTGTGTGAGGCCCACTGAATATCTGAGCGCTATGTCACAGGCTCGATGGCACAGCTGTGACCAAAGTGACTAGAGGATAAGTGAGATTTTGAATTTCTGCTCACACTAGTGGACACTGGACACTTTTGGATTGTGTGAGGCCCACTGAATATCTGAGCACTATGTCACAGGCTTGATGGCACAGCTGTGACCAAAGTGACTAGAGGATAAGTGAGATTTTGAATTTCTGCAGACACTTGTGGACACTGGACACTTTTGGATTGTGTGAGGCCCACTGAATATCTGAGCGCTATGTCACAGGCTCGATGGCACAGCTGTGACCAAAGTGACTAGAGGATAAGTGAGATTTTGAATTTCTGCTCACACTAGTGGACACTGGACACTTTTGGATTGTGTGAGGCCCACTGAATATCTGAGCGCTATGTCACAGGCTCGATGGCACAGCTGTGACCAAAGTGACTAGAGGATAAGTGAGATTTTGAATTTCTGCAGACACTGGACACTTTTGGATTGTGTGAGGCCCACTGAATATCTGAGCGCTATGTCACAGGCTCGATGGCACAGCTGTGACCAAAGTGACTAGAGGATAAGGGAGATTTTGAATTTCTGCAGACACTTGTGGACACTGGACACTTTTGGATTGTGTGAGGCCCACTGAATATCACAGCGCTATGTCACAGGCAGAAATTGGCTAGTGTATCACAAACTACAAGGTGTATGTAGAATTGGGCAGAGTAGGAATCTCCCTAGAGTGCAGGTCTGTAAGAACGGAACATGTCCTCGACTTATTCTCACAGAGTGACACAGATAGCTTCACTGTGGCTGTGATAACAGTCGTTACACGGTACTGTGTGAGGAGCGTACACTGCTGTATGGTGTGAAAAAATGCACGCTCAGTACCTCAGCAGGACAAAAAAAAAAATTGGGTTTGCTTTTAAAAAAGCAGTTTGCAGCTCAGTACCTCAGCAGGACAAAAAAAAAAATTGGGATTGCTTTTAAAAAAGCAGTTTGCAGAGCAGTGGGTAAACAGCAATGCAGCTGTCAGGAAGCCTTAGTAGGCAGCCCAACAACCAACACCACTGATACACCACAATATAGCCTCCCCTTGCACTGCACACACAGTGACTGGTGTGTTGTACAGGCACAATCGCTAGCAGCAGAAGCAGTTTTTTTTTCTTCTTCCCTGCCTAACACTCTCCCTACAGAATCAGCAGCAACCTCTCCCTATGCTAAGATCGGCAGAAGTAAGATGGCGGTCGGCGTGCAAGCCCTTTTATACCCCCTGTGACGCCCACCAAAGCAAGCCAATCACTTGCATGCCCTTCTGAAAGATGGTGGTGACCCGTGCCTATGTCATCACGTTGCCCACAGTGTCTGTGGATCCTGATTGGCTGAAAAAGCGCAAAACAAACTTTTGAAATGCGACTTTGGCGCGTAAGTCGCCGACCTCGTGGCCGACCTCATCCTAGGGTCGGGTTTCGTTTCATGAAACCCGACTTTGCCAAAAGTCGGCGACTTTTGAAATTTTTCGACCCGTTTCGCTCAACTCTAATCGTCAGTCATCAAGGACCTCCAACTTGCTCCTCGGTAGACTTGTACCATCGATGGTGGTGGCATACTCGCATACAATTTTATCCCCAATCACATGCAATGAATGTTTGCAGTGTATGAAATACTGTAAAGGTTAATAAGTGCATTAATTGCTGCCATGGTGCTCAGGTCAATATTTTTGAACTACTGTATCATGCAGTGATTCTCCAAGTATGCTTATGTGACTGTTGTATGTAAACACTACCCTTACATTCACATGATAGCAATGCTTCTATTACTGCTTTGGCTAGTCCTTGACTACAGTGGTCACATCTTAAAGGGAACCTGTCACCCCCCCAGGGCCTTTTTAAGTAAAAGAGCCACCTTCAGCAGCACTAAGGCTGCATTCTGTGAAGGTGGCACTTATGTTTCTTATCCCTAGGAACGCTGAAATACAGACTTTTCTAAATTGCCCGCCATACCTCTATTGTCCTGGAGGTATGTTTTCTCCCCCTGTGTCAACCGCCTCAGAACCATCAATCATCTCCCTCTTTCCATTGATCTTGGCCCCCCCAGCCTAAAAACAGCAGCCCCCAGCTGCCCAGAAAAGGCACATCTATTAGATGTGCTTATTCTGGAGTTTTGCCCGCTTCTTCCCACTTGCCCTGTAGCAGTGGCAAGTGGGGTAATAAGGGGTTAATGTAACCTTTCTATTGTAAGGTGACATTAAGCCCGAATTAGTAATGGAGTGGTGTTAATAAGACACCTATCCTTACTAATCCTAGAATTACTCAAAGGTTAAATAAACACACACACAATAAGAGCAAAGTATTTTAATGAAAGAATACACCACACACATTTTTTAAATCTTTATTGCACTCTTCATTCCATTGCAACGCCTTTGTTCTCCTGTAAAAAAAAAGGTTAAAATAATAAACCAAACATATATATTACCTGTCCAGCGCTCAGTCACATCCCACGGCGTAATCCATCTCGGGGGTTATTCAGTTCACAGGCGGAGCGCTACTAACACAGCTGCTCTGACTTTAAACTACTGTAGAATGAATGGAAGCAACCGGCGCATGCTCAGTAACTAGGGGTGATGTTACCGCTCATCACTGAGTCTGCGCTCTGCTTCCATTCATTCTACCGTAGTTTACAGTCAGAGTGGCTGTGATATTTGTAGACAGCTATTATGTCTCCTCTTCTTCTTTTTTGCATTCTAAATGTCACGCTGCAGCTCTGAAGGTAAATGCATACTCCACAAGATGGTAGCAGAGTGGAGGGAAGACTGAAATAATGCTCAGAGCAGTCCAGAAGCACTGCAGCAAGGTTACCACCAGGTGGCAGAAGAATAATCAAACAAGCTGGGTCGATACCAGAGAGTAGGGCAGTACAAATGAAAATATCATACACAGAGTCAGAAGAGTGCCAAAAAGGTCAGTACTGGTCAGAAGAAGAAATATACCAGAAGCAAGAGGCAGGAGTAGGTCAGAGTCAAAGCAGAGTTGGGTACTGGGGAGTCCAAATATGAAGGGAAATACTGAGTCAGGATGGGAAGAGGGGAATGAACAGATAAGGGCACAGTCAGCAAAACACAGCTGGACAAATCAGGGTATAAGCAGAGTCAGCTACTCACGCCGTTGGCAGAAAATAAAAGTGACATTGCCTACAGGAAGCAGCACATAGAAAACCTCCTGTCTTAGCTGCTATTGTGCTTTTGCCAGAACCAGCCTATGCACCACCACCATAAGTACCAGCCGCGCTCCCCGCCCATGTCCGCAGCCTCTTCCACCATACTTCCTCATGTTTGGGAAAATGTACCAAAAATACCAGCAGAGAGATGGTACTGTATGAGGAGCGTCCAGCTGTGTAAGGTGTATTAAAAAATTAAATCTACGTATATATTTTGCTAGTCACAGACGCTCTCCCAGTATGTATTTGACTGTTATCCAACAAGCAGATATACGGTACTGTATCAGAAGTGTACAGCTGTATACGTATTTTGTGTAACTAACAATCTCCGTATATGTATTTACGGAGTGTCACACACACACTCTGACTCTGTATAGATGTGACTGTAATGTGAACAGCAGATATACAATACTGTTTGAGAATCGGACAGCTCAATACGGTGTATGGAGAAATGGAAATGTCCATATATGTATTTACAGAGTGTCACACACACACGCTGACTCTGTATAGATGTGACCGTAATGCGAACGGCAGATATACAATACTGTTTGAGAACCAGACAGCTCTATACAGTGTCTGTATGGAAAATTTTAAATCTCTGTCTACTTTTATATGGAGTGACAAACGCTGTCTCTGTATAGCTTTGACTGTAATCAAACAGCAGATATACAAAACTGTTTGAAAAGCGGACAGCTCTATACGGTGTAGGTCTGGAAAAATGGAAAATCTCCTCTTTTTGTTTTTCCAGAGTCAAACACAGATAGCTTGTATTTGTCCGTGATAACAGCCTGTACACCGTAGTGTGTGAGGAGCGTACACCGCTATACGGTGTCTGTATAGAAAATTGTAAACCTCCGTCTATTTTTATACGGAGTGACACACGCTGTCTCTGTAAAGTTTCTGTTAGGCGTCAGATTCCTGCAGCCGCACAGCAGGAGTACAGAGCCATACATCCAGCGGTCTCTCATTTCTTTCCGACCGCTCAGGGACCTGTACAGCAATCTCGGCGATCCAGGCGCCCTGTTCAGACCAGCTCTCTGCATCTGGATGTTGCTGTTACCTCTGGACCAGCAATGGTAGCGCAACCTGCTTTGCAGGAAACCACTCCAAAGGCTAAGATCTCTCGCTGCGCTACTGCACATACCCACGAGACGATCTCCCAGTGGAGATTGGGGGTCACGTGCTCAGGTCCTTGTCCTGATCTGTTTGGCCCATCTCAGAGGTCTGGAAGGTCCCGGAAGCGCATGGCTATAAAAGGCCCGCATGGCCGCTCGGCCATGCGCTAGTATAGACTATACTTGCTATGTGTGAATGGTGATGGATGTATGATTCTGTTGACTGACTCATTATAAAACCCCTTCCCTCTGATATTACGCACATGGATATGGAATTAGAGTTATAGTCAGCGCCAGTCAGTGGCAATCCATACGCCACAGTGCATACCGCACCGCTACACTAGCGTCCGATAGTGTGATGCCTCACAGCACTGTCGTACAGCGGCAGTAGTTACCGCCGCGCTGCAGTTAGCAGCACTTACCGGCGTCCGCGGTATCAACACCGCACGCACGGAAGGTCAAGACGGACACCGACCTCTGCCTTGGACCGTGTCCTGTGACCATATACCGTGTGTGCATGCCAGCTGAGACCTGTGAAGCTAACAGGCTCGGCTTTTTTGCTTTAGTTATACTAAAGCGCCTCTGTGAGTTTAACAGAGTCCGCTCTGCGCATCTCGTGTGATGTTTAACCCGAGCGCAGTATACCGCCATATAGCGAGTCTGCCATTACTCAGCATCGGTTGTTACACCTACTGCATGGTGGACCCCGGGCGGCAAATGCACTTCCTATTATTTATAATTAGTGCGCTCCGCCATCCCTAACATTATACTAGTGCCAGGGTCTGGCTAGTAATGGCGGACCTGCAGCAGTTGCAGCGGTACATTCGGCAGCTGGAGAGCAGGTTGGCGGCTATCGAGAGCTCCACCTCAGCTGCGAATGCTACGGTAGCCGCTGCTCAGGCTGTCACAGAGGCTGTCTCACGCGTGCCCACACTCACGCCTATGCTGACAATATCTCGCCTCCCGCTCCCCGTAAAGTTTTCGGGTGACAGCGCCACCTGTAGGGGATTCGTGAGCCAGTGCTCTATCCAGCTTGAGTTACTGGTAGCACAGTTCCCTACAGAGCGGGCTAAGTTGGGGTTTATTGTTTCTCTTTTATCTGGCAGGGCATTAGAGTCGGCTACGCCATTGTGGGAGTCGTGGTTCGGGGGGCTGCTCAATTCCTCGCGGCTCTGAAGCAGGTATTTTGGGAACACGGATCACGCACGACACCTCTCTCCAATTATTGGCCCTAACACAGGGGTCTCTCTCGGTCAGCCATTATGCCGTCCGATTCCGGACATTGGCTTCCGAACTAGAGTTGCCCGATAAAGCACTCATCCATGTGTTTTGGAGAGGGTTAGCAGAGCATGTCAAAGATGCTGTAGCAGCCAGAGAGGTCCCCACAAGTCAGGAGGAAGTGATTGCCATCACCACCTGCATTGATCTCCGGTTTACGGAGCGCGGGCTGGAACGTGCAACTCAGACGAAGGGTTAACTTGGCTCCCACCTACACCGAGACACTACGATCTCCCGCTCAGGAGCTTACATCCTCCGAACCTATGGAGGTGTCTCGCACCGGCCCCAAGCCATGTCCGGTGTGAAGCTCCGCACGTTGTTACCAGTGCTGGCAGTTTGGTCACTCGGCTAGCGCGTGTCATCTGCGGTCAGAAAAACGATCATGTCCAGTGGTCGTAGGTGGTGGTCAGGCAAATATGAAACCCTTTTCTTCCAAACCGGTATTCCGAGGGACATTAGATAGTGGGGCCTCCACCTGCGAGGTAGAGGTTACCGTGGATTCCGGGGCTGAGGGGAACTTTATGTCCTCGACCTTCGCCCAGAAACATGCTATTCCACTGGTGTTACTGTGTCAACCTCTGACCATCAGGGTGGTTAATGGTGCACCTTTACCATCTCAGGTGATCCACCAGACAGCCCCACTCGGGCTCTCAATCTCACCCTCTCATCGTGAGATTCTGTCCTTGTTCATTTTGCCAGATGGCATCGACCAGGTGCTTCTTGGAGTTCCCTGGATCCGTTGTCACTCCCCTCATATTGATTGGACTTCGGGGAATATACTCTGTTGGAGCAAGGACTGTGAGGGAAGGTGCCTGAGAGGCAGTGTTCAGGTAGCTTCCACTGAAGTGCCCGCGGATCTCTATGCGCTTCCTAAACCTTACCACCAGTAGGCTGACGTCTTCTCTGAAAAATCTGCGGAAACGCTCCCGCCGCACCGTCCTTACGATTGCCCGATAGATCTTCTGCCAGGCACAGAACCTCCTAGAGGCTGTGTGTATCCGCTGTCACTCCCCGAGACAAAGGCTATGTCTCAATATATCCGGGAGAACCTGGCTAGAGGTTTTATCAGAAAGTTGGTGTCGCCGGCTGGTGCAGGGTTCTTCTTCGTGCAGAAGAAGAGCAAAGAGTTACGTCCCTGCATTGACTACTGAGGCCTCAACGCCATAACAGTTAAAAACAAATACCCTCTCTCGTTGATCTCGGAGCTATTTGACAGGTTGCGAGGGGCCCGGATCTTTACGAAATTAGATCTATGGGGGGCGTACAACCTGATCCTCATTCGCGAAGGAGACGAATGGAAGACAGCCTTTAATACCAGGGAGGGCCACTATGAATATCTGGTCATGCCCTTCGGCCTTTGTAATGCGCCTGCTGTCTTCCAGGATTTCGTCAACAACGTCATCCGCGACATACTCTCCACCTCGGTGGTGGTCAATCTGGATGACCTCCTCATCTTCTCGCCAGATTTGACCTCCCACCCGAGAGATGTCTGCAGGTTCTTCGACCGTCTGCGGGCAAACTCTCTTTTCGCCAAGCTGGAGAAGTGCCAGTTTGAGCAGGAGTCCTTGCCGTTCCTTGGCTACATCATCTTGGCCCAGGGGTTGGCTATGGATCCGGCCAAACTGCAAGCGGTAATGGACTGGCAGGAACCACACTCACTCAAAGCGGTGCAGCGCTTCCTAGGCTTCGTCAACTATTACTGCCAGTTCATACCTCACTTCTCCACACTGGTAGCTCCTTTGGTTGCTCTCACAAAGAAAGGAGCTAATCCTAACGCTTGGTCTGAATAGGTCTCCAAGGCCTTCTCGTCTCTAAAATCCCATTTTGCTGGCACTCCCATCTTACTTTCGTCATTGCAGGAGCAGTCCTTTTCCAGAAGGATGCTCAAGGTCGGAAGCATCCCTGCTTCTTCTTCTCTAAGACCTTCTCACCGGCTGAGAAGAATTACTCCATCGGGGACAGGGAGCTGCAAGCAATGAAGATGGCCTTTTCCGAGTGGAGACATCTCCTGTAGGGAGCCTGGTTTCCCTTCCAGGTGTATACGGACCATAAAAATCTGGTCTATTTACAAACGGCCCAGCGCTTGAACTCTCGTCAAGCTAGGTTGTCGGTCTTCTTCTCCCACTTCTGCTTTCCCTTGCGCTATCTATCTGGAGAGAAGAACGTCCGTGCGGATGCTCTCTCGCACTCGGTGATCTCAGCGGAGGAAGGGGAGGCTGAGACACGGCTAATTCTCCCTTTGGAGAGCTTTACGATCGTGGCTTCAGTTGCTCTCGAGTCAGTGCCACCGGGCAAGACCTTTGTGCCTCCTCAGCTATGGCCGGAGGTTCTCGCCTGGGCACAGGCATCCAGGGTGGGTGGTCACTTTGGCAATAAGTGGACCACAAAACTCCTGACAAGGTCGTATTGGTGGCCGCACATGGCTCGAGACAATAAGGAATACATACAAGCATGCACCTCGTGTGCACAAAACAGGTTCTCCAGACAGAGGCCGGCTTGGTTATTGTACCCTTTGCCGGTGGCACATAGACCTTGGGAGATGGTTGGCATGGATTTTGTGGTTGGCCTGCCCAAGTCTGGTGGCAGTATGGTCATCTGGGTGGTCACCGACCATTTTTCTAAAATAGTGCATCTGGTGCCACTCGCACGGTTTCCTTCCGCTCGTGGTCTTGCCACACTGTTCATAAAACATGTATTCTGTCTGCATGGCATGCAGGACAAAATTGTTAGTGATCGAGGTCCCCAGTTTGTGTCCTGGTTTTGGAGGGAGCTCTGCAGCCTACTCAGCATTGAGCTAAACCTGTCCTCCTCTTACCATCCCAAGACTAACGGCTTGGTTGAGAAAGCCAACCAAACCTTGGTCACGTACCTGCGGCAATTTGTCTCTGACTGGGCATCCTTGCTACCATGGGCTGAATTTGCCCTGAATAATGCAGTCGCTGATTCCACTGGTCAGACGCCGTTCCTTCTACATCCGCGCATCCCTGTCCCTATGCCAGTGTCCTCCGCTGCCTCCAGGGTGGCAGACTGGGTAGTGGAGTCTCGCGACATTTGGGATCGCACTCAGGATGCTATTCATGCCTCTAAAGAAAGAATGAGGGCATCCGCCGACACAAATCGGCAACCCGCTCCAACCTTTTCCCCCAGCGTCATGGTGTGGCTCTCTGCTCGAAACATCAAGCTGCGGGCCAAGTCGACCAAGTTCACACCGCGATACATCGGACCTTTTAAGGTTCTCGAGCGAATCAGCTCGGTGGTCTACCGCCTGGCTCTTCCTCCACAATTAGCCATTTCTGACGTTTTCCACGTGTCCCTTCTCAAACCTGTTCACATGGCCCGGTTCTCTGAGTCATCTGCCGGGTCATAAGACTTGTCTTTGGACGAGTTTGAGGTTAACGCCATTGTGGGACGCAGGATTGTGCGTGGCAAAAAGTTTTATTTGGTGGACTGGAAGGGTCATGGTCAGAGGCCCAGACCTGGGAGCCAGTGGAGAACATCCACGCTCAGCTCCTGATCGTGGCCTTTGAGCGTAGCAAGGTTCAGAGGGGGGGCCCTAGGGGGGGGTAATGTTAGGCGTTGGATTCCTGCAGCTGCACAGCAGGAATCTAGAGCCATGCATCCAGCGGTCTCCCATTCCTTTCTGACAGCTCAGGGACCTGCTCAGCAATCTCGGCTATCCAGGCGCCCTGCTCAGACCAGTTCTCTGGGTCCAGATGTTGTGGCCACCTCTGGACCAACAATGGTAGCGCAACCTGCATTGCAGGAAACCACTCCAGAGGTTAAGTTCTCTCGCTGCGCTACTGGGCATGCCCATGAGATGATCTCCCAGTGGAGATCATGGGTCACGTGCTCTGGTCCTTGTCCTGATCTGATTGGCCCATCTCAGAGGTCTGGAAGGTCCCGGAAGTGCATGGCTATAAAAGGCACGCATGGCCGCTCGGCCATGCACTAGTATAGACTATACTTTCTATGTGTAAATGGTGACGGAGGTATGATTCTGGTGACTGACTCATTTGAAACCCCTTCCCTCTGATATTACGCACGTGGATAAGGAATTAGAGTTATAGTCAGCGCCAGTCAGTGGCAAGCCATACGCCACAGTGCATACCGCACCGCTACACTAGTGTCCAATAGTGTGATGCCTCACGGCACTGTCGTACAGCGGCAGTAGTTACCGCCGCGCTGCAGTTAGCAGCACTTACCGGCGTCCGCGGTAGCGACGCCGCACGCATGGTAGGTCAAGACGGACACCGACCTCTTCCTTGGGCCATGTCCTGTGACCATATACCGTGTGTGCACGCCAGCTGAGACCTGTGAAGCTAACAGGCTCGGCGTTTATGCTTGAGTTATAATAAAGCGCCTCTGTGAGTTTAACAGAGTCTGCTCTGCGCACTTCGGGTGACATTTAACCCGAGCGCAGTATACCGCCATATAGCGAGTCTGCTATTACTCAGCAGCGGTTGTTACGCCTACTGCATGGTGGACCCCGGGCAGCGAATGCACTTCCTATTATTTATATTTAGTGCGTTCCGCCGTCCCTTACAGTTTTGACCGTCTTCAAACAGCAGATATACAAAACTGTTTGAGAAGTTGACAGCTCTATACAGTGTAGGTCTGGAAAAATGGAAAATCTCCTCTGTTTATTTTTCCAGAGTCAAACACAGATAGCTTGTATTTGTCCGTGACACCAGCCGGTACACGGTTGTGTGTGAGGAGCGTACACCGCTATATGGTGTCTGTATGGAAAATGGTAAATCTCCGTCTATTTTTATACGGAGTGACACACGCTGTCTTTGTATAGTTTTGACCGTTATCAAACAGCAGATATACGAAACTAGTTTAAGATTAACACACTGGCGCCAGTCCACTTGGACAGAGAAGGAAGGTCCACTAATCCCAGATGCAGCTGGTGAATAACAGGCTCTGTGCTGGTGCCTGTTTAAAAGAGCTAAAGCTGATAAGAAAAGAAATACACCGCACTATACTGGGAACTGAAAAAATAATAGAACTGCGTACTTACTTGCTGGTGTGTGAAAAAATCACGTGGTGGTGGATGTATAGCAGTATTCTGAGACTATTCACCTTGTCATAGATGTATATTGCCTTGCATTTGGATGCCAAAACTGCTGAGTAGATAATATAGGGTTAAATGGGGGTGAGCCCGTTAGTGTGTTACAGAGGAAACACACTAACGTGCTCCGGCCGTCATGTTTCGAGAGATAGCTACTCTCTTCAGCAGGGTTGACAATACCGACATGTTTCGAGAGATAGCTACTCTCTTCATCAGGAAGAGAGTAGCTATCTCTCGAAACATGTCGGTATTGTGCTGCCTTTGAGCCACCGTCTTACCCCCAGTGTGATGTCACGCTAGCCCTGCCCCATCACACGCCGAGTCCCTCAGCGTTGCTCTCGGCCGTAGCAATCGAGGCAGCGGCGGTCTCCACGTCCATACGGATTAGCAGCAGCAACCCCAGCCCCCACGCTGAGCACCCAAGCCTGCCTCACTGAGCACTGGCCCTGCAAGTAAGTGCACCAGAATTAAGCACCTCGTTCCACTAGTGGGCACAAGCTGTCACTAACGCTCATTCACTTTGCAGGAACTGTGCCATCATTTGTTTTGCACAGGATTAATCATTCTGACCTCGCCTGTTGAAATTGGCATGCAGTAAGGTCAGCATTCAGTTATTATCTCAAACATCTATTTATCCCCCTCTTTTTCATTTTATTTTTCAACTATTATATTTTTTTACATCAGAAACAGGCTGCAACATTCCAATCTTAATACTTGGCAATGGCTACATTTACAGCATGTATTTTATATGGTTCTGATTTCCTTAAGTGAGTAAATCAAGATTAGTTCATATTTTATTTTATTTTTATTTATTTATTTTTTTTTCCCTCTGTAACACACTAACGGGCTCACCCCCATTTAACCCTATATTATCTACTCAGCAGTTTTGGCATCCAAATGCAAGGCAATATACATCTATGACAAGGTGAATAGTCTCAGAATACTGCTATACATCCACCACCACGTGATTTTTTCACACACCAGCAAGTAAGTACTCAGTTCTATTATTTTTTCAGTTCCCAGTATAGCGTGGTGTATTTCTTTTCTTATCAGATATACGAAACTGTTTGAAAAGCGGACAGCTCTATACGGTGTAGGTCTGGAAAAATGGAAAATCTCCTCTGTTTGCTTTTCCAGAGTCACACACAGATAAGTTGTATTTGTCCGTGATACCAGCCAGTACACGGTAGTGTGTGAGGAGCGTACACCGCTATACTTTGTCTGTATGGAAAATTGTAAATCTCCGTCTATTTTTATATGGATTGACACACGCTGTCTCTGTATAGTTTTGACCGTTATCAAACAGCAGATATACGAAACTGTTTGAAAAGCGGACAGCTCTATACGGTGTAGGTCTGGAAAAATGGAAAATCTCCTCTGTTTGTTTTTCCAGAGTCACACACAGATTGCTTGTATTTGTCCGTGATACCAGCCGGTACACGGTAGTGTGTGAGGAGTGTACACCGCTATACAGTGTCGGTATGGAAAATTTTAAATCTCCGTCTATTTTTATATGGAGTGGTCTCTGTAAAGTTTTGACAGTAATCAAACAGCAGATATGTGATTAGGTCAGCTTACGCTGAGTCGACTTTTCTTTAGAGTGGACCCTCTGGGTCGTGTCATCCACCCACCTAGGGCGAGCTGACCTTGTGAGGAACCTCCCCTATACAGGGAGTGTCAGGGGCAAGACCTAGGGGGTGAGCCACCATGACTGCTGGCACCAGACGGCCGGCTCAGGTAGACACTAGGTACGAGTGGATGAGCAGAAAGCAAAACAAGACAAGACAAGGTATCTTCATTAAGACAACTTCAGGAAAACATTCAGTGCAAAAACGTGAGAACAAGCAAACACGGCAAGGTGCATGTGAGGGCACGCCAAGGTCCATTACATGGTACGAGCTAGGTGGCATGCCTGGGTATCAATGGCATCCGACTCCGGACAGCAGGCAACAATCAACAGGGTCTTCAGGTTCGGGATGTCAGGATCCTACGGTCCTGTGACTGCAAGGGGGAGGGGCTTAGCATCCTGCTTTCAGAGATGGCAGGACACTATACAGAAATTCTCAGAGTCAGGCAAAACGGAGGTCATACACAGAGATATTAGTAAAGTACCAGGGATGAGACAGAACGGATAGTCAGGGCCAAGCAGAAGTCAAAACCAAACAGACATAGAAGGTACCAAGCAGAATCCAAAGCAATATCCAGAGAACAGACAGAGTCGTACACAGAGAATCAAGCAACCAGAACAGCGCACAAACACACTCAGGGGTCACCACACAATGCCAAGGGCGAAAGTATAACTGACGGGTGATGGGAGCTTCCTGAGGCTATAAGAAGCTTTCCCAGAATCAATGAGAGGCCACCATAATAGGTCCCAGGTGTGCAGGTAAGAGTCTGCACTGAGATCAAAACATTAACCCCTGAAGTGCCAGTCACCCAGCACTAGTATCATGACACCGGAGCTCTGATGGTGATTGGCAGGATCCGGGCATCCGGCAAACCAGGGTACAGGCAAGGAGGCATGACAGATATCCAGGCATGGTGCGTGTTAGGGAACACGCCGAGATTCAAGGCAGGATTCCAGGCAGGGTGCGTTCTAGGGGCACACCAGGGTCCAGGGCAGGCAGCAAGGCAGGGTGCGTGTGTAGGGGACCCACCAGCGTTCAAAGCAAGGTGCAAGGCAAGGTGTATGTGTAGGGGACACGCCAGGGTTCAGAGTTCAACAAACAAGACAGGGTGCGTGTGTAGAGACATGCCAAGGCACAAGGTACAAGGCAGAGTCCTGCGCGTGCAGAGAGACACGCCAGGGTCAGGGTTCAAGGCAGAATCCTGTGCGTGCAGACAGGCATGCCAGGGTCAAGGTTCAAGGCAGAGTTCTGCATGTGTAGAGAGATACGCCAGGGTCAGGGTTAAAAGCAGAGTCCAGCATGTGCAGAGGACATGCCAGGGACAGAGTACAGGTTAGGACCTGTGCGTGCGAGAGGGCACGACAGGGGACATGGCAAGACCTGCGCATACTTTTACAGAAGCATGGGGAGGTATGCCACAGGGCAGTTGAGAGCCTGGGCGTGCTAAGAGAAGCACGGAGAGCACAGTGCAGAGACAGCGTGGGTGCAAGGAAGCACAGAGAGCACGGCTGGGTCACTGGCTAGCTGATCGGGCTGTAGCACAAACAGACGGGCAAGACTCCAGCGAACCCGGCTGGGGCATAGCAGGTGAAACAGCTGTCACTGACCGATGAGCACGGCTGAGGCACAAGCAGGTGGGCACGGCTAGGGCGGGCATGGCTGAGGCACAAACAGGAGGCTAGGAAGGCCAGGCACATGCAAAGGGCACACGAAGAAACAAGACAAGGCAAAGTAAGAAACAAGGCAAAGCTAGGCAGGGTACGGAACAATGAGCGGAATATAGGCAGAAACACAGAGCCAGGTCAGAGCTAGCAGCGGAGCGTAGACCGAAGCCCAGAGCCGGGTCAAGGGAAAACCTTGAGACTAGCATAGGAATGTGCAAGAGAGCACAAAAGGTAAGAGAGGAGGAATGGTGTGTGTGCCAGGAGGCACAACAGAGCACCATAAGTAAAAGGAGAGGAATGGTGCATGTGCCAGGAGGCACTACAGAGCACCATAGGTAAGAGAGGAGGAGTGGTGCGTGTGCCAGCAGAGCACCATAGGTAAGAGAGGAGGAATGGTGCGTGTGCCAGGAGGCACAACAAAGCACCATAGGTAAGAGCAAGGAAGAACAAGCAAAGACAGAGAACATAGGAAGGACCACAAGGCAAAGCATAGCAAAGGCAAGACATGGCAAAGCAGGCAAGGCAGAGAACATCGCAAGGACTACAAGTCCTAGCATGACAAAGACAAACCATGGCACAAGAGACAACACAAGACAAGGCACGAAACAAGAGGCAGAGTACAAGCACAGAGCGTGTGCAGAGACGCACTACAGAGCACAGTGCAGAGGCACAGAATGCAGGGAGCAACCAAGCAGACCAGGCAGCCATGCAGGGAAGCAACACGATACTCAGGCCCCGACCATAGGAAGGGGCGGTCTGATATAGCACCATAGCACCTGCACTTCCCGGTGAGGATCAGGGAAGGACTTCCGGTTCAGATCCTCTAGGATCATAGAGAGCATTGCTAGATCAGACTAGGCTGAACCATAGAGAAGGTCACATGATCAGGGGTTCCAGGAATACATAGAGGATTGCAGAATCAGACAGCGCTGGAAGGTCACATGATCAGAGGTTCCAGGAATACAGAGAATTGCAGAGTCAAAGCAGAGACGGATGGTTACCTAGCAACGGCGTGCAGCCGTGAGGTAAGGCGCGCGTGCTCACTGCTCCAGGCATTCTGCAGCACGAGACATAACTGGCATGAGAATTCAGTGCACGTGCACACCACTCCAGGAGTGATGCGGCATACCAGACATGGCAGGCATGATAGTTCTGTGCACATGCACACTGCCCCTGGGGTCTTGCCGATAACAGACATGGCAGGCATAACGGACATGGCGGGCATGACAAGATAGCAACATAGTAACATAGTAAAATACAGTAGTTATTAAGGTTGAAGAGAGACTTTAAATCCATCTAGTTCAACCCATATCCTATCCTAACCTGCCCTAACATGTTGATCCAGAGGAGGGCAAAAAAAAAACCCATGTGGCAAACAGTAAGCTTCACATTAGGGAAAGAAATTCCTTCCCGACTCCACATATGGCAATCAGACTAGCTCCCTGGATCAACGCAATATTAAAGAAACTAGTGTATATACCCTGTAATATTATACTTTTCAAGAAAGGCATCCAGTCCCTTCTTAAATTTTAGTAGGGAATCACTCATTACAACATCATATGGCAGAGAGTTCCATAGTCTAACTGCTCTTACAGTAAAGAATCCACGTCTGTGAGTATGCTTAAACCTTCATTCCTCCAGACGTAGAGGATGCCCCCTTGTCCCCGTCACAGGTCTAAGAGTAAAAAGATCATTAGAAAGGTCTTTGTATTGTCCCCGCATATATTTATACATTGTAATAAGATCACCCCTAAGGCTACTTTCACACATCAGGTTTTCGGCGTCAGGCGCGATCCGGCGTCGTGCCGGAATGCCGGATCCGGCAAATGTTTTGTAAAACCTGATGTGCCGGATCCGGTTTTCTGCCGGATCCGTCTTGTTCTTGACAGACAAAACCGGATCCGTCTCATCCGGTTCATCCGTTTTTCTATCCGTTTTTTCGACGGATTACGCCGGATCCGGTTTTTAAAATTGACCCTTGTGGCCCCTCAAGGCAGAGTACACTGGCAGGATGACAGAGTGTGAAAGATTTGTGCCCTAACCAAACTTGTGTACCTTCTGGACCAACAGTATATACCTTTGCCAACCAAAGTTGGCTATCTTGTCATGGTCTACTATTTTTAGCTTTAGGCCACAGGTGTGTACCTGGTTGTGTTTTATGCAAAGTATTTCACCTTTTAACAAAAGTTGTGTACATTGTTAGGAAATCACCAACAATAAACACAACTTTTTAGGTGAAATACTTTGCTTCAAACACAACCAGGAACACAACTGTGGCAAAAAGCTAAAATTTACCCACAGTTATACCTGGTTTTGAATACCTTTTTACCTTTGAAATACCCTGTATTTAACCTTTTTTTTAAACATAGTTCGCCGCAGAAAGAAAAGACAGACAACCATTGTGAAACGATAATTTAACTTTTATTTAAAATTTTTTTTTTTTTTGTAAAATGTTTTTAAAGTGCAAAAAACTTTTTTAATAAAGGTTTTAAACCCAATGGGCATTTTTATTAAAAAACACACATTACAAATCTGTGTATTGTGGGGTGGAAATACTGCTGGAGGGGCTGCGGGACACTTCGACACTGGGTGTGTGGAGAGAGGACTGGGATCGTGGTGGGGAAGGAACAGTTAGAGGTGAAGGTGTGGAAAAAACTACAGAATGGGTGGACATTTAGGAAGCAGAAGAGGTGGTGGGTGGTGGAGTGGAGGGTTGGGCAGGGACTGTAGGAGCAGATGATGTTGATGGAAAGTTGTATGGGGAAGGAGTTTGGTACGGGGAAGGAGTTTGGTACGGGGAAGGAGTTTGGTACGGGGCAGGTTGCTGGAAGTGGGGAGATGACTGGTACTGGGGAGGTTGCTGGTACTGGGGAGGTTGCTGGTACTGGGCAGGTTGCTGGTATGTAGTAGGAGGGGGAGGATGAAAAGTGGCTGGAGGGGTGCAGATGTAATAGGAGGGGGAGGATGGAAAGTGGCTGGAGGGGGTGCAGGTGGAGGAACTACAGTGGTGGGAGGTGGAGGTTGGGAGGTAACCTGCTGTAGAGCACCGTGGCACGAATGCATTACATGCATCTGCTGGGCAGGAGAGAGCGTTTCCATGCGCTCCACAACAGACCTGAAAAAGGTGTGGTTTGGCGAAGATCTTGCTTCTGAATGCATGGTTTGCAGAAGTGTCTTCACCTCCAGAATGCTGGAGTTGATCTGCTGAAAGCCTGCGGAGATTTGCTCTGACAAGACTTTGAGACAGTTCTGGAAAGATGCATTCAGATGCAATAACTCTTGCGCATAACTCTTTTCCTGACCCCTCTGCCGCTGCCGCCCAGTACCCGCAGGTGTACTAGAGGCGGCAGGGGCAGAAGGGTGGGGTAAAGGGAAAGCGATCTCCTCACCAGCAGCTTCATGTAATGTAGGCAGCCATGATGCTCCTGTGCTGGTGGATGGGACAGATGGGTCGAATGTGTGGGAAGGCAGGGAAGGTGCAGATGTACCGGGGCGGTCGAAGTGTCCCTCGGTGCCGGTCTCCTCAGGGATCGCCTCAGAAGGGTCCAATCGTGCAGGCTCCCGAGTGCTGCTCACCGTGCTGTGGAATAAAGAGAAAAAAAAACAATTAAAATACTGACATGGTATGGCCCTGGCTGAAAAAAAAAAGTTACATCTTTTTCACATGTGGTGTGTAATATTTACCTTCTGGTGAGCATTGTTTCCCGGAGGAACGACAGGGCTTGTGCGTACTTGTACTTGCTCCTGCGTCCTCCAGATCCACTCGGGGCCCGCATCTCTTTATTGAACTCCTTCTTGAAACGATCCCTCACAGACCGCCACCGATTCACAATTCTGTTCCCTGAAACGAGAAAGGAGTGGTTAGTATACAACATCAGTGTTTCACAAACTCCAGTCCTCATGGTCCCCAGGGGTCATGTTTTCAGGATTTCAATAGTAAATAGAAATCCTGAACACATGATCCGTGGGGACCACGAGGACTGGAGTTCGGGAAACACTGGTTTACATCAAGCAACCGTTACTGTATATACTTACGCTCTTTAATCTGGTCCCGAGCTTCGAGGTCCTCCCAGCGGCCCACAAGGAGAGAACAGATTTCCTCCCAGAGTCGTCGGGTAATGATCAGGTCAGCGTGGCGGCGGTCAGCCATATTCCAGAGCGGCTCCCTTTCTCTGACGAGATCGATGAGGCGGTCCACATCAATCCCTCCATCCTCACCGTCAGAGTCGGGAGCACGCTGTGAAGGCTGTTAAAGAAAAAGACAAAAATAACATAATTAGCCTCCACAAAAGAAATGAAATAAAAAGTGCCAAAAAACAAAGCAAAAATATTTATACTTACACGCTGGTGACCGCCGCGTTGCTGTCGCCGACGACCCTGGGAGGCACTGCGAGGACCTCTTGGCCGAGCACCAGATTGGGAAGACTAGAGAAGAAAACAAAAAATGTTATGAGTTTGGATGTAGGCATTTGTTTGCTGTGTGTGGTCTGCAGAACATTGTTTTCTATGTGTTGTGTGTAGTGTGATGTTGTGTTTCTGCGTTTGATGCAAAAAACTTACGAATTGTGAGCCCACTCCAAGCGTCTGTCCACCCCTTCCTTCTTCTTCTGGGAGCTCCTCTTCATCTTGTGATTCCTGTTTTGAAATAAAAGGCAATGAATAGACATATATTACAGAGATGATGGATTTTGGAAATAAAAACTTACCGTCAAACGCTGACGATGCGAGGGAGGGCTCCCAGAAGAAGATGTGCTGTCCTGTTGATGGCCAGACTCCATGGCTGTGGGTATTGCTGCTGCCAGTGATGCCATTTCTGCTGCTGCTGCTGCATCTCTTTGGCGGCTGTTGAATAAAGAGAAACAAAGGGCCAATGAATATCTTGATATTCCATGGCCCTAGTTTGGAGGAATGGGGGATTTGATAATTACCGTCTCTCATCTGCTTCTGGACTCCCCTCCCGTTCAGCATGCTGCTCCATTTGGGGTGTTGCTGATGGTGCTGCTGCTGCATCTCTTTGGCGGCTGTTGAATAAAGAGAAACAAAGGGCCAATGAATATCTTGATATTCCATGGCCCTAGTTTGGAGGAATGGGGGATTTGATAATTACCGTCTCTCATCTGCTTCTGGACTCCCCTCCCGTTCAGCATGCTGCTCCATTTGGGGTGTTGCTGATGGTGCTGCTGCTGCAGATGTCTGCTGCCTTCTCCTGCGCCTGGTTGCTGTCTTGGGTGGCATGTTGGGTGTGGCTGAGGGTCCCATTGTCTTGCTTTTATATATCTCCTGTGGGCAGAGCTACTGAGCATGCTCAGACCAAAAAAAACGGATCCGGCCACCGGATCCGGCTTTCGCCGGATCCGGCGCATTGCGGCGCTCATAGGCTTTCATTGTGTGAAAAAGCCGGACGCGCCGGATCCGGCGTGTCCGGCTTTTTCGCCGGAGACAAAAAACGTTACAGTAGACGTTTTTTCCAGACGCCGGATCGCGACACATTGCGACACATTGCCGGATCCGGCGAAAACCGGATGAAACGCATGGCCATCCAGCGCGATCCGGCGCAAATGCAAGTCAATGGGGGGGAAACCGGATCCGGCATTGCATTTCGCCGGATCCGGTTTCTGTCAAAAGCGCCGGATCGCGCCTGACGGCGAAAACCTGATGTGTGAAAGAGGCCTAAGCCTTTGATTCTCCAAACTAAATAACCCCAAGTGTAATAACCTGTCTTGGTATTGCAGACCCACTAGTTCCCTAATAACCTTGGTCGCTCTTCTCTGCACCCGCTCCAGTTCAGCTATGTCTTTCTTATACACCAGAGACCAGAACTGTGCACAGTATTCTAAGTGTAGTCGCACTAGTGACTTATATAGAGGTAAAATGATGTTCTCCTCATGAGCATCTATGCCTCTTTTAATGCATCCCATTATTTTATGTGCATTTGCAGCAGCTGCCTGACACTGACCACTAAATGTGAGTTTGTCGTCCACCCAAACATCCAGGTTTTTTTCCGTGACAGTTTTGCCCAGTGTTTTACAATTAAGCACATAATTATACATCTTGTTCGTTCTACCCAAGTGCATGACCTTACATTTATCCCCATTAAAGCTCATTTGCCATTTATCAGCCCAAGCTTCTAGTTTACATAAAACCTCCTGTAATACAAAATTGTCCTCCTCTATATTGATTACCCTGCAGAGTTTAGTGTCATCTGCAAATATTGAAATTCTACTCTCTATGCCCCCTACAAGGTCATTAATAAATATGTTAAAAAGAATCGGGCCCAAAACTGACCCCTGTGGTACCCCACTGCTAACCGTGACCCAGTCCGAGTGTGCTCCATTAATAACCACCCTTTGTTTCCTATCCCTGAGCCAGCTCTTAACCCACCTACACATATTTTCCCCTATCCCCATTGTCCTCAACTTATGTATCAACCTTTTGTGTGGCACCGTATCAAAAGCATTTGAAAAGTCAATGTACACCACGTCCACTGCATTCCCTTGGTCCAGTTCGGAACTTACCTCTTCATAAAAGCTTATCAGATTAGTCTGACAGGAACGGTCCCTTGTAAACCCATGTTGATATTGGGTCATGAGTAGTGTTGAGCATTCCGATACTGCAAATATCGGGTATTGGCCGATATTCGCTGTATCGGAATTCCGATACTGAGTACCGATATTTTTTCTATATCGGAATCGGAAGTTCCCAAAATGCAATGAGCCACTGTTGTGGCTCTGATTGGCTGCCGAAATGACGTCATCATGATGCACGGTCTGTGTGCATCATGATACGCCGTCAGTTTGGGTCTTCCGGGGGGTCTGTGCCGACTGCCCGGGGGTCTGTACTGTCCTGCCCAGGGGTCTGTACCGGTCTGCTGGGGGTCTGTGCCGGCCTGCCAGGGGTCTGTGCCGACTGCCCGGGGGTCTGTGCCGACTGCCGGGGGTCTGTACCGGCCTGCCGGGGGGTTGTGCCGACTGTACGGGGGTCTGTACAGGCTGCGGGGGTCTGTACAGGCATCGTTGCCTGCTACCATGACGGTGATTGACACATTAGCCAATGATGGGACAGTAGTAGTCCCATCATTCGGCTAATGTGTTGAATGTAAAAAAAAAAAGATACATACTACATACATACTACATGCTACATACATACTACTTACATGCTACATACATGCAACATACATACTACATACATGCTACTTGCTACATACAGTACATACTACATATATACCACATGCATGCAACAAGCATACTACATATATACCACATATATACTACATGCATGCAACATACATACATACTATATATATACCACATGCATGCAACATGCATACTACATATATACCACATATATACTACATGCATACTACATATATACCACATGCATGCAACATACATATATACAACATATATACTACATGCAAAATACATACTACATATATACTACATGCATGCAACATACATATATGCTACATATATACTACATGCAACATACATACTACATATATACTACATGCATGCAACATTCAGAACACATGACACATGCACAAAAACTGAACGGGTCATAAGACCCTGTTCACACCACCCAAGAACTAAGACACAAAAACAGAACACAGTATGACAAACGTGCATAAATACTCTGCTGTAAAACATATGTAACTGTAAGTAGCAAGTGCTAGTAAAAGATGTTAACAAAACCAGGGTATTTTGTTGATACGTTTTTTTGCAAAAAAATGTACGCTAAGCCACTCCGCCGCGTCAAGGCATACCCTTCTCGGAGCAGTCCTATCTAATATATTTAAAAACCTGAACATGTGAATAATACCTTCATGAGCAGGGTTCAGAAAGGTGCTGCCCGGTATGGGCTCGCTGGGCAAAATGGCTTTTTATGCATGTCCCAAGGGAGAGAGGCGGGGATCTCCCAAAGCTTGCATAAGCAAGAAATCAATGGATTCAGAACACATGACACATGCACAAAAACTGAACGGGTCATAAGACCCTGTTCACACCACCCAAGAACTAAGACACAAAAACAGAACACAGTATGACAAACGTGCATAAATACTCTGCTGTAAAACATATGTAACTGTAAGTAGCAAGTGCTAGTAAAAGATGTTAACAAAACCAGGGTATTTTGTTGATACGTTTTTTTGCAAAAAAATGTACGCTAAGCCACTCCGCCGCGTCAAGGCATACCCTTCTCGGAGCAGTCCTATCTAATATATTTAAAAACCTGAACATGTGAATAATACCTTCTTGAGCAGGGTTCAGAAAGGTGCTGCCCGGTATGGGCTCGCTGGGCAAAATGGCTTTTTATGCATGTCCCAAAAGAGAGAGGCGGGGATCTCCCAAAGCTTGCATAAGCAAGAAATCAATGGATTCAGAACACATGACACATGCACAAAAACTGAACGGGTCATAGAATCATAGAATCGTAGAGTTGGAAGGGACCTCCTGGGCCATCTGGTCCAACCCCCTGCTCAAAGCAGGATTCGCTAAATCATCCCAGTCAGATGTCTGTCCAGCCTCTGTTTGAAGACTTCCATTGAAGGAGAACTCACCACTTCTCGTGGCAGCCTGTTCCACTCATTGATCACTCTAACTGTCAAAAAGTTTTTTCTAATATCTAATCTGTGTCTCTTCCCATTCAGTTTCATCCCATTGCTTCTAGTCTTTCCTTGTGCAAATGAGAATAAAGTTGATCCTTCTACAATGTGACAGCCCTTTAGATATTTGTAGACAGCTATTAAGTCTCCTCTCAGTCTTCTCTTTTGCAAACTAAACATTCCCAAATCCTGCAACCTTTCCTCATAAGACAGGGTTTGCAGACCGGTCACCATTCTGGTCGCTCTTTTCTGAACTTGCTCCAGTTTGTTGATGTCTTTTTTAAAATGTGGTGCCCAAAACTGGACACAATATTCCAGATGAGGTCTGACCAAAGAGGAGTAGAGGGAAATAATGACTTCACGTGATCTAGACTGTATGCTTCTGTTAATACATCCTAGAATTGCATTTGCCTTTTTTGCTGCTGCATCACACTGTTGACTCATATTCAGTCTGTGATCTATTAGTATACCCAAGTCTTTTTCACATGTGCTGTCACTTAGCCCTATTCCTCCCATTCTATATATGCTTTTTTCATTTTTATTGCCCAGATGTAGTACTTTGCATTTCTCCCTGTTAAAAACCATTCTGTTAGTTGCTGCCCACTTCTCCAGTTTATTTAAATCTTTTTGAATCCTCTCTCTCTCTTCTCTAGTATTAGCTATCCCTCCTAGCTTTGTGTCATCAGCAAATTTAATCAGTTTACCCTCAATTCCTTCATCTAAATCGTTGATAAAGATGTTGAACAATACAGGGCCCAGGACAGAGCCCTGTGGTACCCCACTTGAGACATTCTTCCAACTGGATGTGCAGCCATTTACGACCACTCTTTGGGTCCGATCACTAAGCCAGTTATGAATCCACCTAACAGTTGCCTTGTCCATTCCATACTTAGTCATTTTTTCAATAAGGATTGTATGAGAGACTTTGTCAAATGCTTTGCTGAAGTCAAGATATACTATATCTACAGCATTTCCTTGATCCACCCAATCAGTGATACCGTCATAGAAGGAAATTAAGTTAGTCTGACATGACTTATTAGTTAGAAACCCATGCTGACTCTGTTTAATCACTTCATTCTTATCCAGGTATTGACATACATGTTGTTTAATAATTTGTTCAAAGATCTTTCCTGGTATAGAAGTCAGACTCACCGGCCTATAGTTGCCTGGGTCCACCTTCTTCCCCTTTTTGAAGATAGGAACAACATTTGCTCTTCTCCAGTCTTCTGGCACTTCTCCTGTTCTCCAAGAATTTTCAAAGATTATGGAGAGGGGTTCAAAAATTTCTTCTGCTATCTCCTTCAGTACTCTGGGGTGTAATTCATCTGGACCTGGAGACTTGAATTCATTTAGGTTAGCTAAGTGTTTCCTCACTATCTTTCTGTTTATAGATATCCTGGATTCTTCTATTCCCTTAATAGGACAGTGAATAACAGTTGATGTTGCATTTCCTTTCTGAGAGAAAACAGATGCAAAATAGGAATTTAAAAGTTCATAAGACCCTGTTCACACCACCCAAGAACTAAGACACAAAAACAGAACACAGTATGACAAACATGCATAAATACTCTGCTGTAAAACATATGTAACATACATACTACATATATACTACATGCATACAACATATATACCACATGCATGCAACATACATATATACAACATATATACTACATACATGCAACATGCATACTACATATATACTACATATATTCTACATGCATGCAACATACATGCATGCTACATATATACCAAATGCATGCAACATGCATACTACATATATACTACATGCATGCAGCATACATATATACTACATACAATACATTCATACAATACATTCATACAATACATACATATAGATATACAGTACATATAACATAGAGTACATACTCACCATCACTTGTCACTTTGCAACATACATATATACTACATGCAACATACATACTACATGCATGCAACATGCATACTACATATATACTACATGCATGCAACATACATACTACATATATACCACATATATACTACATGCATACTACATATATAACACATGCATGTAACAAAAAAGTCCCTAGTCTCCCTTTATGGCATTGCTGTGTGAGAAATTTCCCACACAGCTTTTGCCATAAAGTGAGACTAGGGACTTTTTTTTTACAGTGGTGGAGGAATACAGTGCAGAAGGATACCTACCTCCGTCATTGGATTCCTGGAGCCCGTAGAGAACGGTATCATCAGCTGATGCTGCTGTTCTCCATGCAAGATCGTTGTGGGACACTCGTGGACTTCTGCGGATCAGGGGTAAGTATATTGGTTGTTTGTTATTTTAATATTTATTCCACAGATGACAATGGCTTCGGGGACCAAAGTGACAAGTGATGGTGAGTATGTACTCTATGTTATATGTACTGTGTGTCTATATGTTTTTATTGCATAAATGTATTTTATGTAGTATATATGTATGTTGCATGCATGTAGTATATATGCTGTATATATGTAGTATGCATGTTGCATGCAAGTGGTATATATGTAGTATGTATGTTGCACGCATGTAGTATATATGTAGTATGCATGTTGCATGCATGTGGTATATATGTAGTATGTATGTAGTATGTATGTTGCATGTACTATATATGTAGTATATATATATATGTTGCATGCATGTAGTATATATGTGGTATATATGTAGTATGCATGTTGCATACATGTAGTATATATGTTGTATGTATGTATGTTGCATGCATGTAGTATATATGTAGTATGTATGTTGCATATATGTATGTTGCATGCATGTAGTATATATGGTATATATGTAGTATGCATGTTGCATGCATGTGGTATGTATGTAGTATGTATGCTGCATGCATGTAGTATATATGTGGTATATATGTAGTATGCATGTTGCATGCATGTGGTATATATCTAGTATGTATGTTGCATGCATGTAGTATATATGTAGTATGCATGTTGCATGCATGTAGTATATATGTTGTATGTATGTTGCATGCATTTAGTATATATGTTGTATGTATGTTGCATGCATGTAGTATATATGTAGTATATATGTATGTTGCATGCATGTAGTATATGTGGTATATATGTAGTATGCATGTTGCATGCATGTGGTATATATGTAGTATGTATGTATGTTGCATGCATGTAGTATATATGTAGTATGCATGTTGCATGCATGTAGTATATATGTTGTATGTATGTATGTTGCATGCATGTAGTATATATGTAGTATGTATGTAGCATGTAGCATGTATGTAGTATGTATGTACCATGTATGTAGCATGTATGTAGCATGTAGTATGTATGCAGTATGTTTTTTTTTTATATTCAACACATTAGCCAGATGATGGGACTACTACTGTCCCATCATTGGCTAATGTGTCAATCACCGTCATGGTAGCAGGCATCGCCCAATGGGACTTGTAGTCCCATCGGACGATGCCTGCACAGACCCCCGCAGTTTGCACAGACCCCCGGACAGTCGGTACAGACCACCGGCAGGCCGGCACAGCCCCCCGGCAGGCCGCTACAGACCCCCGGCAGTCCACACAGACCCCCGGGCAGTCGGCACAGACCCCCGGCAGGTCCGTACACACCCCCCGAGAGGCTGTACAAGGACAGAAAAGGGTTTTTCTTATTCCGATACAGGAAGTCCCATAGACTTGAATGGGCATTCCGGTTTCGGAATCGGCGATGCCTGATACTTTTTTCGTATCGGGCCGAAACCATCCGATCCGATATTTTAGGGTATCGGATGGTATCGCTCAACACTAGTCATGAGGTTATTCTTCTCCAGATACTCCAGTATAGTATCTCTTAGAAAACCCTCCAGGATTTTACCCACAGTTGAGGTTAAACTTACTGGCCTATAATTTCCAAGTTCAGTTTTTGTCCCCTTTTTGAATATAGGCACCACATTTGCTATACACCAGTCCTGTGTTAAAGACCCTGTTATTATGGAATCTTTAAAGATTAAAAATAATGGTCTATCTATGACTATGTTAATTCCTGCAGTACTCGGGGGTGGGGGATTTGTCAATTTTAGTGATTACGAAACTGTTTGAAAAGCGGACAGCTCTATACGGTGTACGTCTGGAAAAATGGAAAATCCTCTCTGTTTGTTTTTCCAGAGTCACACACAGCTTGTATTTGTCCGTGATACCAGCCGGTACACGGTAGTGTGTGAGGAGCATACATCGCTATACGGTGTGTGAAAAACTGAACGCTCGGTAACTGACCAGAACAAAATAATAAAAGTTGGAGTGCTTTGAAAAAAGCAGTTTGGACAGCAGTGTGCACGCAGAAATGCAGCTATCAGTTAGCCTTAAAAGGCAGCCTAATCACCACCATCGCTGCTGCACACAAAAAAACCTCCCCTTTCACTGCACACTAACTGTACAGTGAAAAGTGCTATCAGCAGAAGCTATTTTTTTTCTTCTTCCCTACCTAACGCTCTCCCTGTTCAGAATCAGCAGCAGCACCTCTCCTATTCTAAGATCGGCAGAAGTAAGATGGCGGTCGGCGGTCACAGCCTTTTATACCCACTGTGATGCCACACAAAACCAGCCAATCACTTCAATGCCCTTCTCTAAGACGGTGGTGGCCGCTGCCCATGTCATCGCGTTGCCCACAGTGTGAGTCCTCCATCATTGGGTAAGAAAAGGCACTGGAAGCATTATTTGAAATGCGACTTTGGCGCTCGGGTCGGCGACCTCATGGCTGACCTCACGCTATGGTCGGGTTTCGATCGGCGAAACCCGACTTTAGCTAAAGTCGGCGACATTTGAATTTGACCGACCCGTTTCACTCAACTCTATTCCTTACAACTTACAAGAAAAGTGGGTTACATATGGTTCATGGTATAGGCAAACTTATAATGTACCATTCCCTCCTTTCACTGTATTGATTAGAAATGACCCTAGATTTGACTTCACTCTGTCATGCTCCACTGCCCTCGGTCTCAAACCCAGTAGGACACCCGTGGAAGTTCACAAAACTAACATTACTTCCACAGGTCCTCCTCATAATACGAGTAAGCCCCCTCCAGAAGAGGACAAAACTCAAGACGTCAGTAAGCAGTGTCCTCTACACAGGAAACCACATCCTCTACTAAAATGCAGAGCCTTCAGGAAGAAGTCTTTGGAAGAACGCAAAGGTTTCCTCAAGGAAAACAACATCTGCTTCAAATACTGTGCCACATCCACTCATCTCACCAGGAACTGTGAAGCTAGCTTGAAATGTGCAGAATGCAGCAGCGTGGATCACAACACAGCCTTGCACCCTGGACTGCCTCCACGAGTGTTGTCGCAAATGAAGAAGTACGATAGAAAGCAGAAGAGCATTGATGAAGACGCCCCTGCGGTCACCTCTCATTGTACAGAAATCTGGAAGGGATTCACAGGAGGAAGATCCTGTTCAAAAATCTACCTTGTCCAAGTCTACCTAGCAGGCCAAAGGGACAAAGCCCTCAAGATATATACAATCCTGGATGACCAAAGTAATAGGTCTTTAGCCAGGTCCATCTTCATTGACAACTTCCGCATTGTAGGCCCCAGTTCTCACTACTCTTTGAGGACATGTTCAGGTACCATTGAGATGGTGGGGAGGAAATCAACCGGATACAAGATGGAGTCCATAGATGGCCAGACCTGCTTATTGCTACCGACTATCCTGGATTGCTACCAGATTCCCGACAACAGGTCAGAGATACCTGGGGACACATCACCCCCATCTGAATTGCATAGCCCACCTAATATCTGAGTTGGATCCAGAGGCACCAATAGCTTTACTCCTGGGAAGAGATATACTACGAGCCCACAAGGCTAGAGAATCTATCAAAGGCTTCCAGAACGCTAAATACGTACAGAGGCTCGACCTTGGATGCGTCATTATAGGAGACGTCTGTCTAGGAGGAGCACACAAGCTGGACTCAGTCAATAGTATGCTTACCAGCACACTAAAAAATGAACGTCCGTCTCTATTCCTGCCATGTCACAATACTCTGCTTGTAAATGAATTACCGAACAGCACTCTCCTACCTTGCCCTTTTTCATTTCCTACCAATGAAGACCATGCTTGTGAAGGTGAACAAGACCACATAGGATGTACAGTCTTCCACAGGAAAAAGGAAGGCAACATGGTAGCAATGTTTATAGAAGACAGGATGTTCTTGGACATCATGGATACACAGATAGTCATACACAAGTCAAACAGTTGGGTCGTACCTCTATCATTTCGACCTCAGAGAAGACGCCTACCCAACAACAGGGAACTGGTCTACAGACAATTCTTCTCTCTCAGACACAAGCTTCAGAAGTCACCTGAGACGAAGGGCCACTTCTTTACCTTCATGGGGAAGATATTCCAGAACAACCATGCAGAGATTGCACCTGAACTTCGGCATGCAGAGGAGTGTTGATACTTGCCCACCTTCGTAGTGAACCATCCTAAGAAGCCAGGTCAAATAAGAGTGGTATTCGACTCAAGCACCAAATGCGAAGATGTCTCTTTGAATGATGTCCTACTGATGGGCCCAGACCTCAACAACAGACTTCTGGAAGTATAACTCTGTTTCCGCAAAGATTCGGTGGCATTTATGGCTGACATACAACAGCTGTTCCACTGTTTTCTCATCAAAGAGGAACATAGAAACTACTTGAGGTTTTTTTTGGTACCGCGACAATGACCTGGACAAAGACATCGCAGAGTACCGGATGAGGGTACACATTTTCGGTAACAGTCCTTCCCCAGCAGTCGCTATCTATGGCCTACGACATTCCACTAAAGAGGGCGAAGAAGAGTACGGGTAAGACGTCAGATCCTTCGTAGAAAAGGACTTCTATGTAGACGACTGTTTGAAGTTCACAATGACAAATGAGGCTGTAATCAGTCTACTAAAAAGGGCTCAAAAAATGCTTGCTCAGTCTAACCTAAGGTTACACAAGATTTCCTCCCACAGCGGAGAGTTGATGGAAGCCTTTCCCTCTCAAGACTATTCCAGCGATCTAAAGGACTTAGACCTAAGCATCGACTCCCTTCCCATGCAACGGAGCCTTGGATTGCTTTGGGATCTGAAGACGGATGCCTTCACCTTCTAGATCAACAAAGACGAGAAACCCTTCATGCGCAGAGGAGTTCTTTCATGAATAGTCTATACGACCCCCTGGGGTTCATAGCTCCAGTAACCATCCAAGGAAAAATGATGCTAAGAGACTTCACCCAAGACAAGTCTGATTGGAACAATCTACTCCAGGCAGAGAAAGATGACCTATGGGCAGAGTGGAGGAATTCTCTCGAAGCCTTGACTGACCTTCATGTGAAATGACTGCATGCTCCTGTGCAATCCACGGAAGTCAAAGCACAAAGGCTTTGTATCTTCTGTGATGCATCAGTCAAAGCAATCGCAGCAGTATCGTACCTCAAAACTATGGACGTGTATGAACAATGCCATATAGGGTTTGTGATGAGCCTGACTAAACTGGCGCCACTCCGCGAACACACGATATCCAGATTGGAACTCTGTGTTGCTGTCCTCGCAGTTGAGTTGGCTGAGACTATCTCAGATGTGATGAATCTAGAGACCAAAGATGTAGAGTTCTACTCTGATAGCAAGGTGGTACTGGGATACATCTGCAATGAAACACAACGTTTCTATGTCTATGCTAGCAAATGGGTGCTGAGGATCAGGAGATCCACTTGCTCTGATCAGTGGCAATACATATCTACACACAACAATCCTGCGGACCTTGCAACTAGATCCATTGCACCAAGTCATCTTAAGGACAATATATGGTTCACAGGCCCTGCCTCCTTGTACTGTTTGACACCCCACATCATCAAGCCTGATACATTTGAACTAGTGGATTAGGATTGCTGACGAAGAACTCTATCCTCAGGTGTCAGCTCTTCATACAGTAGTTTCAAGTCATCACTTCGAATCTCATCAGTTCAGCAGGTTCTCCACCCGGAAGTCACTTGTTCGAGCCATGGCTTGTCTACTGCATGTGGCCCAGTCCTGCAAATCAGCACTACCTTCAAGCCAGAGACCTTGCAAAGGTTGGCATCACTGCAAGCATGCGTTTATGGCTCTCAACTTGGAAAGAGTCAAGGTTACAATACTTTGTGTTGTACAAAAGAAACAAATAGTGGCATCCGTTGATACCAAGCTGGGAGTATTCTGCCCATTCATGAGCAGCAAGTTAAAATTCATAGCGTAGTACCAGTTACAGCCTTTAGAGGTCATTAGTTAGTCATTTATCTTGCTTCTCTGTACAAGAGAGAATTTCTCCTTTAAGGAATAATGTGTTCTGCATAGAACCGCCTCCTTTGTTTTCCCGGGCAAAAAGAGATATGCAGACATCTTTCCCGGGCTTTTCTTAGTGATACATTAGTGTCCTTGCTCTCTCTCTCTTCCCTTCAATCTCTCCTCCTGACCAGCGGATTCTGGTGACACTCTAAAGCATTTATGTGTCTGTGTTAAACAGCCTCTGTGTAGTCTCTGTATCTCTTAGTTTAGTTAATGCTTTTACACTGCTTCCAAATAGGTTGCATTTCTGTACAGAGCAGGATAGTGTTGCAGCATGTACTTTGCCGTAGCTGTGTTGTAATGTTACTGTGCAGCCTCTGTAATGTTAGTTACTGATGTATTTGCACTCTTTATCATGCTGTTGTCTCTGTTATCTGCCAGTACTGACACACTCTTTATTTCTTTTGTAGTTTTTACCATAATGTCATCCACCATTGTTGTTCACTGTTACCAAGTTCACATCATCATCTCAATAAATATAGACTTAAGAATCCATACAGTCTTTTTACTGGGAAGTGGATGAAGGGTTTAACCGTATGCTGGAATCCACACAGCATCATACGTGGAGGAAGGTAGAGCAGCTTTACTCAACCATCCCAGATCCAGGGCTGAGTCTCTGCTGTTACTCTCATTGTCTGTTATTGAGCTCAAATTTCAGTGGGAAACTTTGAAATGGGAGAAAAACAGGAGAGCACTACCTAAGCGCAATAAAAAAAAGTGGAGGTAAAGGTGATCCGTATGTAACTGCTCACCTATGGGAGTGTGTGAGGTGGGCAAAACACCATGTAGGAGTTGTGGGATGATTTGGGATTCTTCACTATGCCTTGCCAGACGTCTAAGGTATGAGTTTTGTTAGTCCTTTTCCATACACAACTCCAAGCCGAGGTAGAGAAAAGAAGATTTCAGAGGCGCTTCCATCTTGCGGATATGATCCCAAAATGAACGTCTTATTGAAGCGTACCTCCAGCCTGTGACCAGGGTAGCGATGACAAAGCATCAGCCTTGACATTTTTGACCCCTGGATGGAATGTGACAAAAAACTGAACCTAGTAAAAAACAGGGACGATCTAGCTTGCCTAGGTTGAGACAAATAGCCGACTGAAGATATGAGAGATTATTATGGTCAGTAATAACAGTAATAGGATGAAGAGCCCCCTCCATCTAATGCTGCCATTCTTCAAATGCCAATTTAATCACCAAAAGTTCCCTTTTGCCCACATCATAATTTCTCTCAGCCGCAGACAATTTTGTAGAAAAGAAAGTGCATGGACACAATTTTCTAGGGGATGGACCTTGAGACAACACAACAGCAACCTCCACCTACGATGCAACAACCTCCACAACAAAGGGTTGGGAAACATCGGGTTGACTGAGTATAGCGGTCGTGACAAAACAGCTCTTTAGAGAGGAAAGCGTCTGCAGGGCGGCATTAGACCATTTGGAAAAATCAGACTTCTCCTTGTCATGTCAGTAAAGGGTTTCACGACTACAGAATAATTTAATAATTTAATAATACATTTCTGGTAAAAATTAGTAAAGACCAGAAAACATTGTGGAGATTTCAGGTTCTCAGGATGGTCCCAATCAATGACAACACAGACCTTCTGCTGATCCATCCAAGAACTGGAGGATGATAACAGGTACCCCAATAACTGTTCATCCTGGACAGCAAAAATGCATTTTTCTAGTTTGCATATAGTTTGTTATCTCTTAATATTTGCAACATCTGTTTAACACGCCTCTGATGTGTCTCAAAATCCGGTGAGTAAACCAAAATATCCTCCAGATAGACTACCACAAACTTGCCCATCAAATGATGGAAAATCGCATCATTAATGAAATGATGGAAAACCGCAGCTGTATTGGTAAGACCGAAAGGCATGACAAGACTCTCAAAATGACCCTCATGGGTATTGAACGCCATTTTGCATTCATCGCCTTCTCTGATTGTAACCAGGTTGTAGGCCCTCCTTTAATCCAATTTGGAGAACACCTTAGCTCCCATGACCTGGCTGAATAGATCCAGAATCAGAGGACGAGGGTATGGATCTCAAGTGGTAATCTGATTTAATTCCTGGAAATCTAAATGGGACAAAGACAGCTATCTTTTTTTTTCACAAAGAAGAACCCTGCCCTCACAGGCGAAGATGAGGGTTGGATATATCCCTTCTCCAGACTTTCCACAGTGAAATCCTTCATGGACAGAAAGATTATACAGTCTGGACTTTGTAAGTTTAGCTCTGGGGGGTCATTTTAATAGTACAGTCATATGTACCGTGAGGAGTCAAATCCTGACTCTCCCTCTCAGAGAAAACGTCCTCAAAGCCCGACAAAAATGCAGGTACGGTTACTGTAGAGACTCTAGAAAGAGAAATATTTAAACAGTTCTCATGGCACTAATCTCCCCACTCAACAATCTGCCTGGTTTTCCAATCCACCATCGGATTATGTTTCTCCAACCAGGGAAGACACACTACATTTGGGGTGGGAAGACCATCCAGGATATAGCAAGGAATTACATCACAATGAATTGGCTCTACCCTCAGTCTTACATTATGTACAATCTGAGTCAGAGCTTTCTGTGCAAGTGGTGCTGAGTCGATGGCGAAGATGAGAATGGGCTTAACTAAAGTACAGCAAGCCAGCCCATGAGTTTTAGCAAACTCAGCATCAATCATGCTGATTCCAGCTCCACTGTCTACAAACACAGAAATCTCCTCAGTTTTGCTCTTCAGCACCACCTTTGCTGTCAGGACAAACCGGGAACTGCAGGTTGACTACAAATGCACCCCTTGCTTACTCAACAATGGACTACCAAGGGTTAAACAAGTCTCCTATTGCTTTGGCATCAAAGGACCGGTTCCAATAAAATGTCCATTTTTTTCACAAAAAAACACACTCCTTCTTTTTTGTGAATCTCCAGGGAAATGTATGATGCAGAGGCACCCCCTAACTGCATGGGTTCGTCCACCTTCCCCAGAATTGGTTCACTGCTAGACTGCTCCCATGGGAAAGTGGCAATACCCTGAAAAAGAGGTTTCGATGAATGTGGTCTTACCCATCTATCCCGAAGGCGTTTAACAGGCCGCATAGCCAATGATATAGCAGCCTCCAAGGACTCAGAGGTTTCATACATTGCCACAGCATTCATCAACCTTTCAGTAAGGCCCTGAAGAAATTGGCTTCTGAGAGCCAGATCATTCAATTTTGTATCAGTTGCCCATCTGTGGAATTCGGATCTATACGTCTCCACTGACCAATTTCCCTGCTGAAGGCGACACAACCTGGACTGAGCCAAGGAGACTCGGTCAGGGTCATCATAGATAAGGGCTAGAGACCCAAAATATCCCTCCACAGACTGGAGAGAAACCAAATCCTGCAGGAAAGAGAAAGCCCAGGATTGAGGATCTCCTTGCAGCAGAGAATTCACAATACAACTTGTTTCAACTCATTTCCAGATGAGTGAGGATGAAGTTTAAAATACAATTTGAAAGCTTCCTTGAACACAAAAAAGTTGTCTCTACCTCCGGAAATCCTGTCCGGGAGGGCAAGCTTAGGTTCCAGCTGGACTGGCCTACCTGCAGAGACCCCTACATCATGACCTGCAGCAGCTGTTGCTGCTGCTGAACCTCATAGTGGATGTAATTCACCTCCAGAGATAGAAAGCATAGCTACTCTGCCAGCCCTGCAACCAGATCCATAACCAAGGGAGAAAAGGAAATAAAAACAAGGCTAAAGGAAGAAAACATACATAAATAAAACCACATGTCAGTTTTCTTTATTTTCCTAAATATGCATGGCTGGTGATAATGTCATGCACAGTGTGGGAAGTGAAACATGAAGGGAAGGAAACCCAAATGCTAGGGAAAGGGGAGTGGAGTCCCCTAGGCAGAACTAATAGCACCCTGCCTCCTCTACCATCCCTATATTGGTTCCACACCAATCGCCAAGCAGGGACCTAAGCCCTGTATATCCCTAGAACTGAATATGGAAGAGGGATGAGCACTGGTCAGTCTCTTCTGTACACTAAAGAGAAGAAGGGAGACAAACAAGGGGAAAGCAACTTATCTTGAGCAGACTCAGAGAGTTAACACCAAACATCCTCGAACAGCACCAGAGAGGAAGTTAGCCAACAGTTATTGCTCCAAGCCTTCACAAGGGAAAATGTGAATTTCACCGGCGACTCCCTGAAACAGGCTGGGTGTTTATAAACACCCAAGTTCAGGTGTCTCAATTAGAGCAAGAGGGAGGTTGCCACTGGGTTCAAAAGTTAGAAGGATTAAGAAGGTGTCAGAAATGCCAAACGCAGAGACCTTCTGCAGCCAGATGCAGAGCGACTGTAGCATCTGACACACCCATGACACTTTTGCAGTGTGTGCAATGGCTACAAGCACTTTTTGGTGGTTCACTTAAATCAACTTGCAAATTATTTAAATTTGCTGGTTTAAGAATATTTCCTATATATAGTGTTGCAAGGTAGCGCTTGTTATTCGGGTAGGGGACACTCGCTAGGCAGCCAAATAACCAGGTCCGGCACGGGTTTCTCATATAACTTCAACAGTCCATGCGGTTTATTAAGCATCATAAACCCTAAACAGCAACAGAAAGTTCATATCAACAGCATAGCGTCCATGACAGAGCTCCACTCTGTTAACCCTGTAGTCACACAGGCTATGCATTGTCCAATGTGCAGGCTCTCTAGTCTCACAGTTATCTCACCCCGTGGCCGGGTTACCTCATGGTTGCTTCACCACAATGCCGACATCCATTCCCTCCCTGGGAATTCTCAGGCACATGCAACCGTGATAGAGTCCCCACATGCACTCAGCACAGTCGGTCTGATGAGACCTTCCATATGGACCAATTGGGTCCAAGCATTCACTCATGTGACCTACCCTGGCAACCTTATATGGTCCGTAGCCACGCCCACAGGATCACATGGCTATGACCTCACCACAGGTCCTTCAATCATTCACACACATATACTTTACTATGGCGTTCTAGACACCACCCCTAGGTGGGTTTGTAGGTAGCTGGTCCTGCCCGTCTCACCAGCTACCTGGAAAGCTCTCCCTGACAGAGTAACGAAAGCGCAGCAGTACCTGTGCTGATCAACACACATATTTAAGCTTCCATCCCAAGGCCACCTACCTTGGGATACGTAACGATCATTCAGCACCCTGCCACTCATCCTATCTCCTGGGACACCCACACAACACCCCCTAGCGGACACAGTGGTCACTACACCACAGTGTGTGCATATATACATATATATATATGCACACTATAGAAATATATATACACACACACACAACTACACATATTATACTGTGGTCACTTGTTTAGTTTTCGATTTCAGTGCAACATGAAAAATCGTAACGCTGTGAAAGTACTGCTAATAGAGCGAAAAAAAAAGATGTTTACCTCATTTTAAGCCGCCTCACTTTAACCTTGCTCTCAAATTTAAAATAACTTTCTCAAATGTTGGTACAGATTTACAATAAAATGCAAGATCTGGTAAAAAAATACAATTTTATAATTCAATTTTAAAGATATCATATTTTTTGCTAAGTTTGAAAAGATGCTTTTGCAATCAATAAAGCCAGTAGAGAATGGTAAAACTTCTGAGCTTCTGGCTCATCGTTTGCCGAGAGCAAAGGCTTAATCTGTACACTTTATAGCTTCTCTATTACAACTTTTGACAGCAGACACATGAAAGAGCATTAGGAAGAATTAATAGTGGAAATAATTTCTCAATCATCTTATGTTATTATCTTATCTATCAAACAATTTAGAGAAAATATTGGCTGTTATAATAACAAACCAATGAGGCATGTTACATTATCAATAACATAAGGTTTCTGTCCACTAAATCTTAAAAGTGAAAATGTCAAATATCATTGAGAAAAATACCTGAATACCTTAGTACTGATATTCCATCATTGCTCTTTAAACATATATGAAACTGGTACTTTGAGCACTAACTATAAGGTTCTATGAAAAAAGTTTTTCTCTAAGAATGGAACTAAAGTGATGATATGATGATGATGATCAATCTTAATAGAATCATTATAGAAAGGGATTTGAAAATTATAATTGTCACAGCTGTATCTTTTCATCTTCTGTTTTGTTCAACCCCTTTATCCCTCAAGGTGGCTTGCATGTTAATGACCAGGCCAATTTTTACAATTCTGACCACTGTCACATTATGAGATAAAAACTCTGGACTGCTTCAAAGGATCCCACTGATTCTGAGATTTTTTTTCATGATATGTTGTACTTCATGATAGTAGCAAAATTTCTTCGATATGACTTTCTTTGATTTGTAAAAAAAAAAATGGAAATTTGGCGAAAATTTGGAAAAGTTTGCAATTTTAAAATTTTTAGTTCTTAAGCCCTAAAATCAGAATATGTCACACTAAATAGTTAGTAAATAACATTTCCCACATGTCTATTTTACATTAGCACAATTTTTGAAACACTTTTTGCTGTTAGGCAGTTATAAAGGTTTAAAATTGACCAATGATTTCTCATTTTCCAACATAATTTACAAAATCATATATTTATTGCCCACCTCACATTTTAATTAAATTTGAGGGGTCTACATGACAGAAAATACACAAAAGTGACACCATTCTAAAAAATGCACTCCTCAAGGTGCTCAAAAACACATTCAAGAAGTTTATTAACTCTTCAGGTGCTTCACAGTAATATTTGGAATGTGGAAAAAAAATGAAAATTTAACATTCTTTTGCAAAAAATTATCTTTACACCCCAATTTTTTTATTTTAACAAGGGTAACAAAAGAAAATGAACTGCAAAATTTCCTGTGCAATTTCTCCTGAGCATGCCGATACCCCATACGTGGATGCACAGCAGAGGCCGGAAAGGATAGAACGCCATTTGACTTTTTGAATGTAAAATTTGCTGGAACAATTAGCAGATGACATGTCGCGTTTGGAGAGCCCGTGATGTGCCTAAACAGTAAAAATCCTCCACAGGAGAGACCATTTTGGAAACTAGACCCTTAATAGAACTTATGTAGATGTATGGTGATCACATTGAATCACCAGGTGCTTCACAGAAGTTTATAATGTTGAAAAGAAAATGGTATAAAACCAAAGCCAGCTCACCAACCAGACCATCAGGTGCACGGAACTCCATCCCAATGCGATGTCATCTTGTAATGATAAGAAAAAAGTTTTTTCCAGCTCCTTTAAAAATTTTATTCTTTAATGATTCCAAAAAAGTTTTCACATGATTAAAAACTCCACAGACAGTGTGCAAATATGAGTGCAAGCGACATGCTTCGATCTATTACAGATCTTTCTCAAAGCTTTGAGAAAGATCTGTAATAGATCGAAACATGTCACTTGCACTCATTTTTTATGGTTTGCAGTAAAGGGGTTAACTAGTGGGGCAGTTTTATAGGTCGGGTCATTGCGGACATGGCAATACCAAAAATGTGTACTTTTATTGATTAGATTTTTTTTCATTCAAATAGTTATTTAGTGATAGAATATATATTGATTTTTTTAATATTATTTTTGATATTTAAAAAAATATTTTTACAATTTTTTTTTTTACTTTTTTGTTAATTTTTTTAACTTAGTCCCACAATGGGACAATCATTTTTTGCAGGTTGATTGCTTTTATAGCTTGGAGATGAAGCAGAATAACCATGCCATATATTCTCTCAACTCTGCACTGACAGAGCGACTTGCTGATCATGCACTGCGCATGATAGGCAAGTTTCCTCACTATGGTGACCTGTATGTCATCATGACAACATCGGGTCACTATGGCAAGAATTGGGACCCCTTGTCACACCGCAGGGTCTCCGAACCAAAGGCAAATGGGCTGTTAGCCCTCTGCCGGCTTCCAGAATGATTTGATCGTGTTCAATCACAGAATTTTAGGGGTTAAAGTGCCGGGAGCGGTCTGAGACCATTCCTGGCACCTAATGCCGTTCGCCCGTGCACCCCCCTTGTGCTCGGCCGATTGCGATTGACATAACATTCCGTCTATGGTCAAATGGCTCAGGTCACATGGATGGAATATTATATCTGATGTCAGAAAAGGGTTAAATTCAATGGGATACAAAACCAAATGTATACACAACATCTTAAGGGTGACAAAAAGCTTCCCAGACAGCTTCAATTAGGGGCAGACACCATCAAAAGTGGCATCAATTGACTCATGGTTAGTGTTGAGCATTCAGATACTGCAGCAAATATCGGGTATCGGCCGATATTCGCTGTATTGGAATTCTGATACCGAGTACCGATATTTTTACAATATCGGATACCGAAATCAGAAGTTCCCATAATGCAATGAGCCAGTGTTGTGGTTGTGATTGACTGCTGAAATGATGTCATCATGATGCGTGGTCTGTGCGCATCATGATGCGCGGTCTGTGCGGGCCTACCAGGGGTCTGTGCGGGCCTGCCGGGGGTCTGTGCGGGATGCCGGGGGTCTGTGCGGGCTGCTGGGGGTCTGTGTGGGCTGCCGGGGGTCTGTGCGGGCCTGCCGGGGGTCTGTGCGGGCTGCCGGTGGTCTGTGTGGGCCTGCCGGGGGTTGTGTGTGTGTGCAGGCATCGTCCGATGGGACTACAATGATGGGACAGTAGTAGTCCCATCATCCGGCTAATGTGTTGAATGTAAAAAAAAAGCATGCATACTACATATATACTACATTCATACAACATACATACATACTACATACATACTTCATATATACTACATTCATACAACATATATACATGCTACATATATACTACATTTATATAACATACATACATGCTACATACTACATACATACTTCATATATACTACATTCATACAACATACATACTACATACATACTACATATATGCTACATTCATACAACATACATACATAGTACATACTACATACATACAACATACATAAAACATGCTGCAGACATACAACATACATACTACATGCAATACATTCATACATTCATACAATACATACATACATATAGACATACAGTACATATAACAAAGAGGACATACTCACCATCACTTGTCACTTTGATCCCCGAAGCCAGTGTAATCTTTAAAAAATATTAAAATAACAAACAAGCGATATACTCACTGATCCGCAGAAATCCACGAGTGTCCCACGACGATCTGCCGTGTAGAACAGCAGCATCAGCTGATGCCACCGCTCTCTAGGGGCCCCAGGAATACAATGACGGGAGGTAGGTATCCTTCCGCACTGTATTCCTCCGCCACTGTAAAAAAATAGTCCCTAGTCTCACTTCTGGCATTGCTGTGTGAGAAAGTTTCCACGCAGCTTTTGCCATAAAGTGAGACCAGTGAACTATAGTAACCTCTCAGTGATGCACTGCAGGAGATCGTCATGGGACACTCGTGGATTTCTGTGGATCAGGGAGTATATTGCTTGTTTGTTATTTTTATATTTTTTACAGTGAGATGACACTGGCTTCGGGGATCAAAGTGACAAGTGATGGTGAGTTTGTTCTCTATGTTATATGTACTGTATGTCTATATGTATGTATGTATTGTATGAATGTATTGTATGTAGTATGTATGTAGTATGTATGTATGTTGTATGAATGTAGTATATATGTAGCATGTATGTAGTATGTATGTAAGTTGTATGAATGTAGTATATATGTAGTATGTATGTATGTATGAATGTAGTATATATGTAGTATGTATGTAGTATGTATGTATGTATGTATGTTGTATGAATGTAGTATGTATACAGTATGTATGTATGTTGTATGAATGCAGTATATATGTAGTATGTATGTATGTTGTATGAATGTAGTATGTATGTAGCATGTATGTATGTTGTATGAATGTAGTATATATGTAGTATGTATGTATGTTGCATGAATGTAGTATATATGAAGTATGTATGTAGTATGTATGTTGTATGAATGTTGTATATATGTAGTATGCATGTATTATGTATGTTTTTTTTTTTTTCATTCAACACATTAGCCGGATGATGGGACTACTACTGTCCCATCATTGTCTAATGTGTCAATCACTGTCATTGTAGCAGGCATAGCCTGATGGGACTTGTATTCCCATTGGACGATGCCTGCACACACACACAACCCCCGGCAGGCCCGCACAGACCCCCGGCAGCCCGCACAGACCCTCAGCAGGCCCGTACAGACCCCCGACAGCCCACACAGACCCCCAGCAGCCCTCACAGACCCCCAGCAGGCCCGTATAGACCCCCGGCAGGCCAGTACAGATGCCTGGCAGGCCCGCACAGACCCCCAGCAGGCCCGCACAGACCGCGCATCATGATGCGCACAGACCCCCGGCAGGCCCGCACAGACCCCCGGCAGGCCCGCACAGACCGCTCATTATGATGCGCACAGACTGCGCATCATGATGACATCATTTCAGCAGCCAATCACAGCCACAATACTGGCTCATTGCATTATGGGAACTTCCGATTCCGGTATCCGATATTGTAAAAATATTGGTACTCGGTATCGGAATTCCGATACAGCGAATATCGTCCGACATCCGATATTTGCAGTATCGGAATGCTCAACACTACTTATAGTCTGTAAATACAGTCTATCCTAGCACATGGGCGAGCGGCCATGCGAACCTTTTATAGCCACGGGCGTCCGGGACCTTCCTGGCTTCTCAGATGGGCCAATCCGAACACGAGCAGGACCTGAGCACGTGACCCTCGATTTTCAATGGGAAATCACTCCATGGGCATGCTCAGTGGCCCGACATGAGGACGTAGTCCTGGAGAATCTCGCTGCTGAGCAGCCTGCATTATCATAGCTGTGCCAGAGGTGGCAGCAGCAAGCAAACCCACGGAGTTGGCTTGTGTAGAGCGCTGGGACCGACGAATCTGCTGAGCAGGCTCCACTGTGGCTGAAGAAGAATGGGAGACCGCTGGGTGCAAGGCTCTGGATTCCTGCTGCGCAGTGGCAGGAACCCGACGCCTAACATTACCCTCCCTCATAGGGCCCCCTCCCCTCTGAGCCTCGCTATGCTCAAATGCCACAATGAGGAGCGGAGCATGGATGTTCTCCACCGGCTCCCAGGTCCGAACCTCTGGACCATGACCCTTCCAATCCACCAAATAAAACTTTTTGCCCCGCATCACCTTGCATCCCATGATGGCATTGACCTCAAACTCGTCTGAAGACAAGTCTGATATCCCGGCAGATGACTCGGAGAACCAGGACAAGTGAAAAGGCTTAAGGAGGGACACATGGAATGTATCAGAGATAGCCAAGTGTGGTGGAAGGGCCAGATGGTAGACCACAGAGCTGATCTGCTCGAGGACCTTGAAGGGGCCAATGTAGCATAGTGCGAACTTAGCGGACTCTACCCGCAGCCTGATGTTTTGGGCGGAGAGCCAAACCAAGTTGCCAAGTGCAAAAGTCGGAGCAGGGCGCCGGTGTGTGTCAGCGGAGGTCCTCATTCTCTCCTTGGAAGCCTAGATAGCATCCTGGGTGCGATCCCAAATGTCACGTGCCTCCACCGCCCAGTCTTCCACCCTGGAGTCAGTGTATGACACAGGGATGGGTACAGGGACGCGCGGATGCTGGCCATAATGTAGGAGGAATGGGGTCTGACCAGTGGAGTCGGCCACAGCATTGTTCAAAGCGAACTCTGCCCATGGCAGCAAGGATGCCCAGTCGTGCTGCCTGACTGAGACAAAATGTCGAAGATATGTGATCAGGGTCTGGTTGGCTCTCTCTACCAACCCGTTTGTCTCGGGATGATAGGCCGAGGAGAGATTCAGCTCAATGCAGAGCAGGGAACAAAGCTCTCTCCAAAACCGGGACGTAAACTGAGGACCCTGGTCACTGACAATCTTGTCCGGCATGCCGTGCAAGCGGAAAACGTGCTTAATGAACAACACTGCCAGGCCCCGCGCAGAAGGTAACTGGGAGAGAGGTACCAGATGCACCATCTTAGAGAAATGTTCGATGACAACCCAAATGACCGTGCTGCCACTGGACTTGGGTAGCCCTACCACAAAGTCCATACCGACCATCTCCCAGGGCTTGTCCGCTACCGGCAAAGGATAAAGAAGCCCAGCGGGCTGCTGCCGAGAGGACCTATTCTGGGCGCAAGAGATGCACGCCTGAATATAGTCCCTGACGTCACGGGCCATATGCGGCCACCATTACGTCCTCGCCAGAAACTCAGAGGACCGTTTTGTCCCAAAATGTACACCCACCCTGGACGAATGAGCCCAAGAGAGGACCTCCGGTCGCAGACGGGCAGGGACAAATGTCTTTCCCGGAGGTAATGACTCAAGGGCAACCGGAGCCACAGTCCTCAGGCTCTCGGATGGGACGATCAGCTGAGGCTCCTCCTCCTCTTCCTCTGATGACACCACGGAGTGGGAGAGAGCATCGGCATGGACGTTCTTCTCCCTGGAGAGAAATTGGAGGGTGAAGTGGAACCGGGAAAAGAACAAAGCCATCTGGCCTGGCGAGAATTTAGCCATTGGGCTGTTTGCAAATACACCAAGTTTTTGTGGTCAGTGAACACCTGGAAAGGGTGGCGAGCCCCCTCAGGAGGTGTCTCCACTCCGAGAAGGCCAACTTCATCGCTAGCACCTCCCTGTCCCTGATGGCATAATTCCTCTCCGCCGGTGTGAAGGTCTTGGAGAAAAAGAAGCATGGGTGCTTCCGACCTGGTGTGTCCTTCTGAAACAGGACCGCTCCAGCACCGACAGAAGAGGCATCCACTTCCAGAATGAAGGGCTTATCTACATCGGGGCGATGTAGAATGGGAGCGCTAGCGAAATGGAACTTAATGGAGGAGAAGGCCTTGGAGACCGGTTCCGACCATAACTTGGGATTTGCACCCTTCTTGGTGAGGGCTACCAAGGGTGCTACCAAAGTCGAGAAGTGGGGGATGAATTGGCGATAGTAATTTATGAACCCCATAAAGCTCTGAGAATGAGGTTCCTGCCAATCCATCACCGCCTGTAGCTTGGCAGGATCCATGGCCAATCCCCGGGTGGAGATGATATAGCCCAGGAAAGGCAAGGACTCCTGCTCAAACACACACTTCTCTAACTTGGCATAGAGGGAGTTTGCCCGCAGGCGATCGAAAACTTTGCAAACATCTCTCCGGTGGGAGTCAATATCTGGAGAGTAGATGAGAATATCATCCAGATAGACTACAACCGAGGTGGTAAGCATATCCCGGAAGATATCGTTCACAAAGTCTTGGAAGACAGCTGGGGCATTACTGAGGCCGAAGGGCATCACCAGGTATCCATAGTGCCCATCCCTGTTGTTAAATGCCGTCTTCCATTCGTCCCCACCGTCGACCGGTGAATCTGCTGAGCAGGCTCCACTGTGGCCGAAGAAGAATGGGAGACCGCTGGGTGCAAGGCTCTGGATTCCTGATGTGCAGTGGCAGGAACCCGACGCCTAACACACTCTGTGGCCATAGGCCACTTATAAGATCTGGGCTGGAGGAAACGTAAAGGACCGTCCTGCAGTCCGTTTCAAAATTAAAAGCCCATACCGGGTTTTTCTGAACAAACTCCTTGGTCAAAATTAACTTGACCAGGTTCAAGCTTACTTTTATTCTGCCTTGAGACTCACAGGCACCCTGCGGTGACCACAAGGCACTCCAGCGGATTTAATACGTTTCTGAGTGCATCCTGGGTTACACATAGCGACCCTCACATATGACTCCAGTCACTGCCTCACACTAGAAATCTTCATGATCACAACAGCATAGGATTCAGAAAGCTACTGTAGTGCATTATAAAAACGTGAAGCTTTTAATTTTTCAATGAAGCCAAGCTTTATCATTATTTTCACAAAAATAATGTACAAAAGGTTTTGCAAAGGTAGTCAGATTTTATTTCCTTTTTTTTCCATATTCAAAAAAGTGGTTTCTACCTGAGTAATCACAAGCATAATAGCTATTTCAAATGTGAACAATAACTGGACAAAGAAAATGGCTTTATAAAAAAATGGAAAAAACTACAAAAAAGGAGCCATTAGTGTCATACCATGCAACATCATAGTTTTCTTATTTGTTTTCAGTTTTAGACTGCAACAAGGAAAGCAAAGTTGACATAAATATTTTCATTTTTAGAGGACAAAAACAAAGTACCGTAAATAACCATTTTGCTGTTGCACTGGAAAAACATCAAGCAATTGTGTGGAAAGAAGACCTTCATTGTGTTTAAATGATGTGTTAGGTTGACATGGTAGCGTTAAAGATGGGATGAGTTTTATTCAGTTCATTCCATTGTGTGTGTATTCTAATGCAGCCTTATAAAGTGGAGAGTTTACTAAGGTTTATCCATTGACCGCAAGATATTTTATTTGCCACTTACACATTCATCCATTGATAAAATGTCAAATAAAATAATGGTATACGACTGATTTAAAATATAATCATGTGCTGTATATCACACAACACCCTTTGTTACTTCACCAATATTATACTTGCCAGAAGCAACGGAGACCAATTAAAGCCTGCATTTGGAATATCTACTGCCCAGATGACTGTGACAGTGGAGGTGGCGATTCTACTGCTGCTAGAGGATCCTACATTCTTGTCCATATGAGAGATTTTTTTTTTATTTTACACTAAATGTGGCACAACATTACAATTAAGTTTTGACAATCATTTAAAATGTGGCTGTAGGTTGCAGTATAGACGAGGCATAGGATTGTCAATTTTGATTTATAAAACATAGACAGTTAAATGTACACATTTTTTAAACTTTTTTTTACCCCTTCCAAAAAATGATAAAGAAATGCTAGGTAGGTACGTGTCTAAAAGGCTAGCTTCTGCAACATTGTGCTGCTTTTATGTTTTAGGTACAGATGTAAAATTTAACTAGTAAAACAGAACAATAGATGTACACAAAAATGTTTGTGACACACAAACTTTCAGAGGTTGATAATGACAGTTAAATGTCTTAATTTAAGGCAATTTCAATTTTGAAAACTTTGAAAAACAATTTTTCTCCCCTTCACAATAAAGGATTGCACAAGAAAAGCAAAAATTCAGTATAGTCGCTCTTTACAAATTTTACCTTTGACTGATACAAATTTAATTTTTTTTCTGTAAATCTCGCTGAAATTTTTTGGAGCATATCTTCTGTATTATACAAGTCTCGTCTACACTAAAAAAATAATTTCTTCTGTTAGTAAAGTCATACAGCAGACTAGATGTCATTTTGAAAATGTTTTGAGCATTTCATCTATGTTACAAACGTGATACAGTAAAGGAGATCTTAGATTGAATTTGTTTGAAGCATATATTCTATGTTATGCAGGCATCATCCACACTAAAAATTACATTCTTCTGTTAAAAACTGAATACAATAGCAGGAGATCTCAGTTTGAAACTTTTTGTAGCATTTCTTCTGTGTTATGCAGTCCTCACCCACACTAAAAAAAATGCTTTCTTCTGTTACTAAAGTGATACAGTAGGGGAGATCTAAGTTTGGAATATTTGGATGATATCTAACATATTATACAGGCCTCATTCACACTAAAAAGTACTTTCTTCTGTTACTAACGTGATTCAGTAGAAGAGAGCTCAGTTTGAAATTGTTTAGAGCATATTTTATACATGCATCATACCCACTAAAAAAAATACTTTCTTCTGTTGCTAAAGTGGGACAGTTGAGGGAATCTCAGTTGAAGTTGTTTGGAGCATATATTCTTTGTTATACAGTGCCTCATCCACACTAAAAAAATGCTTTATTCTGTTACTAACGTGATAGAATAGGGGAGATCTCAGTTTCAATTTGTTTGGAGCATATTTTCTTTGTTATTCAGGCATCATCCACACTAAGAAAATGCTTTCTTCTGTTACTATAGCTATTCAGTGGGAGAGATCTCACTTAGAAATTGTTTGGGGCATATCTTATATGTTATACATGCCTCATCCACAGTAAAACATACTTTCTTCTGTTACTAATGTGTTACAGTAGATGAGATCTCAGTTCGAAATTATTTAGAGCATATCTTGTATGTTATACATGCCTCGTTCACACCAAACAATAATTTCTTTTATTACTAACATGATACAGAAGGGGAGATCTCAGTTTGAAAATGTTTTCAGCATATATTCTTTGTTATGCAGTGCCTCATCTGAATTAAAAAATACTTTCTCCTGTTATTATCTTGATACAGTAAATGAGATCTCAGTTTGAAGTTGTTTGGAGCATATCTTCTATGTTATACAGGACTCATCCACACCAAAAAAAATTTTTCTTCTGTTATTAACATGATACAGTAGGGAAGATTTCAGTTTGAAACAGTTTGAAGTATTCTATGTTACGCAGGCATCCTCCAAACTAAGTGAGATGCAATAGGGGAAATCTCAGTTTGAATTTGTTTAGAGCATATCTTCTATGTTATACAGGCTTCACCCACTCTTACAAAATGCTTTCTTTTGTTATTAGGTGATACAGTAGGGGAGATCTCAGTTTGAATTTATTTGGAGCATATCTTCAATGTTATGCAAGTCTCATCCCCTCTAAAAAATGGTTTATTCTGTTACTAATGTGTTACAGTAGAGGAGATCTCAGTTTAAAATTGTTTGCTATGCAGGTCTCATCTGCAGAAAAAAAAAATAAACTTTTTTTACTAACATAATACAGTAGCAGCGACAGTTTGAAATGTTTTGAAGCATTTTCTTCTATGTTAGACAGGCAGCCACACTAAAAAAATACTTTCTTCTGCTACTAACAGAATACAATAGTGGTAGATCTCAGTTTGAAATTGTTTAGAGCATATCTTCTATGTTATGCAGTCCTCATCCACATTAAAAAATAATTTCTTCTGTAACTAAAGTGATACAGTAGAGGAGATTTCAGTTTGAAATTGTTTGCAGGATGTTTTCTGTTACAAAGGCCTCATCCAAACTAAAAATACTTCCTTCTATAAATAATGTAATTCTGTTGGGGAGATCTCAATTTGAAATCATTTGGATCATATCTTCTATGTTATACTGGACTCACTCACACCAAAAAATTACTTTCTTCTATTAATAACATGAAAGAGTAGAGGCGATGTCAGTTTGAATTTGTTTGGAGCATATATTCTTTGTTATACAGTGCCTCATCTGCATTACAAAAATACTTTCTTCTGTTATTAACATGATACGGGTAAGGGAGATCTCAGTTTGAAGTTGTTTGTAGCAAATCTTTCATGATATACTGGACTCGTCCACACTAAAAATACTTTCTTTTATTACTAGCTTGATACAGTAGGAGAGATCTAAGTTTGAAATGGTTTGGAGCATAGAATATGTTATACAGGCCTCATCCACATTTAAAAAAAATATTTTTTCTGTTACTAGCATGATACAGTTGGGGAGATCTCAGTTTGAAATAGTTTGAAGCATAACTTCTATATTAGACAAGTCTTATCCACACCAAAAAAATACTTTCTTCTCTTACTAACGTGATAAAGTAGGGGAGATGCTAGTTTGAAATTATTTGGAGCATAACGTCAATGTTATACAGGTCTCATCCACTCTAAAAAAGATGCTTTTTTTCTGTTACTAACATGATACAGTAGGGGGAGATCTCAGTTTGAAATTGTTTGAAGCAAGCATTCTATTTTATTCAGGCATCCTCCACACTACAAAAAATACTTTCTTCTGTTACTAATGTGATAAACTAGTGGAGATCTCAGTTTGAATTTGCTTGGAGCATATTTTCTATGTTATTGTTAGGCGTCGGATTTCTGTCGCTGCACAGCGAGAATCCCGAGCCTTACTTCCAGCGGTCTCCCATTCCTCTCCAGCCGCAGAGGAGGCTGCTCAGCAAACTCATCAGTCCAGGCGCTCTGCCCAGACCAGCTCCGTGGGTTTGCTTGCTGCTGCCACCTCTGGCACATCTATGGCAATACATGCTGCTCAGCAGCGAGATTCTCCAGGGACTAAGTCCCCATGTCAGGCCACTGGGCATGCCCGTGGAGTGATCTCCCATTGGAGATCGAAGGTCACGTGCTCAGGTCCTGCTCGTGTTCGGATTGGCCCATCCGAGAAGCCAGGAAGGTCCCGGATGCTCGCGGCTATAAAAGGTTCGCATGGCCGCTCGGCCATGCGCTAGGATAGACTGTATTTACAGACTATGTGGAGTGAGTGATGTATGCACGTATGAATGTCTCTGGTGAATGACTCATTAAGAAACCCCTACCCTTGGTACGCATGTGTTGTGCAGCTTAGCCTGCTAGCGCCCAGGCTTAGGTGTAGGTAGGACAGAGGTTGAGTCAGGCATCAGTCCTCACCAGGGACTCGGCACGCCTCTGTGCACGTGCTCCACTTCATAGCCAGCATCTATAGCGGCGCTCGCGGCAGCGATGCCACACACTCAGTGGGCCTAGAGGGACTCTAACCCCGTGTTCTTGGGGTAGAGTTCTGTGGCCGTACACTGTGCGCTCTTTTGGCTGGGTTCTGTGAGCTAAACAGGCTCTGGTATTTACGTTCAGCGGTTGTGCATTAACAGAGTTCGCACCTGTTCACATTGGGTGACGTAACCCACGTGTGACTGTTTTTAGGCCACTCTATTCTTCCGCCATTACTTAGCAGCAGTGTACCACCTCTGCACGGTGGACCCCAGGCTGCGAACGCACCTACTATTATTTTATAATTTGGTGCGTTCCGCCAGCCCTAACAGTTATACAGACCTCACCCACACAAAAAAATTACTTTCTTCTGTTATTAAGTGATACATTAGGGGAGATATCAGTTTGAAATTAATTGGAACATATCTTCAATGTTATGCAAGCCTTAACCACGCTAAATAAATTATTTCTTCCGTTATTAAGGTGATACAGTAAGGGAGATCTCAGTTTGAAATTGTTTGGAGCGTATATTCTTTGTTATACAGGTCTCATCCACAATTAAAAAATGCTTTCTTCTGTTACTATCGTGTAACAGTTGTAGAGATCTCACTTTGAAATTGTTTGGAGCATATCTTATATGTTATATAGGCCTCATCCACAGTTAAAAAATACTTTCTTCTGTTACTAACGTGGTATAGTAGGGGAGAAAGGTTGAAATGTTTTGAAGCATATCTTCTATGTTAAACAGGTATCATCCACACTAAAAAAATACTTTCTTCTGTTACTAATGGTAAACAGTAGCGGGAGATCTCAGTTTGAAATTGTTCAGAGCATATCTTCTATGTTATAAAGGCCTCATCCACGGGGGCCCCCGGAAGAAGAAGAGGTGAAACGCACGTCGGGGTAGATCATGGTGACAGCGTGGACACATATATACACAGGTATCGCTAATTTTACATTCGGTAGCATCATTATGGCTTACCCTTTAGGCTGTTAGAACTTGATCTGCTTTAGTAAAATCCAGGTATTATGATTAGGATGTAAATTGTCATTTTGGGCATTTATTACAATATGGATTTTTAGCGGTCTTACATATGACTGCTTGGGTATTATATGCCATTTTTAGCACAAATTATTGGTTTATTTATTTGTTAATGTAGTGATTTTTCTTTATCCATGTTTCCAGCAATTTTTCTGATAATTTGAGGCATCTATATGTGATTGTATGATAAATGAATTCTAATATGAATAAAATTGTTTACATTTTGTACTCTACATTCCTTGTGCCATTTGTTTTTTTTATCTGTGGCATTTAGTGTTAGTTTGTCTTTGTGGAATGTACCCAAGGTTGGTGTTGGGTTTTAAGGACTAATATGTATATGTTAATATGATACAGTATTGGAGAACTCAGTTTGAAATAGCTTGAAGCATATCTTCTATGTTATGCAGATGCAGACGTCATCCACAATAAAAACAATACTTTCTCCTGTTACTATCACGATACAGTAAGATCCAGTGAGATCTCAGCTTTAATTTGTTTGTATCATATCTTCCATATTATACTGGCCTCACCCAAACTAAAAAAAATACTTTTTTTCTGTTATTATGTTATACAGTAGGGGAGATCTCATTTTGAAATTATTTGGTGCATATCTTCTATGTTATATAGGCCTCATCCGCACTAAAAAAAATGCTTTCTTCTCTAACGAACATGAATAAGCATGCCATATTTCATGTTGTCATTTAGTGCTGCTTAAATTAAGCTGTGTTGATAGCTGTTGCACAGTAAAAAAATAACTTTTTTTCAGTTGCAAACATGATTCAGCATGTCATATTTCAGATTTTCATTTAGTGCCGCTGAATTTCAGATGTGTGTACAGCTGATGCAGAGAAAAAAATCTAATTTTTTGCTGCTAAAAGTGTGCTCATACCACACTATCTGAGCAACCTGACTGGTAAAAAGTGAGGTCATGCTGGAAGGGCGAATAGGCCGGCTGTTCATAGTGCACTTGGGGTAGGTGATAATGTTAGTGAAAGCACTAGTGAACTAACACTGTCACATTCTATCCAAACACATGTGACAACGTCTATTTCTGGATGGGATACTCTACTCCCTTTCTTTGGCAACCGCACAGCAGTATGCCTTGTTGATGAGGGCCAGAAAAAGCAAATGTTCGAGTGGATGGCAAGCTCAACTTCAAGTGGCCTGTTCTTCTCTTCCTCCACCTTAACATCACACACAGTACGGTCCATAGACGTGGTACCCCAATTATCCTTTATTCCCCCATGTCACAACTCTCCAACCACCCAACTGACTGTCGGGAACGAACCACAGATGGCTGAGTCTGCAGAGTTGTTCACTCATTCTATGCCATGGGCATCAGAAATGGACTGCAAAGATTCACAGAGTCAAAAGGAAGAAATCATCTGCACCGATGCCTCCAATTATTTTTAACTTAAGTCTAGGGCAAGACTAACTCGGGCCCAAGCAGTATCCTCACCCTCGTCAACAGATGTTAATCCCCAGGGAAGGTGATCCTGATGAGACTCAGATATCTGAGGCTAACATGGATTGCACTGTGCTGTCAGAGCAGGAATAGGAGGAGGCTGACTGTCAGGAATGGAATAACACAGAGGATGATGATGAACTTATTGATCCCACTTGATGTGAACCCGAAGGCATGCAGCTGAGTAGGTCATCTGAGTAGTTGGAAGGCGAGGAGGTTACGTGGCACCCTATGGCACAGACATGGAGTGATGCAACCATGACGAGCATTGCATCCTCAGCGACAAATGTGGCTGTGGCTAGCAGCGTTCACGGGTCTGCAGCTTACAGAGTTGGCAAGGATTGCCTAATATGGAACTTTTTTGACACCTTAAAGGATGAGCCAACTCACGTTATCTTCCAACTTTGCAAAAGAAAACTCAGTAGAGGGAAAATGTGCAATAATTTGACTACTACAGGCATGAACCTTCACATGCACAATCAACAAGTGTTGCTCTGGCAATCCCACTGCAATAAAATCTGGACCTCAAAAATTATCAGCCGCCCCATCAACCGCATCTGCTGCTTCTTCCTCCTTCTCTGTAAATGTGCCAAGTATTGTCAAGCAGGTCTCCAGATGTAAAACCTCTGGTTCTTTACTTGAACCAGTGAGGCTGAGTAAAAGTCCGTCAGCTGAAATGGAAGCGGACATGCCTGCTGTTTTTGACCAATCTCAGAGATCGAGCACACCACAACTTGATCAATCATAACATCTCGGCCTGCACATCACTCATGGTCCAGCTGTTGTCCAGTTCATTGTACACCACCCTCTCTCAGCACTGCAGCCAGTCATTCATCCTATATTTGTGGTCACGTAACAATATTGTTTCCTCATACACATGACAAAGCTAAAAGATTGAATTCCACAATCTCCAATCTGTTGGCCATGCAAATATTGACTTTCCACCAGGTAGATTCAGATGGCTTCAAAAATATGATGGCCGTCACAGTCCCCAGTACCAGTTGCCTAGTCGCCATTACTTCTCTAAGAAAGCTGTGCCTGCACTACACCAGCATTCAAACAAATAAGGCAGCACTCTTGTTAGGAACGGCGGAATGCACTAAATAAAAATAAATAAAAAAGTGCGTTTGCTGCACGGGGTCCACCATGCAGTAGGTGTTACACTGCTGCTGGGTAATGACAGAGGAGCAATATGGCGGTATAATGCGCACGGGTTCAACTTCACCCGAAGTGCGCAGTTTGGGCTCTGTTCACACATAGAGGCGCCACAACATAAACATACAAAAACGCTGAGCCTGTTAGTGTCAGAGGCCTCAGAAAAATGCACACACGGTATCTGGTCACAGGAGCAGGACTTAAGACAGAGGAGCTGCGTCCATCTAGACCTACCATGTGTGCGGCGTCGCTGCTGCGAGCACCAAGAAGGGCTGCAACTGCAGCGCGGCGTAGAACACTGCCGCGCGATGACAAAGCTAGAAAGCACACACAATGTCGGACGCTAGCGTAGAGGTGCGGTGTGCACTGTGGCCTAAGGCTTGCCACTGACTGGCGCTGACTACTAAACTAATTCCCTATCCACATACGTAATATCAGAGCAAAGGGGTTTTATAATGAGTCAGTCACCAGAGTCATACATCCGTCACCATTCACACATAGCAAGTATAGTCTATACTAACGCATGTCGGAACGGCCATGCGCTCTTTTTATAGCCATGCGGGACCTTCCAGATCTCCGAGATGGACCAATGAGATCTGGAACAGGACCTGGGCACATGACTCCCGATCTCCAATGGGAGATCGTCTCGTGAGCATGCCCAGTAGGAGCACAGAGGGACTTAGTCTCTAGAGCGGTCTGCTGCAAAGTAATCTCCTCTGCAGTAAAAAGACAGCAGGAGACCGCAGAATGTGAGGCTCTGGATTCCAGCAGAGCAGACGCAGAAACCTGACGCCTAACAACTCTGTAGTGCCATAGCATTCAAATATGAAATATGAAAATTTAATTGCATTACTGCATTAGAAATAAGAAAAATTGAGAATGCTTAGCGCATAAATTGGCCAATTCATGTGTACCTGGAAGCCACGTTGAAGTGATTCTCATTTTCCATGACCTAACCTAATGCCAGATATAAAGTAGATATGACAGGCTCAAACCCCAACTTAGGTGCTCTGGGAAAAAAAACAAAGCTAAAGTACAGGAGTAACCCCGGCACACTAATGACATGAAAGTAGAGTCTTTGCAATGACAGTCTTTTTTGTTGTGATTTTATTTTATGTGAAAAAAGATGGTGTTACAATCCAACGTTTCAGCTCTACATCTCGAGCTTTCATCAGGGATATGACTACAGAATATACAATAAAAGAACAAAAATCAGTGTATAAACTTTATAAAACAAAAACCTAGTGATAAGTGATTTATATTGTGGGGACAGTGTCATGCATCCTTTGTGAAGGTATGTATGGACCTATAGTGATGTGAGGCCAGTGAGTGTGTATTGTGGTGTGATACGGTGTATGTGTGAGAGGTTGGGCAGAGGAATTGGGTGAAGGTGTAAATGTCTTGCACTTCCTGGATGGGTGGGGAAGGGCGGGGATTTAATGGTGTTGACCATCAAATTTCTCCAGGAGAATATAAAGAAGGCCAAAGATCAGGTTGCTGCTATCGAAAATCAGTTGACTAACACCCTTTCTCCAACAGATCTCGCTAGCCTTAAGGCAAGAGCCAACAAAACTCTGCAAGACTACACCAACGAACTGAAAACACGAAAAAAGAACAAGTTTCTGAGAGACCAGGATGACTATCTCAAAAACCAGGTCTACAGATGGCGGTATACCACACTTCCAGATGGTCCCCCCTACAGAAACCGATATGGCTCATCAGGCTCTTCAGGTTTGGATGGTGGTCAAGGTGGACGGGGCGGCAGAGGAGGACGCGGTGGGAAACCGCCCAAGTCTTTTTTCGACCCGCGCAAGAAACCCCCGGCACCCCCAAACACAGTATCAGACGAGGAGGAAGAAAGAACAGACGAGGACCCCCAGATGGACACATGCCCCAATACTCGATCTCAGGTAAGAACAATCTTGTCTTCAACATCTCCACCTACTGCCTCTCACCTGCCGAGATACGAGTTCTCCAGAGGGGCCTCTCTTTCTGCCCCACTCCCTCCTTTGATCCGTTCCTCGTACACCAAGAGTTAAACCGTTTTTACCACTCTTTGAGACTTAAGGTACATTTCGACAAAGATGGCGGAGACATAAACACCAACCAGGTACCTTCCTCCTCGGGAACCAGCACCCAAGAGACGTTCATTTTCAAAGATCTTGGACTCAAGATCCCGAGCACATATCAACCACCCCGCCTCTATCATCCTGTCGAGACGTATATTTCACTTGTTAATGCTTCTGTGGATAAGTATATAGATGAAATCAAACACGGTAAATACCACCTTAAGCATAACCTTAATAGAGAAGAATCATTAGCACTGAAAAGCCTTAAGAACAACAAGAACATTGTCATAAAGCCTGCTGATAAAGGTGGCTCCATTGTAGTACTTGATAAGAAGTACTCTCTGTCTGAAATCCAGAGACAACTCTCTGACGTCACGACATACAGACCCATCCCCACGAATCCTATCTACTCCATAGAGAGAAAGATAGACAATTTGATCAACTTCCACTTAAATTTGGGAACAATTGATTCTAAACTGGCGGAGTATTTGCACAAACAAAGTCCCATAACTCCAGTCATTTACATACTCCCCAAAATACATAAAAACTTGGAAAAGCCCCCCGGTAGACCCATAGTGGCATCTACCGACTCTATCCTCTCACCCCTGTCAATAACCTTGGAAAAGATCCTCACTCCACTAGTACCAAAAATTCCATCTTACCTCAAAGACACCGGTGATTTTCTGAACCACGTAAGAACTCTCCATGACATTCCTTCCTTATGTTTATTAGCCAGCCTAGACGTTAACAGCCTATATACCAGTATAGATCACGATCTTGGTATCGAGGCTGTCAGATGGTTCCTAGATCTACAATCCCCTCTTAGCGAACCCCAGAAATTGTTCTGTACCGATACACTCAAATTGGTCCTCAACAACAACTATTTCCTCTTTGAGGACCAATTCTACCTACAGGAACGGGGGACCGCGATGGGGGCGAATGTAGCCCCCCCCCGTACGCTTACATCTTTATGAGTAAATTTGATGCTGACTTTGTCTACACACATCATCTATACAGAAAGCATGCTCTTACCTGGCTCAGATACATAGACGACATCTTTTGTGTATGGACAGGCGATACCAACAGCCTCACAGACTTTGTACATGACCTCAACCAGAGTATACCGAACCTAACCTTTACCTTACATTCCAACACACAGTCTGTCAGATTCCTTGACACCATGGTCTCTAAAACTGTTTCAGGCACCCTTACAAGTGACCTTTACGTCAAACCTACAGACCGCAATAGTCTACTACACTGGTCTAGCTGCCACCCAAGACACGTCAAGACAGCTCTACCTAAATCCCAACATGACAGGATCGACCGCATAGTCTCAACACCTGAAATCAGGCAGACGAGACATGACGAGATGACTGAAAAGTTTCAAACAAGAGGATACCCCAAAATTAACGCTGAACAACAAACCAGAATTACCCAACGTGACCGCGATGTAGAGAATAGGGTTAAGTTCATCAACACCTATCACCCGTTCTCTAATCAAAAAAGCAGTCCTTGAACACTGGCCCCTACTAGAAAAGGCCTACCTGGGGGTTGAAAACTTCAAAAATCCTCCTCTCATCTGCCACAAGCGGGCTCAGAACCTAAAAAACACTTTGGTTAGAGCCGACGTGGGCTCCAACTTCAAGACACTCAGGCAGAAGACATTTAGCACGGTACGCAACGGAACCTTACCTTGTTTGGGTTGTGCACAATGCACGAATGTCAGTAGAGGTGACTCATTCACCCATCCGATGTCCGGCAAATGGTACAAGATCAATGGCTATTTTACCTGTGACTCAAACTTTGTCGTTTACCTAATCAAATGCCCATGCGGCCTAGGATACGTTGGGGAAACTACCCAGCATGTCAAAGACCGCATCTCCAAGCATAAATCAACCATCCGGTGTGAGAACACACTATTACCAATTCCTGCCCATTTTGTGGAAAACAGACACTCTGTAAGTCAATTGAAATTTCAGGTCATTGAACAAATCCCTGTACCCAGACGAGGGGGTAATAGAATCCAAACGCTCAAAGAGCGTGAAGCGTATAGGATATATCACCTAAATACCCTCCACCCACACGGTCTCAACAGAGAATCTGAAATGTATTATTAATCCTTTCTAAATTCCACCACATAGTGAATTGGTATTGTTTTTCAGCAGGAGTGTAAAAATCACTACCAAAAGTTCTTTTCCCACACAACATATTTTGGTTAACAGGAGATATTTCTGACATAAGTGTGTTAAAGTAAACGCCATTTTACTCTATGTATGTAAACCCTGCTCTAATTGTCTTATCTTTGTTTTTAGGCAGGAAAAGGAAGTTTCTTTGAAACCTGATGGGCACAACCAGCACTGAAATCACCACTGTGCATGAATACATCACAGTTCCACCGTTAAAATGGCCGCCTGCATGCATGTGACACTTCTTTACACCCCTCCTTAGTCAACATCACTTCCTGGATGGTCAAAACATGCTCAATTCCTATTCCCGTCTCGCACATGCTCAGTACATTCATTCTGACATCCCAAGATGGCGACTGCCAACATCGCTTCCTGGAAGGTCAAAACATGTTCATTTCCTATCCCCGCCCCGCACAAGCTCAGTACATTCATTCTGACATCTTTGACCTCACCAAGATGGCGACGGCCCTTCCTCCATCCCCGCCCTTCCCCACCCATCCAGGAAGTGCAAGACAGTATATAACACCACTGCACTAAGCCACATGCACTTCCGGCCTCCTCTACACCTGACTAGACTTAGGACATAAGGTAATGGTGCCCTACAGTCTTTACAGACTGGGTTTCCCTTCTCCATCTCAGCTTATTGACTTGCTTATTTGTCCTTAGGACGGGAGTCACGTGCTGACCCTACACATCGGTATGTGACCCCTAAAACTTTCTTTTATATTTTTTCTTTCAACATACCTTGCTATTCCTTAACCACAAAAATCACAACAAAAAAGACTGTCGTTGCAAAGACTCTACTTTCATGTCATTAGTGTGCCGGGGCTACTCCTATACTCTAACCTAATGCCAATCCTCTCTTAGACTAAAGTCTTCATCTGTATGAGAACCTAATTTGAATTCTCTCTTAGACTGAAATCTATATCTCTGTGGAGGGGTAGTGGCCCTGCTGTGATTAGAAATAAATTCAAAACACATGAAACATGCACAGAAACTGAACAGGTCAATAAGACCCTGTTCACACCACCCAAGAAGTAAGACACAGAAACAGAACACAGTATGACAAACGTGCATAAATACTCTGCTGTAAAATACATGTAACTGTAAGTAGCAAGTGCTAGTAAAAGATGTTAACAAAACCAGGGTATTTTGTTGATACGTTTTTCTGCAAAAAAATGTACGCTAAGCCACTCCGCCTCGTCAAGGCATACCCTTCTCGGAGCAGTCCTAACTAATATATTTAAAAACCTGAACATGTGAATATACCTTCATGAGCAGGGTTCAGAAAGGCGCTGCCCGGTATGGGCTCGCTGGGCGAAATGGCTTTTTGTGCATGTCCCAAAAGAGAGAGGCGGGGATCTCCCAAAGCTTGCATAAGCAAGAAATCAATAGATTCAAAACACATGAAACATGCACAAAAACTGAACGGGTCAATAAGACCCTGTTCACACCACCCAAGAACTAAGACACAGAAACAGAACACAGTATGACAAACGTGCATAAATACTCTGCTGTAAAATACATGTAACTGTAAGTAGCAAGTGCTAGTAAAAGATGTTAACAAAACCAGGGTATTTTGTTGATACGTTTTTCTGCAAAAAAATGTACGCTAAGCCACTCCGCCTCATCAAGCTATACCCTTCTCGGAGCAGTCCTATCTAATATATTTAAAAACCTGAACATGTGAATATACCTTCATGAGCAGGGTTCAGAAAGGCGCTGCCCGGTATGGGCTCGCTGGGCGAAATGTTTTTTGTGCATGTCCCAAAAGAGAGAGGCGGGGGATCTCCCAAAGCTTGCATAAGCAAGAAATCAATAGATTCAAAACACATGAATATACCTTCATGAGCAGGGTTCAGAAAAAATGGCACTTGCTGTGGATATGCTAATTATGTTTTCTGTTAGCGATCCTGCACATATTTGCACCTTGGTCTCTTTGTAATGCATTTGTCATACATGTGGTTGTGTAGTTTTGTCTATGGATTTTTATACAGTATTTTGTGAGTACCCATAAATAATGATGGAATTTTATAGGTGGATATAGACTCCCTTCTTTCTTTGTTAGTTTGTATGCAAAGACAGATGTCAGCTCGACCTAACAGATTAGTCATTCTAGTAATGATCCTTATAGCAATAAAGATAAAGACATGTGAGGGTCTGACTTGTGGACGACAGGAATCAGCAATGGCTAGCAATAAATACTAGATAAAAGGCAATGAGTTAATGTGAGGAAACCACCTATTTTTTTGCTATAAATACTGTTCTTTTCCACCAATAAAATCAGAAATCATTTGAGACACAACTCCTTGCATTGGTCCTCTGATTTCTCCAGCCATAACCTCTCATATACAATATGGCAGCAGACCATTAAGATGACAACACACGCATCTCGTGTGCCCTAACACTAATAAGATGGTTTGCGCCGACAATGCCATCATCAGCATCACTATTCCGGTATTCTAGTCATCTACATGCTGGAGTAGACTTTGAATAGCCTGCAAGAGGAGATGGTGGTCTCAGAGAAAGGAGGAAACAGAGGTTTCCCCAAGACAAAAGCGAGTTACACAGTTTGCATTGCAGCTCTAGACTTCCAACCTCTGGCACATCAATTCATCAATGCCAAAGCATTAGAAGCAACATCAGCTGTGTAATTGGCAGAAGCAATTTCTGTGAGTCTTTTGACACATTTTCTAGAACACTTCGAGGATCAGCACAACAGAGTCCAAGTCTGACATGTGGTAAACAACTGAAGAGGATGGTGCAGGAGTATCTAGAACTCAATATAAATACCATCAGGTAGGGTTTGGACTCTTTCTCATTTTGGTCTTCAAAAATAGATGAGTGGCCTGAGCTCTGATGCCTTGGAGGTTTTATCATGCCTGGCAGCCAGTTTTCTCTCAGAACGAGTCTTCAGCACTGCTGGTGGTGTCCTGATGGATAAGTGCAGTCAGCTGTCCACTGAAAGTGGAGACCAGCTAACTTTTCATCAAGATGAACAAGTCATGGAACTCAAAGGACATTTGCATCCCAATCAAAGACTGTACAGATGAGGCATTGTTGTAGTTTTCAGTGTGCTGCAATGATATTGCGTAATTGCAGTCTGTGATATCTTTAGTGTGTCTTCTGTGCCTGCTTTTGCTGCTGCTCCAGAAGTTAACACTAATTTGTGGAACTGTGAACAGTCATGATTGGATCTCCATCTACTGGGTTGGCTGTAGAAGAAGAGGTGTCGGTCCCTATTATACTATATCTATTCTGGTGAAATTGAGGCCACTTTGGTGGTGTCTGCCCCTAATTTACATAAATTTGAAGACTCCTGATTGGGTCTCCATCTGCTGGGTTGTTTTTAGTGGAAGAGGTGTTGGTCCCCATTATACCAGTTATACTCTATTGAAATTGATGCCACTTTGGTGGTGCCTGAGAATAATTTTTGGAAATGTGTAGCTCCTGATTGAGTCTCCTTCATGTTGTTTGCCTGTAGCAGCAGGCCTCTGAGACCGGCTGGCCTCCACTTACTGCCATACAACTACCCATGCTACTATCCCTACCATTTTTCTGACAATAGTAGTCTACAAAACTGATATTTGAGCCACCTGAGTCTGGCTGAGAATAAAAGTAGGTTGAGCTGTTGCATGTGGTATCAAGGCTCCCAGCACAGCAGGCCTATACGATGCTACATCAACCTCACCTTAATTTGAAGTTGAATTCAAAGCTGTAAATGTTGACCCAGACCCTGATACCTCATGCATGTATAATTGTTGCCTTGCCATTCTAAAATTTGTAATGTGTGTCATTTGAGGCAACTTTCCTGCTGTCTGTCCCTAATTTGATATGGTTTGGCAGCTTTTGGGAACATTTAAAGATTTTGTGCATGCATTTGTTTTTGCCTCCCACTGACCTCTATGACGTTTGGCTGTGTTTGACAAATATTCAACGAATAATTTGGCAAAAATAGCAAAACCGGCAATCGCAATCCGAACCAAACATTGAAATATTTGCTCATTTCCATTCGGGAAGAACAGAGTGCTATTTGCCTACTGGAGTGCAAATTTTACAAGAACAGTTTGTGGACAAAATAGACAGAGTCCCCTAATTGCTAGAAGAGCAGAATCCCTCCTCAAGTGACCAAATTTTGCAGATTATACCCATTTGGGAATTTATCTACATGTATTGTGACAATTTTGACTCGAGTATTTTCCAGAAACAAGCAGCAATGAATGTATGAATATTACCGAGTGAAAATTGCAAACTGCCATTGTAGTGACCAGTACGCTGTAGTGACCAGTATGTTGTATTGACGAGTACGTTGCAGCCACCAGTATGATATGCCCAATACGTGCTTCTGGAGACATGCCCCCCTCAGTTAGGTAGGCTCTCATCACTTCAGAAATGCCCAACATGTGGATACTATATGTGGTTAAGGTTCATTTTGGGTTTCAAAAGAGAAGGGGCATTTGAATTTGAGAGCACAGAATTTGCTGAATTTCTTTTGGAGGGTGAGGAGCCATTCTCGCCTTTTTCAAAGCCTTTGTACTATAAGTACAAGTAAAATGGAAGCCCTCTATATTTCCATTATAAGATGTAAGACTTGAGTGGGGGCTTGCTTTTTTGTGGATTGAGTTGAATCTGGGAACATTTTTCATAATGTTTGGGATTACATTTATCCGGCGCTCTACATTAAGCACTTACTTTGGGGTTTCCATCTCAATCTCTGAGTGATGTAAATCAGATGAAACCCCAGAGGGATCCATTCACTATAATGAGGCAGCAAAGTTACTCCGAACTCTGTCTGGCCTCTGTTCAGCGGTGGCCTTGTTTCAGAAGTGTACAAAACTGTGACCAACAGCACTTTTATGTAATCCTAAAAAGATGGACACCGCCATATCACAGGTCAGACAGCGTCCACAGTGCCACCATCTGCCTCATTATAGGGAATCTTCTGTTGAAGCTTCAGTCTGAATAATGTGTTTCAGAGATTTACATAGTGTTAACTCTCAGCGCTGTGAGCAGGATAAATGTGCGCCGAGCCTTACTGCGATCTTTGGGATGCAGAATGAAAAAATCAACAGCAGATAAAGAAATAGTTTTATTTAATTTTTATGCCATTCCTCCTGCAGTGTAAGTGATTAGACCATTCTATTCTTTGGGTCGGTGCAATTACAGCGATACCAGATTTATAAAAAAAGAGGATTGTTAGTGCAAAAAATAGTTTTTGCATCGCATATTTTGAGAGCTATAATTTTTCCATATTTTGGCTGACAGCGTCTTGTTATGGCTTGTTTTTTGTGTGACGAGCTGACGATTTTATTGGTAACCTTTTTCAGACACATGACTTTTTTGATCTCTTTCTATTCCAATTTGTGGGAGGCAGAATGAAAAAATTCAGGAATTTTTGGGGGGAGGTTTGCCATTCTGCGTGTGGTAAAATTGATAAGACAGTTTAATTCTTCTTGTCAGTACTATTACAGCGATACCACTTTTATATCTTATTTTATGTTTTGGCACTTCTACATAATAAAAACAATTTTAAAAAAAATAATATTTATTTTTGCATCACTTTATTCTGAGAGCTATAACTTTTTTGATTTTTCTGCTAATGGAGCTGTATGATGGCTTGTTTTTTGTGGAACAAGATGACATTTTCAGTGATGCTATGTTTAATTAAATACGTCTTTGTGATCGCATTTTATGCTATTTTTTGTTTGGGGATATGATGATAAAGCATTGCTTATTGCCTTGCTTTTTATTTTTTATGGTGTACACTAAAGAGGTTAACTAGTGACACAGTTTCATAGGTTGGGTCGTTCTAGATGTGGCGATACCAAATATGTGTATTTTTGTTGTTTATATATTGCTATTTTGACATGGATTTTCCAAGCAAGTACAACTGCCTCAGGTGGTCTGAAATATATATTAAATAGTCTATGCAGTAACTAATACAAAGTCTAGTAAGAGATCTGCTTTAAGTAAAATTAAATTGGCTCATGACTTGTTGTTAGGGTTGGTGGATTGCTCTTAACAAAATAAAAAATAAAGTGCAATTGCAACCCAGGGTACTGTAAAATAATGCTTATCCTGTAAAATACTCAGGACTAGTTACCAGATAAAAATATAGTGGTTTATTTGGTTTCTTCCATCAAAGAAAGGTTATTACAGAAAAAACAGGTGAATAAAAATAAGTGAAAGAGAGATTGTCCATTGTTCATAGCAAAGCAGCATGTATTCTTCTTCTCTCCGAGATCCTGAATAGCAAATGGCTGCTGTCTCTCAGTTCGGCTTCTCACATCGCCGTCAAGTAATATACCAGCTGTTATGTCATGTCATGGCCCAACACAGGCGACATCTTCGTGTCTGTCTTTCATGATGGTGAGGGAAGAAGACAGCGACCTCTACAGTTAGCCATGAATTATATACATCTCTTGAAGCACGTGATCTCGGTATATATGGAGTTTGACATTTACCTCAAGGCTAAACTTAAATATGTAGTGAGCTGACATTTCTACCATGAGCCAAGCTTAAAAATAGCCTATGTCATATAAGCTAAAGCAATCTACAGAACTGGGTGTAATAAGAAATATTTAACGAATTATTAATATTTAACAATTCCCCCTTTTGAGGGAGACAGACATTAATTGGAACCCTCAAATATAACAAGATCTTTTTCTTCTTTTCTTCTTCTTTGACAAAATAATTTAATATCAATAACAATAATAATATCAGATTACCGTTATAAGTACTCAATGACATAATTGATGTGAATTCATGTTATGGTAAGCCGTGAACAATATTCATATAAAATATGTATAATTATACTTCCCTAAGTCTAAATTGAAGCATCTCAGGTCCAGTCATCATCATCTGATGTCATCTGGTCTTCATTTTGATGTCTTCTGTCTTCTTCTTAGTTCTTTTAAAACCACAGTTTTTCTCTAGCATATAGATGTTGTAGAAATTGTGTTGTGTATCAAATCAAAGTTCATAAATTCAAATGTTGATAAGAAACAAAGTCTATAGATGAAATGCAGCTTTAATATCTGTGCAGTGTCACCTTTAAAAACCTGGGCTTACATTGGCTCGCCTTGGATATTCTGGAATCCTCCATCGGCACTGGTCTTTGAACAGGTGTGACGTCTTTGGTCAGCAAAGCAAGGGTTAAAATGACTCTTCCTTGCTAAACATAGCACCATAACCAGTCCTTTTCCTAATGCACAGGACATATGTCAGGGTTAATTACCTTCATTGTTCACCAGCTTTACATTGAAGCTTTTCAGGTGATTGAAAACCTCTGGAACTTGATAAGAACGTGATAACACAGTTCATCTCAGCATCATAGGATCATCGTCCTCTGTTTGTCAGGTTAGACACTTTAATCGTGACCGTCAGTGGTGGATACTGCACTCGTGACTGTCAGTGATGGATACTGCACTCGTGACTGTCAGTGGTGGATACTGCATTTGTAAGTAACACAGTCTATTACTCAGTAATCATAGCTTTGTTACCTTCTGGGACTTCTGGATCGCGGCATTCTTCTTCTTGCAACTGATAAGAATCAATGAAGTTTAGAAATGTGAAAAGTCTTTATTAACATAATTTTATTATTATTATTATTATTATTATTTATTGTTATAGCGCCATTTATTCCATGGCGCTTTACATGTGAGGAGGGGTATACATAAAAACAAGTACAATAATCTTAAACAATACAAGTCATAACTGGTACAGGAGGAGAGAGGACCCTGCCCACGAGGGCTCACAATCTTAAAGGGATGGGTGATAATACAGTAGGCGAGGGTAGAGCTGGTTGTGCAGCGGTTTGGTCGATCGGTGGTTACTGCAGGTTATAGGCTTGTCGGAACAGGTGGGTCTTCAGGCTCTTTTTGAAGGTTTCGATGGTAGGTGAGAGTCTGATATGTTGTGGTAGAGAGTTCCAGAGTAGGGGTGATGCGCGAGAGAAATCTTGTATGCGATTGTGGGAAGAGGAGATAAGAGGGGAGTAGAGAAGGAGATCTTGTGAGGATCGGAGGTTGCGTGCAGGAAAGTACCGGGAGACGAGGTCACAGATGTATGGAGGAGACAAGTTGTGGATGGCTTTGTATGTCATGGTTAGGGTTTTGTAATGGAGTCTCTGGGCAATTGGGAGCCAGTGAAGGGATTGACAGAGGGGAGAAGCTGGGGAATAGCGGGGGGACAGGTGGATTAGTCGGGCAGCAGAGTTTAGAATAGATTGGAGGGGTGCGAGAGTGTTTGAGGGGAGGCCGCAGAGCATGAGGTTGCAGTAGTCAAGGCGAGAGATGATGAGGGCATGGACTAGGGTTTTTGCAGATTCTTGGGTGAGGAATGAACGGATGCGTGAAATATTTTTGAGTTGAAGTCGGCAGGAAGTGGAAAGGGTTTGGATATGTGGTTTGAAGGAGAGATCAGCGTCAAGGATTACTCCGAGGCAGCGAGCTTGTGGGACTGGGGAGAGTGGGCAGTCATTTACTGTAATTGATAGGTTCGTAGGGGGGTCACGTGAGATGGGGGAAAGATGATGAATTCTGTTTTGTCCATGTTGAGTTTCAGATATCTAGTGGAGAAGAAGGATGAAATAGTGGACAGACATTGAGGGATTCTGGTTAGTAGGGAGGTGATATCTGGTCCAGAGATGTAGATCTGTGTGTCATCAGCATAAAGATGATACTGAAAGCCATGAGATTCTATGAGCTGTCCCAGGCCAAAGGTGTAAATAGAGAACAGCAGGGGCCCTAGGACTGAACCTTGTGGGACTCCGACAGATAGGGGGCGAGGTGAGGAGGTGGTGTGTGAGTGGGAGACGCTGAATGTCCGGTCTGTTAGGTATGATGAGATCCAGGAGAGGGCCAAGTCTGTGATGCCGAGGGATGAGAGGGTCTGTAATAATAGGGAATGGTCCACTGTGTCAAAGGCAGCCGACAGGTCCAGGAGGAGGAGGACAGAGTAGTGTCGCTTGCTCTTGGCAGTTAAGAGGTCATTGGTGACCTTAGTAAGGGCAGTTTCAGTGGAGTGGTGTGACCGGAAGCCAGATTGTAAGCGGTCGAAGAGGGAGCAAGAAGAGAGATGGGAGGACAGTTCAAGGTAGACGTGTTGTTCCAGTAGCTTGGAGGCGTATGGGAGAAGTGATATAGGGCGATAGCTAGATACAGAGGATGGGTCAAGAGAGGGCTTTTTGAGGATAGGTGTGATGGAGGCATGTTTAAAGCTTGAGGGGAAAACACCAGTTGTTAGTGATAGGTTGAAGAGATGGGTTAGGGTTGGGATGAAGACTGTGGTGAGGTTTGGGATGAAGTGGGATGGGATCGGGTCGAGTGCACAGGTGGTGAGATGTGATCTTGAGAGTAGAGTGGAGAGTCGATCTTCTGTAATGGTGGAGAAGTTGGTTTTGAAGGTGGAGGGCTGGGAAGTCGGGAGGAAGGGCTCTGGGGGTTGTTGACCAAAACTGTCCCTGATGTTATCAATTTTCTGCTTGAAAAATGAGGCAAAGTCTTCAGCTGAGATGAGTGGGGAGGGAGGAGGTGCTGGGGGGCGGAGGAGAGAATTGAAGGTGTTGAATAACTGTTTAGGGTTGTGAGACAGGGAGGATATGAGAGATGAGAAGTAGGTTTGTTTAGCTGTGGCGAGTGTGGTCTTGAAAGTAGTGAGGGACTGTTTGAATGCGATGAAATGCTCGTTGGAGTGGGATCTTTTCCATCTGCGCTCAGCAGCCCTGGAAGCTCGCCTCAGCTCTTTGGTCAGGCTGGTGTGCCAGGGCTGTCTGTTGATTTTGCGAGTTTTGGTATGTGTAAGTGGGGCAGCGGATTCCAAAGCTACAGCTATTGTGGTGTTATATAGAGCGGCAGCGTCATCCGCATTGTGTAAGGAACTTATATCTGTAAGAGGGAGGAGGGATTTGGAGAATGAGTGTAGGTCAAGGTGTTTAAGATTCCTGTGAGGGTGTGAAAGTTTGTGGGGTGGGGATTGTAGACATGGAGTGAAGAGGGAAGAGAATGTGAGCAGGTTGTGGTCAGAGAGAGGAAGAGGTGAGTTAGAGAGGTTAGATAGGGAGCAGAGGCGGGTGAAGATGAGGTCCAGTGTGTGGCCATCTTTGTGGGTGGCTGTAGAAGACCATTGAGTGAGGCCGAAGGAGGAAGTGAGAGATAGAAGTTTAGTGGCAGCTGAGAGGGAAGTGTCAATGGGGATGTTGAAGTCGCCCATGATGATAGTAGGGATGTCCGCGGAAAGGAAATGAAGTAACCAGGTGGTGAAGTGGTCAAAGAAGGTGGTGGCTGGCCCTGGGGGGCGGTAGATGACAGCCAGTTGGAGGTTGGAGGGGGAGTAGATGCGCACAGAGTGCACCTCAAAGGAAGGGAGGGTAACAGAGGGTGGCAGTGGGATTGGGGTGAAGGAGCAGGTATCTGACAGGAGAAAACCAACTCCTCCACCATGTTTGCTGCTGGGGCGGGGGGTGTGAGAAAGGTGGAAGCCGCCATACGAAAGTGCAGCAGGAGAGGCTGTGTCAGAAGGGGTGAGCCAGGTTTCGGTGATGGCGAGGAAGGAGAGTTTGGTAGTAACAAAAAGATCATGGATGTAGGAAAGCTTGTTGCAGACAGAGCGAGCGTTCCACAGAGCTCCTGTTAGTGGGACTGGGGAAGCGGGGGCTGGGTGAATGGGTATAAGGTTGGAGAGGTTACGGAAGGTTGTGATAGAGTGTGGATGGGAGGTAGAAATGACTGTGGGAATGTGGTGAGGAGGACCAGGATTTGGAGAGATATCACCAGCAGTGAGAAGGAGCAGAGAAAGTGTTACCAGGTGGGAGCAGGAGAGGGCATGAGGGGGCTGTCTGTGTTTGGAGACAGAGGATTGTATGTTAAGGAACAGTTTTGAGGCGGAGGTGAGGTGGATGGGGAGGATTGAAGAAGAGATGAACAGTTCCTTACTAGGAGTAGGGATTAGGGGAATTAGCAGAAAGTGAAGGATTATTGGGGTGAAAGTGAAAACAAACAGAAACATTGTTTACAGTGACTGTGTCCAATTACCTTCAGTTCCCTTCTGGTTCAATTCTGGTTTTAATTCTTAAATTAATCTTCACACTTCTAGCACACACTTATAGCAATCACAATGCAGACTGAAGTCTATGCAGACTTGTACTCTGCAATATATGTACAACTAAGTGCAGTCAGGTGTGAAGCAGAGAGGAGTGGTCTCTGCTCATCTTGGCCAGACAATTAAGAGTGGACCAGATGTATATGATCAAGCCAGAGTAAACAAGGTCATAAATAACACTGGGGTAAGCTGGGGTTAGCTGAAAGGCATACCATGTGAATGCTAGGTGCAGAGGCAAGTCTATGTGCAAAGCTGGGTGATGCACTGTGTGTCCTTCATAGACAGACAGCAGGAGAGCAGGAGAGCTGGGTGGATGGACATACCTGTCGGAAGACAATTTCAGTATCTTGCTTGAAGTCTTCATTCTCTATTCTATACCAAATCTGGTAATTTTCCTATCCTATAATATCACAGCGTACCATAGCAATCAGTAATATCCATATAATTATCAGAATTTGTACCATATAGATTTCCATATTTGAAATAATAAACCAATAATAAGTGATAAATTATTATCCGTATTTTTCATGTGATAGAACATTTTTTATGTCATAGGTGTAATTACCTTTTTCAACCTATAGGTGTCACTGTGTTTTATGTAACCAGTGTTTTCATCTTTATTAATAAGGAATATATTTATTATACTAATAATATGTAGGAATGTAAAGCCATGAACCAAAATAAGAATATATGAGTGAGCGAATGAATGAATAAAAGAATTGTTGCATATAACTCAGAAGTGAAACATTTCCTTAGTAATAGAACCATATAATTGCTATATTTAATGAAGCAATATTCTCAGTAGACATTACCCCACTAAATATTGGTGAAAGAATTAAAAATAATGAAAAATAAGAATAAAAATAAAAGAATAAGGCCTTTATGTTGATGCAGAGTAGTTATGTCTTCAGTAACATATACCCTTAATATTTCCATGATCTGGATTATTTCATAATTGTCATAAACTTGTGTTATCAAAATATTCAAATCATGCAACTTTGCATGTAATTCCTCTTAGTGTAAAGAAATGACTCTTTATAATACTTGTTATTATACCCAATACTTATACCATTGTACCTTATTAATATTTTTTTCCTATTAAAATGTGTGAAGAAGAGGTATTAATCAAATGTGATGATGTAGTCAGGATCAAAAACATATTTTCCCCCTTAATACCAAAAAAATATTGTTCTATGAAATAATTCATTTATCAAAACCAAAATTAAAAAGAATTAATTTATAAATTGTGTAAATATTATACTTGCTTATACCATTATTTGTCTGAAGATGTGTAACCATTAAAATTAATTTGAATATCAAAAAATTATCCTTTGGAAAAATTAATTTAAATGTAGTTTAAGATTAACACACTTGGACAGAGAAGGAAGGTCCACTATTCCCAGATGCAGCTGGTGAATACCAGGCTCTGTGCTGGTGCCTGTTTAAAAGAGCTAAAGCTGATAAGGAAAGAATAGATTTTCTTCATAAACTATTTTCTATTTTGTTGTGCGATTGCACTTATCCACAATTAACTAAATCAAGAAATAATTACTAAAGAACTATAGAAATATATGTTGTGTAGATAATATTTCATTATGTATCTTAATATTCTAATAATTTATCTGATCTGCATATTTCTCCTAAAGATAAAAGCTTTGGGGTTTTTTTTGGTTTTTTTTCTCATTCAGAATCCTGAGGCCTCATACAAACGTATCACATTACTCGCTCAGCAGCTGCTCATACACTCAGTCACTGTCACTCAGACTGTGTCACATATTTAAGTTTAAACCAAATACCTCACATACGAAGGTGTGATGAATACACGTGTTTTAACCCAAATTATCCTAATCATCAATGCATTGTAAACTATTTCAATTTAGTCTCTTAATATTTCTTTGAATATTCCCCAAATACACATGACATAAATATATGTATAGCTATACTTGACATTTAGGCCTGGAAAAAAAAAATTCCATTGCTTTGCAAAAGCTGAGACCCCTTTAAAAATTCTTTCCCTAAGGAACAGGGACATAGTATACTGGTCTGGTATACTTATTATTAGAACAAGGTACAAATTCCATATGCTGTGGTAGTCATTCGAACCATGCAGTGAAGGCACACAGAACATATTTTAAAATGCAATCAGTTATTTCCTTTTAAGGGTTAGATATATAAAATCATGCAATTATTGCAACTTCCTGTGTAAATAAAGGCATAAATCCTTGTAAGAGAATTTTTCCCGCATTATGTCCTGCTTTGAAATGAAAATTCTAAGGAAACATAAAAGAGAAGGTTAATATCATATTCATATTCTAAATATTATTACTGATGTAGATTTTAATTTTCATTAAAAAATACAGTTCTACTATTTCTACTTCTGCAAACACTCTATATATACTGTATGAATATGTATATACAAACTATAGAACTACAGGATTATACTCTATAAAATAATTACATAACTCACTAATTGTATAACACTTTTACACAATATATATAATTACTTTTTCTAGCCAATTCCTACACCCATACTTATTTCTCTGCAAAAAATATCCTGAAAGGTTCTTGCCATTTTAAAGCTGATAGATTCTTGGAGCAGAGTATTCAGTTTACAGGCCATGATGTCACTCACCACCTGTTTCTGTCTGTCACATTCGGCCATCTTGGTTACAGAAAGAAGATCATAACTCATCATTTTTCTTAATTCAATTTGTGTCTTTTCGGTGTTCTTTTGCATCATTCCATATGGCTTATAACAAACATGTGATTTTCTTTTTCTTTGTTCTTCATATATTTGATTTTGGGGAAAACTCATTTTAGAAGGTTTTGCTAATACAGGCTTCTGATAAGATTTTACTCTGCCTGTCTTTACAAAATTAGCACAATTTACTTTCCTCTCACGATTCTCGTGTTTTCTGGCAAAATCAAGGGATTGCGCACATTCAAATAAAGAATCTTTTTGTGACGCAATAACACGAGATGCAGGATTTAGAAACCAAAATTTGCTTACAAAACTCCTTATGAGGGACGGTGTTTTGACATTCTCACTCAGCATTCTATACAAACGTTCATATATGGACATGAACGTAAAAATACATTCCTTCCGACCAATCCTTAATTTTTGAAGAATATCAATATCTGGATGATTTTCATTTGATGAACAAAAAATGATAATTTTTAATCTGTCTTTATCAGTTAAATTCTCATGTGTTTCACCAGATAACTTTAAAGATAACCTCCTAGCAAAGTTTACAGGGATCCACATTTTGAACAACTGATTCTTCTCCTCGTTAGATAAATCAAATTTATCAACACAACTTTCAAAAACCTCAGAGTTTCTACAAACATGCATTTTGTTGTCATATGCAGGAATTATTCTGCATATCTTAAGCAAAGTTTTTCTTACTTTCCTTCGGGTTTGGGCCTGTGAGTCGTCTATTTTTAGTGGTACGTCTTTCCCTTGTACGTCCTCTACGTCAGTTCTGAAGTCTCCTCCTACTTCTCCATCTTGTTCCACGTCTGCAAGGTCACCTTCAATGGCCGCTACAGACACTTGATTACAGTCAATCTCCCTAACTTTACAGCCAATCTCGAGAACATCACAACAATCATTTTTGGATTTCGCTGACACAGATCTATGAAATATATCTACCATCTGTAGAATATTTTTTAATCTCTCTCTTTCTCTATTGAAAAACTTAGAATCTAACCTTTGATTCTCGAGTTCACACTCGGCATATAAACTTAACCATAAAACTTCTGAATTAGAATTGTCTACAGACTTAAATTTCAATTTACTCTGCTTAGCATAAGAATTAATTACATCCATTTCTCTTACCTTGAAATTTCTCAGCTTGTTCCTTTGATGGACAACGCTGGGCTCTTGTCTTCACACGTCTTGGCTTCAGCACGTCTGGCACTTTGGCACTTGTAGTACTTCTCAATCTATCTGGCAATTCTTACTTCTAGGTTCTGTGTGATTCTTGTAAGTAGTGGAATTCCCGATAACTTGCACATATGATTTGACGTTAGCAAAGTCCAATCTCCCTTTTGGGCAAGTGGAGGGAAATCCGCAAAAAAGTACAAAAATGCAGATCTGGCTGGCTCTCCAATGTAAAATAATGCTTATCCTGTAAAATACTCAGGACTAGTTACCAGATAAAAATATAGTGGTTTATTTGGTTTTTTCCATCAAAGAAAGGTTATTACAGAAAAAACAGGTGAATAAAAATAAGTGAAAGAGAGATTGTCCATTGTTCATAGCAAAGCAGCATGTATTCTTCTTCTCTCCGAGATCCTGAATAGCAAATGGCTGCTGTCTCTCAGTTCGGCTTCTCACATCGCCGTCAAGTAATATACCAGCTGTTATGTCATGTCATGGCCCAACACAGGCGACATCTTCGTGTCTGTCTTTCATGATGGTGAGGGAAGAAGACAGCGACCTCTACAGTTAGCCATGAATTATATACATCTCTTGAAGCACGTGATCTCGGTATATATGGAGTTTGACATTTACCTCAAGGCTAAACTTAAATATGTAGTGAGCTGACATTTCTACCATGAGCCAAGCTTAAAAATAGCCTATGTCATATAAGCTAAAGCAATCTACAGAGCTGGGTGTAATAAGAAATATTTAACGAATTATTAATATTTAACAGGTACACCGTGCAGAGATGTAACCTGCTGCTAGTGAGAATAATGACGGAACAAAATAACGTTATTTTAGGCACAGTGTTAACGCCACACAGTTTGGATGGAATGCAGAATACCAAGCTCAGTTACTTCACTGAGAGGTATTGCCCCAAGGATGGTAAGTACTATTCCCTGTTAACGTCACAGGGATCTTAACACGTGGATTGGGCTAGCTCTGCAACTAAACTGTGCCAACCGCACACATGAATGAAGCAGATGCTGATCTGAAAGAAAGAACTCTTATGACACTAGGTACAATAAACTGTTGCCTTCATAGAGAAGTAAAACATATGGGTTGAGCTAGCTCTGTGACTGAACTGTGCTAACCTCACACAAGAACGAAACAGATACTAATCCAAGCGGCTAGTTACCCCAGATCTGATGCTACTGAACTTGTGCCCGACCGACACCCTAAGCACATAGTAGGCTAGAGACTCAGGCATTGAGCCATGGGTACAAAACCGCATAAGTGTGCCAGCTGCCTGCCAATGTGTGCAGTTTTTGAGCAACGACAGATACACACAAACTTGCAGACAGAGTGGTAGAGTATCCACCCACACACACCAAACATAAATGACACTTGTGCGCCCGCAAGTGCCGCTGAAAGCCTTTTATACGCTAGGCTCCACCCCAAACACTCATGCCCAGTCGGTCGAGGCATCACCTGTGGGCCAATCTAGAGCTGCCACATCACCAGAGCAGCTAATGTCTGACCACCAATAAGATGCCACATCATGGACATGCTCAGTATGGCGATCTCTGGACTTAGACTCCAGAGCGCAAGGCTGGACCTGTATATCACTGGTTACCATAGACTTGGCCAGAGAGCCAGCAGTAACCAAATGTATACCAAGAGCTTGAGCAAGATGCTGGGACCGACGTCTGTGCTGAGCAGTACCTGCAGTGGTCGGACCTGAATGGTGGACTGAAGCACCAGATAAAGCTTGGGATCTATCCAGCACAGTGGGAGAGTCCCGGGGCCTAACACTTGTGACTACGCAAATAAAAAGGTAAATGTGTATAGAGAAGCATACACTTTGTATGATGTTGTTCTACAAAAGTAACTTTTGAATAATGATATTAGTCACTTACAGAGTATGGTGAGTAGGGGAAACACATGTAACTCTCAGACAAGGTTAAAGATGCTGTAGCTTCACAAGAAGCTGGTGAAATGTCTCAAGGGTGTTAAAACACAATGACATTTAAATAGCATCTACTAATTAAAAATTCAAAGTAAGTCATCATCATGTTAATCTGTCTGATCTATTTAAGATGTGTGTATTTCCCAAATAGAAATGACTAATGGGACAAATGTAGTCAGACCTATGTAACAAGGTTAAGTCCTTGACAAAATACAGTCACAATTAGAAGTGAAAATACTTAAAGAATAGTAATTCGGTATTGTTTATCAATAAGATAGACAGAATGTAATTCTGTGAATATATAAATATATTTATCAGATTTAAGTTATTAAAAGTAAGTTAATTCAACTCATGGCCACTTTATTAACTTCCTGCAAAAAAACCCATGTTACTCACATTCCTAAACAATTTACACTAAAATTCCCAACAGTGGAAAATTGATCTTGGCTTGACTCACTCTCAAAAATTCCTTTCCCTTTTCCCAAGCTGATCTCGAAAATATATAACCACCTTATTTCCCCCATAATACCTTATAAATCAATCTATCTGACTTCCAGGCAAAAGGAACTAAATATTAATTTAACTGAATTTAAGAATATCCTTTCTAAATCACTTGGCTACTCCAGATATACACTCTAAGGCTGGAGTCACACACAATGTAGAAAAATACGGACTGTATTGTATGGCCGTAATCGCATAAATGTTCCCTAAATAGTGCTCCGTATGTCATCCGTTTTCAGGGTGTGGCCACGTATTTTTCTCATGTAGGCATCCGTATGTAATCCGTATGTGATCCGTATAGCGTTTTTTTTCTCGCAACCTTGCAAAATAGACATTTAACGGTTTTGAGGCCTGCACATAATTTAAATCATCAGCACCAACCCTATTTATTAGGTTAGGGGTGTGTTGGGGTTACGGTTGGAGTTAGAATTGGGGGGTTTCCACTGTTTTGGCACATCAGGTGCTCTCCAAACGCAACATGGCATCTGATCTCAACTCCAGCCAAATCTACGCTGAAAATGTCAAATGGTGCTCCTTCCCTTCCAAGCTCTTCCATGCGCTCAAACAGTGTTTTACCCCCACATATGGGGTATCAGCCTACTCAGGACTAAATTGCAAAACAACTTTTGGGGTACAATTTCTCCTGTTACCCTTAGGAAAATAAAAAATTGGGGGCAAAAATATCATTTTTGTGGAAAAAAATATGATTTTTTTTATTTTCATGCCCGGGCGTTATAAACTTCTGTGAAGCACTTGGGGATTCAAAGTGCTCACCACACATCTAGATCATTTCCGTGGGGGGTCTAGTTTCCAAAATGCGGTCACTTGTGGGGCGTTTCAACAGTTTAGGCACATCAGAGGCTCTCCAAAAGCGACATAACACCCGCAGACCATTCAATCAAAGTCTGTATTCCAAAACGTCACTACTTCCCTTCCGAGCCCCGACGTGTGCCCATACAGTAGTTTTCTCCCACATATGGGGTATCAGCATACTCAAGACAAATTGGACAACAACTTTTGGGGTCTAATTTCTCCTGTTACCCTTGGGAAAATAAAAAAAATTGGGGACTAAAAGCTCATGTTTGAGGAAAAAATATGATTTTTTTTATTTTCACGCCCGGGCGTTATAAACTTCTGTGAAGCCCTGGGGGTTCAAAGTGCTCACCACACATCTAGATAAGTTCCATAGGGGGTCTAGCTTCCAAAATGGGGTCACTTGTTGGGGGTTTCCACTGTTTAGGTACATCAGGGGCTCTCCAAAGGCAACATGACACCCGCAGACCATTCAATCAAAGTCTGCAATCCAAAACATCACTACTTCCCTTCCAAGCCCCGACGTGTGACCATGCAGTAGTTTTCTCCCACATATGGGGTGTCAGCATACTCAGGACAAATTGGACAACAACTTTTGGGGTCCAATTTCTCCTGTTATCCTTGGGAAAATAAAAAAATTGGGGACTAAAATATCATGTTTGTGGAAAAAATATAATTTTTTTATTTTCACGCCAGAGCTTTATAAACTTCTGTGAAGCACTGTGGGGTTCAAAGTGCTCACCACACATCTAGATAAGTTCCTTAGGGGGTCTAGTTTTCAAAATGGGGTCACTTGTGGGAGGTTTCCACTGTTTAGGCACATCAGGGGCTTTCCAAACTCGGCATGGCGTCCAATCCCAATTCCAGCCAAAAAAGTCAAATGGCGTTGCTTCCCTTCCGAGCTCTGCCATGCACCTAAATAGTGGTTTTCCCCCACATGTGGGGTATCAGCATACTCAGGAAAAATTGCACATTAACTTTTAGAGTCCTGTTACCCTTGGTAAAATAAAAATGGGGGTGAAAAGATCATTTTTGTGGAAAAAATATGATTTCTTAATTTTACGACTGTTCGTTATAAACTTTTGTGAAGCCCTTAGGGGTTCAAAGTGCTCACCACACATCTAGATAAGTTCCTTGGGGGGTCTAGTTTCCAAAATGTTGTCTCTTGTGGGGGGTTTCCACTGTTTAGGTACATCAGGGGCTCTCCAAATGTGACATGGCATCCGATCTGAATTCCAGCCAATTTTGCATTGAAAAAGTCAAACGGCGCTCCTTCCCTTCTGAGCTCTGCCATATGCCGAAACAGTGGTTCCCCAGCACATATCAGGTATCAGCGCACTCAGGACAAATTGCACAATAAATTTTGCAGTAAAATTTCTCCTGTTACCCTTGGTAAAATAAAAAAAATTGAACCTGAATTAATTTTTTTGTGACAAAAAGTTAAATGTTCATTTTTTTTTAAACATACAAAAAATTCCTGTGAAGCACCTGAAGGGTTAATAAACTTCTTGAATGTGGATTTGAGCACCTTGAGGGGTGCAGTTTTTAGAATGGTGTCACTTTTGGGTATTTTCTATCATATAGACCCCTCAAAGTGACTTCAAATGTGATGTGGTCCGTAAAAATAAAATGGTGATGCAAAAATGAGAAATCGCTGGTCAACTTTAAACCTTTATAACTTCCTAACAAAAAAAAATTTTGGTTCCACAATTGTGCTAATGTAAAGTAAACATGTGGGAATTGTTATTTATTATGTTTTTTGTGTGCCATATCTCTGTGATTTAAGGGCATAAAAATTCAAAGTTGGAGAATTGCAAAATTTTCTAAATTTTCGCCAAGTTTCCAAATAAACGCAAGTTATTTGAATGAAATTTTACCACTATCATGAAGTATAATATGTCACGAGAAACATTGTCAGAATCACCGGGATCCATGGAAGCGTTTCAGAGTTATTACCTCATAAAGGGACAGTGGTCAGAATTGTAAAAATTGTCCCGGTCATTAACGTGCAAACCACCCTTGGGGGTAAAGGGGTTAAGAACAGTGTGGCACATGTTAAGGAGCTGAAACTCCTAAACCCTTCATCCAATTTTAATGTGGATACCCTCAAATGAAAGCTGAAAGTCTGAACATCAACTGCATCTGAATTGTTTTGTTTAAAATTCATTGTGGTAATGTCTAAAACCAAAATCAGAAAAATGTTGTCTCTGTCCAAATATATATGGACCTTACTGTATTTGCTGTTGCCCTCCTCCTTCTCCTAATCATCCACCACCACTATATCACCAGGATGACCGTAGTCCCTGATGAAACACCCACATTAGTGTTGTAAAAGGTGTTTATGATGCTAGTAAACAAATTTTTTACACAGTATGTTGAAGCATACACCCCAGGGGAAAATGTTTGTAAGCCCATACACTTACTGTATGAGCTTTACAAGTATAGGCCATCCAGGATTTCTGCTCAAAGGGTTATTGGGGTGTGTCCAAATTTGGGGAAGGCCTTGCATTCAATGCATAGGCAAACAGTATGGGAGTACCAAATTAATAACAATGGGAACTTTGGTTTCATGTGGCCATCCAGAAGGTCTGTTCAAATGGGTTATTGAGGTGCTTGTAACTTTGGGCCAGGGCAGGTTTTACATTCAAATCATTGGCCAACAGTATGGTAGTACCAAATTAATTATAATGGGAAATTTGGTTTCATGTGGCCATTCAGGACGTCTGTTCAAAGAATTGTTGAAGTGCTTCCAAATTTAGGGCAGGCATTGTATTCACTGCATTGGCAAACATTATGGGAGTATCAAATTAATAATAATGGGAACTTTGGTTTCATGCGGCCATCCAGGACGTCTGTTCTAATGGATTATTAGGGTGCATGTAACCTTGTGGCAGGGCAGGCCTTACATTCATTCTTTCAATGTTCTTGTTATTGAAAAGATTTAAATGAAACATACAGAATATGAGATATGATCAATATAATTAATAAAAGCATTATTAAGTACTTCCAGTGAAGATTGCTTAAGTAAGTCTTGAATACAAAAACTCAATCACTGTAAAGAATTATAGAAACATTTGATATTTGCTATAAAGAGTGAGATAAATGAACACAAAAGTAAGAAAAATGGGAAGATTGGAGGAAGGTGGGAGAAAACTGAAGAGAATGGGAGAGGGAGAGGAGGGGGTAGCACCTTGGGATATGCATTTAGTATAGAATTATGATGCAGTTGTTGAGTAGAAGGATGACTGAGTCCTAAAGTGGATCCAGTGTTTCCAAATGACTTGAAAATTAATAGAGCTGTGATTTAGGGTACCGTTACATCTAGCGATGTACCAGCGATCCCGACCAGCGATATGATGCGGTCAGGATCGCTGGTGCATCGCTAGGTGGTCGCTAGTGAGCTGCCATACAGGCAAATCTCACCAGCGACATCGCTGGGGACGGGGATCGCTACTTACCTGTCAGACGCGGCGATCCTGCGTCCTCCCGCCCGGCTCCACGCGTCGCTCGTCGTCACAGCAGGAAGCACCGCAGGAAGTGGCCGACGAGGAATGGTCCAGGAGCTTCTCGCGCGATCAGCGATAACCAGCAGGGGAGCCGGTCGGAGGTAAGTATCACATGCAGCGATATCGCTAGTAATATCGCTGCAACGTCACAAAATCGGTGACTTTACAGCGATATTGCTAGCGATATCGCAGTGTGTAACGGGGGCTTTACTCTTGCCGCTAATTCTTCTATGTTGAAAATTTGTTCAATTTTAGAATAGAGTTGTTGAATAGTGGGTGGAGCTGAAGAATTCCAATTAATGGGGATCAAGGATTTCCCAGCTCCAAGGATATATTGTGTTAGTTTATCAGTATCTTACTTATTCTGCCATAGTGGAATGTTTAGTAGTATATTTTCTGGTTTTAAAGTGACACGTTTGCCCAACACCTTTTTTTATAATTGTGGATATTTCCTCCCAAAAAGGTCGAATGATCTGACAGGACCACCAAATGTGGATATAACTGCAATCATTTTTTCCACACCTCCAACAAATTTTCGCTGTAGCGTGGTGCCACCTATGAATCTTGTTGGGGATAATATATCATCTAGTGATAATTTTAAATGAATTCTCTTGAATTCATACACAGTGAGAGGGGGGCCATTGGTGCTTCTATAGGTATGTTTAATTTGTGTTTCAGAAAAGAGGTACCCAAGTGATTTTCCCATTGAGTTAAATATGCTCTTTTTGGAGGCACATCAATCTGAATTAAAGATTGATAGATTATTGAGAGAGTTTTGGTGGGTGCTTTAGTTTTGGCACATAAGACTTCGTAGGGCATTAAAGATCTATCTAGGTCCCTCAAGTGGTTTTGTTGACAGAGAAGATAGGAGAGTTTTCCATGTTGTAAGAATGAAAGGCTTGATAGTCCTGGTATTTTATGTATTTCCTGTAGAGGGAGGAGAGTTCCATCCTCAAAGAGTTGGTCAATCAGGATTTTTGCAGCTTGATGAGATATGATTTCTATAAAATCAGTGATTTTAGTTAGTGGTGAGAAAGGGGGAGCTAGAGCTTTATATGACTTTCTCCAAATCTTAATAGTGGCAAGCGTGAGGATATTATTGCAGCCAGATGGTATTGGGTCATTAGTGTGACCCAGGAAGATAGATTGAAGAGGGATTGGAGACATTGATTCTTCTATTCTAAGCCATTCTTTATCTACTGTGCCCCTGATCCAATCTACTGTTCTGGCGAGATGTGCAGCCTGGTAATATTTTATAATGTCTGGCTTACCCATCCCACCCATGTTTTTCGGTAAGGTGAGCGTTTTAGTATTTATACGGGGTTTGCATTTTTGCCAAATATATTTGAAAAGCAGTGTACTTTTGCTAGAAATGAAGTGGGAATTTGAATGGGGAGCATATTGAAAATATAAATACATTTTTGGTAGAATATTCTTTTTAAGATATTTTTCTTTCCTATCCAGGATAAAAATGTATCTTTCCATGAGCGAATGCAGGCATTTGTAGAATCTAATAATGATTTCAGATTAAGATCGAAGAAATCTCTGTCAGATGCACTTAATTTGATACCCAAATACGTTAATCTTCTAGATTGCCAGGCAAAGGGATAATTAAGTTGGAGCCTATCTGTGGTGCATTTAGGCAAGCCCAGGCTCAACACCTCGCATTTAGTCTCATTCATTTTAAAGTTAAAGAGCGTGCTATAGCTGTCCAGGATTCTCATTACAGCAGGTAATCCTCTCAGCGGCTTTGATAACACAAGCAATAGGTCGTCAGCAAAAGCAGATGTTTTGTAATGAATGTCTTGAATCTGTATGCATTCCACCTCAGAGCATTGCTGGACAGCTTGTAGGAGTGGCTCCATTGCCATTACAAAAAGCAGTGGGGAAAGTGGGCAGCGATGTCTTGTCCCATTATAGATTTGAAACGAATCTGTAAGGCTGGTTTCACACTTGCGTTTTTTTGCACTGTGTTTTTGCGCAAAAAAAGCATGAGTTTTTTTTTTCCTATACTTAACATGGGTGCACATAGGCATGTGTTTGTGCGCGTTTGTATGCGCATGCATTTTTTTTAAGTGTGCGCACGGGCGCACAAAATGCATCCTGTTGCATTTTTTGTGCGTCCGACCTGGCTCAAAAAAACGCATGCGCACGCAATGCGCACAAAATTCACCCAAAAACACATTATAGTCTATGGGAGCGCTGACGTGCGCATGGTAATGCGCACGTCAGCGCAAAAAAAGCATGCGTTTTTTCTAAAAACCATGCGCAAAAACACAAAAAATGCATAAAAACGCATGATGCGTTTTTTATGTGCGTTTGCACTGCGCACACAGCGCAAAAAACCACAAGTGTGAAAGTAGACTAAGGGAACCATTAAGCCTGATCCTCGCCGTGGGCATTGTATACATTTCCATAATTGCAGTTATTATTGAGGGAGAAGCTAAATTTTATTAATTTCTCTTTTAGAAACAACACGTCCACCCTGTCAAGTATTTTTTCTGCATCTATACTCATTAGCACTAAAGGGATTTCAGAGTTTTGCATATTGTATAAGGTGCAAAAGTTTGTAAGTATTATCCTTTCCCTCTCTCCCCCTCACAAACCCAGGTTGGTATTGAGAGTTTATTAGAGGTAACACAACCGCAACCATGTTAGCCAGCATTCTTGCATACAATTTTAGATCCGTATTAAGCAATGAAATTGGCCTATAACTGCCACGCTGATCCGGGTCTTTTCCTTCTTTATAAATCAGCGAGATCCTGGCCTCCAGAAACTGGCATGGAGACTCTTGGCCCTTTTGAAGAGAGTTGCACATATTGAGGAGGTGGGGAACTAGTACTTCAGGAAAGGATTTGTAGTAGTAAGCTGTAAATCCAGCTGGCCCAAGGGCCTTCCGCTTTGGACAGGGCAGACTGGAGCTACCCGAGAAAAAAATTATCTAGTCAGTTGTTGCTGTTGGGAAACAGCTAAATTTGGTAAATTTAGTTTTTTTAGGAAGGTTCTAATATCTTGACTCCTTTGAGTTTTCTCCTGTTCTGTTTCGTTTGGGCGTAAATGGTAAAAAGTTTTGTAGTAATACAAAAGCTCTGCTTCTATCTGGGAGTAATTCTGGGTTCTGGAGCCAGTTTTAGTTTTAATGGTGTGAATAAAGGTGCATGCCTGTCTTTTCTTAATTAATTACATGGTTAATTTGTGGGTTTATCACCATGGACGAATATACAGTTCCCCCATGATTAAAAAACATATAAAAAACAAAAAACAGTTCACTGTTACAAGTGGTTCAGCCGTTCGATCCTTATTCACATTCACGTCATTTGGCAAGTGAAAAGGTTTTAAATACTAGAGTAGGGACTGTCCCACAAGGGTTGCCGTGATGTGGCGGGATGGCTTGTACATTATTTTGATCAAAATTCTGTTTACTAAATACCCTTATTATTATTATTACCTTTATGCATTATTTGCAGTATATTTTTTACTTTTTAGTTCAGGACATTTGTGTTTTTTGCTTTTAGTTCCCCCATGATGCGTAAAATTTAACAGATTGTTCTCTGAGAAGGTCTTTCAGGTTTTGTCTTATGGCTTGAAGCTCTAGTAGAGTTTGTGGCAATAATGATTTTTTTATGTTGGGACTCTAAATTTATTATTTCTTGATGTAGAGTATCTATTTCCTGTTTTTTGTTCTATTTAAGTGGGAAGCGATAGAGAAGAGATTCACCTCGAATCAAGGCTTTGTGCGCCTCCCATATCATTGAACATGAGACATCCTCAACATTTTTAAGTTCAAAGTATGATAGAATGGCCTTATTGATACATGATTTAATTGTAGGGTTATCTAGTAAAGATTCATTCAGTTGCCATGACCAGCAAGGGGAAAATTGTTTGGAAAGAATTAAGTCGGCTGATACAAAGGAGTGGTCAGAAAAGAGAGAAGGAGCAATTTCTGTTTGTTGAAAATTAGGCAGTAATGATCTGGGGGCAACCAGGTAATCAATTCGATGATACGAACCATGTGGATGCGAGTAGTACATGTAATAACATTGGGTTGGGTGCATGTATCGCCATAAGTCTACTAGGTTCAGGCAGTGGAGTGCTGCTTTAATCCTTGCCAAATCTTTTAATGATATTGTTTTTTTGGTTTTTTTTTGCTGTGTCATACATAACTATGTATACCATGCTAGTAACTATTAGACTGAGAGGACCCTATTGCTGCCAGTCAGCAAGGAAGGTAATTTCAATATCAGGTTATCACAATATTAGCTAACTAGAACATTAATTTTTAACCAACATGTAGATTCCTAATCAAGGAAGTGGGGAGTGCTATTCAGTCAAACAGTCCCACAGGAGAATTAAAGTTCCTGGCCAACCGGAATTCTGGGTCATCCGAGGCTCTGTTTACCAGGATGAGTAATTTTGTCATTGATATGGGAAATCTCCTTCAGGTGTCTAGATCTTTGGTAGAAGTTGATCTTGATGCCTTACGCTTTGACCTTTGTGATTTAGGCGTGGAGACAAGATGCCAAGGAATCGGGAGAGGGAGGGGTTTTATCGTGGAAGACGTATGGAAAACCTCAGTATCCGGGTACTGATTCAGAGAGATATTTAGGGTTTTACATAAGTCCCGAATTTCTGCAGAGGACCTGGATTGTAGCCTTTTATCTTCAGAAATTATCTGGATCCCAAATGGGAAAAGCCAAAGATATTGTAGTTTTTTCTGGAGCACAGCTTCTCTGAACAGTTTAAGTAGTTTTCGTTTCTTCAGGGTGATTGCTGAGAGATCCTGAAAAAGCTTGACTTGCGTTCCTTCATATTTAATGCCTTTTTCGGTCCCAGTTCCTCTCTCAAAGGTCGCACGTTGAGGTTAGACCGACTCTGGGGGTCAGTTTTAATGAAAGGGCTCACTTAATCTTTAGTCTGTCCTGTATTTTGCACGAACTCTCGTCGGCCACATCTTCTCCCTCTTGAAGCTAGGCCACGCCCCCCCAGCAGGACTTGAATTCAATTCATAAGCAAACAGTATGGGGGTACCAAATGAATAATGTGAACTTGGTTTTCCTGTGGCGATCCAGTACATGTTCAAAGGCTTATTGGGGTGCATGAAACTTTGATGCAGGGCAGGCCTTGCATTCAGTGCATAAGCAAACAGTATGGGAGTACCAAATGAATGCTTGAAACTTTGGTTGCATGTGGTCATCTATGACGTCTGTTCAATGGGTTATTGGGATGCATCCAAATTTTGGGCAGCCCAGCCACTCACTACATATTAAATAACAGTATAAGGGACTCAATATTTAATAATGGGAACAACAAAGCATAGCTGGCTGATGGCTCTCTAAGAATAGCGAGGGCCGACTGCTGGCCCTATAAAAATAGACTTTGTGACTTTCAGAGTCCTTCCTTCATAAATGAAAAAGGATGTGTCTGATGATGTGTCACACACAACATGGCCAAATAAGGTTGTTCATTTTCAGACTTTAAAAGGACCCCCAATGGGGTTGTGGTAAGAATACTCGGCTTTCCCATAGACTTACATTGGGCTCATTGCTCAGTTCGAGTACCGAGTATTCCAATTTGCTCGACAGGAGCAATGAGCACTCGAGCATTTTAGTGCTCGCTCATCACTAGTCCCTACCATTCCTAGATTATATTATTTTTGCCAAAGGTTTGACTATGGATCCTGCCCAGCTGGAGTCAGTGATGAACTAGCAGAAGCCTCATTCCGTTAAAGCGGTGCAGTGCTTTATGGGATTTATCAATTACTACCCTCAGTTCATACCCCACTTCTCTATTTAAGCAGCTCCACTGCTAGCCCTCACCAGAAAGGGAGCTAATCCTAGGCAGTGGTCCAAAGAGGTCTACAAGGCCTTCATCTCCATGAAATCCCACTTTGCTAGGGCCCCAGTTCTGCATCGGCCCGATGTATGTATATAAGCCCTTCATCCAGTGTGCATACATCATAGCACATTGATCTGGGGCCTCCACTACACGCAGGCGCGATATCCTTGCATTATCTGATGTAAGTTCCCAGGCAGTGCGCATAACGCATGCCCGAGAACTGACTGCAGAGCGCAGGTGCCAGTGACTTCACGGCAAAAGAGAGGAGGCGGCACCCGGAGGCCAGATGGGTATGATGGATGGCAGTGAGGCAGTTGAGTCAGGGGGAGAAAACATACCTCCCTAATACAATAGAGGTATGGCGGGAAATTTATAAAACTCATTATTTCAGCATTCCTAGGGATAATAAACATAAGAGCCACCTTCACAGAATGCAGCCTTAGTGCTGCTGAAGGTGGCTCATTTACTTTAATAGGCCTTGGGGGGGTGACAGTTTCCCTTTAAGGTGATCGCTTGCAGTCTAGTTCCACCATTGTTCACTAGCAGCAGTTACTTCATCTATAAAACTCATTATTTCAGCGTTCCTAGGGATAATAAACATAAGAGCCACCTTCACAGAATGCAGCCTTAGTGCTGCTGAAGGTGGCTCTTTTACTTTAATAGGCCCTTTGGGAGATCACTAGCAGCAGTTACTTCATCTCTGCACGGTGGACCCCGGGTTGTGATTGCACTTTATTATTTATTTTCATTCAGTGCAATCTGCCAACCCTAACATCATGAAGTACAACATTTCCCAAAAAAACAGTCTCGTAATCTGTGGGATCTGTTGAAGTGTTTCAGAGTTATTGCCTCATAAAATGACAGTGGTCAGAATTGTAACAATTGTCCTGGTCATTAACGTGCAAACTACCTTTGGGGGTAAAGGGGTTAAGTGGAAGTGGACCTTACATAATCTAGGTTTAATAACAAAGAGCCTAAAACCCACTGAAGTATTATTATCCTGCTCCTCCAAATGCTCTAAAGCAAAAAAAAACCATGACCTTCTGGATCTAATGATAGAAACCACTAAACATTTAATCCCAATCTAATTGAAAGCATCCCACCCTTACAAAACACTTAGAATGGCCAGACAAAATACGCTTGATTTATTGACTGGAAAAAGTCTGGTTTTGGAAGACACACACTTACTCCTCATCATTTCAGAAATTTTGGTCACCTGGGATTGTAAACTATGATGCTGATACCTAACTGTTCTAGCCTTTGCCGCTGTAGGTTTACTAACTATTCCTATTCAATTATCCCTCACCTTATGGGAAATTGTTCAATTCATACTCTACATCATTATCCGACACAGTACATGATGGACCCATCTAATTTATCTAACTTTTCTTTTTCGGTCATTTAATATTACACCTGTGTTTGCACATAATGACTTGCTGAAATGGCTTTGCGCTACCCATAATTTCTGATATCTGTTGCTTATTTGTTATCACTTTTCAATACTATTTGTAGTTATTTATTTATATGTCATATAAAAAAGAAAATATTTGCAAGGTTAGATGTTTTGTGCTTGTCTTATTGCAGTGTTTTAGAACAAACATGTTAACTTCACACTTTGCATCTGTTCTTTTAAAGTTCAAGTAAATCACTGTCATTGAAAATCTGCGTGTTTTATGTACAGTATGAAAAACAAGAATAACTTAGAGAATTCACTATTAGAAAAGTGTTAAGTTTACTATTTATGGAAAATTTAAGCTGCAGTAGACAGAATACAGAAAAAATACCAGTTCCAAGTCAATGCTATACAGGTTTAGTTATAGACTCTTAATGAATGATTTTTAACTCCTTTGTGACAAATGAAGTACTATCCCGTCCAGGTGCCCTAGACCTGAATGCCGATAGACAGCATAGTACGCCATACGTGATCAGCTGCGCTCACAGGGAGCGCTGCTGATTGCGGCCGGGTGTCAGCTGATTATGACAGCTGACACCCGGCACTATGTGCTAGGAGCAGTCAAGGACCGCTCCCAGCACTTGAACCCCCGAAACACTGCGATCAAACATGATCACAGTGTTCTGGTGGCATAGGGAAGCATTGTGCAGGGAGGGGGCTCCCTGCATGCTTCCCTGAGACCCTCAGAGCAATGCGATGTGATCGCATTGCTCTGAGGGTTTCCTTCCTACAGAACACCGGATCAAAGATGGCCATGGGGACCTTACGGGTCCTGCAGGGAGGTGGCTTGTCAGTGCCTGCTGACAGCAGGCACCGGCAAAGCCTCCTGCACTGCCTGTCAGATCGCTGATCTGACACAGTGCTCTGCAAAGTGTCAGATCAGCGATCTGATATAATACAGTAATGGGACAAAGTAAAAAAGTGAAAAAAAAGAAGGGAGAAATATTTTAAAAAAATTCCTAAATAAAGAAAACAAAAATAAATATTCCCCAATAAATACATTTCTTTATGTAAAAAAAGTGGAATAACACGCGATCAAAAAGACAGATATAAATAAACATGGTACAGCAGAAAACGACATCTTGTCCCACAAAAAAGGAGCCACCACACAGCATCATCAGTGAGAAAATAAAAAAGTTATAGCTCGCAGAATAAAGAGATGTAAAAATAATTATTTTTATATAAAATTGTTTTTATTGTATAAAAGTGCCAAAACATGAAAAAAATGATATAAATGAGGTATTGTTGTAATCGTATTGACCCAAAGAATAAAACCGCTTTATCAATTTTACCACACGCGGAAAGGTATAAACACCCTCCCCCTAAAGAAATTCATGAATTGTTGTTTTTTATTTATTCTGCCTCCCACAAATCGCAGTAAAAAGGATCAAAAAATGTCATGTGCCCAAAAATGATACCAATAAAAACGTCAACTCGTCCCACAAAAAATAAGACCACACATGACTCTGTGCCAAAATATGGAAAGATTATAGCTCTCAAAATGTGGTGATGCAAAAACTATTTTTTGCAAAGAAAGCGTCTTTTAGCGTGTGACAGCTTCCAAACATAAAAACCCGCTATAACTAGTAAATCAAACCCCCTTTATCACCCCCTTAGGCTAGTTTCACATTAGCATTCTTGGGCGCAGCGCAGTGCCGCCGCTAAGCTCCGCCTCTGGCCGTGCCCCCTCCGGTCAGTTTCTCCTCTGATTGCATGACACTGCATGTGTCACTGTACCCTATATTTAGTGCTGGGTACTCTGACTGTGCACTGGTATGATTTTGCTGGCACTGCACCCTTTTGACACTGTGCCCAGTGCACAAAAATGCAACACAGCGTGCTTTGGTGCACTGGGCGCAGCGGCAAAAGGGCGCAGCGCCAGCAAAATCATAACAGCGCAAGGTCAGAGCACGGTCAGCGTACCCAACGCTAAATATAGGGTACGGTGATCGCATGCAGTGTCATGCGATCAGAGGAGGAACTGACCGGAGGGGGCATGGCCAGGGGTGGGGCTTAGCAGCCCTGCGCTGTGCCTGGGAACGCTAGTGTGAAACTAGCCTAAGTTAGGGAAAAATAATAAAATAAAAAAAATGTATTTATTTTCATTTTCCCATTAGGGCTAGGGTTAGGGCTGGGGCTAAAGTTACAGTTAAGGTTGGGGCTAAAGTTAGGGTTAGGGTGGGGGCTAAAGTTGGGATTAGGGTTAGGGGTGTGTTAGGGTTAGGTTTGTGGCTAGAGTTGTGGTTAGGGTTGGGATTAGGGTTAGTGGTGTGTTTGGGTTAGGGTTGGAGCTAGAATTGGGGGGTTTCCACTGTTTAGGCACATCAGGGGCTCTCCAAACGCGACATGGTGTCTGATCTCAATTCCAGCTAATTCTGCATTGAAAAAGTCAAACGGTGCTCCTTCTCCTCCGAGCTCTGCCATGAGCCAAAACAGTGGTTTACTCCCACATATGTGGTATCAGCGTACTCAGGACAAATTGCACAATAACTCTTGGGGGTCCTAATCCTTCTGTTTCCCTTTGGAAAATAAAAAATTTGGGGTGAAAATATCATTATTGTGGAAAAAAATATGATTTTTTATTTTTATGGCTCTACAAACTTCTGTGAAGCACTTAGGGGTTCACAGTTCTCACTACACATCTAGATAATTTTCTTGGGAGGTCTAGTTTCCAAAATGGGGTCATTTGTGGGGGGTTTCCACTGTTTAGGCACATCAGGGGTTCTCCAAACGCAACATGGCATCCGATCTTATTTCCAGCCAATTTTGCGTTGAAAAAGCCAAACGGCGCTCCTTTCCTTCCGTTATTTGCCATGCGCCGAAACAGTGGTTCTCCCCTCATATGGGGTATCAGCGTACTCAAGACAAATTGCACAATAAATTTTAGGGTCCAGTTTCTCCTGTTACCTTTGGGAAAATAAAAAAATTGGACCGGAAGTAAATTTTTTGTGAAAAAAAGTTAAATGTTCATTTTTTTAAACATTAAAAAAAATTCCTGTGAAGCACCTGAAGGGTTTGAGGGGAGCAGTTTTTTAGAATGGTGTCACTTTTGGGTATTTTCTATCATATAGATCCCTCAAAGTGACTTCAAATGTGATGTGGTCCCCGCAAAAAAAATGGTGTTGTAAAAATGAGAAATCAATGGTTAACTTTTAACCCCCTTTTTTTAAACATTCAAAAAATTCCTATAATACTGCCCCTATGTACAAGACTATAACTACTATAATACTGCTCCTATGTACAAGAATATACTTACTATAATACTGCTCCTATGTACAAGAATATGACTACTATAATACTGCCCCCTATGTACAAGAATATAACTACTATAATACTGCTCCTATGTACAAGAATATACTTACTATAATACTGCTCCTATGTACAAGAATATACTTACTATAATACTGATCCTAGCTGAGAGGACGTGTCTCAGCAGTTCTCATGTCTGGAGCAAGCCCGAGGAGGGGCCACCCTGGGCGGGGAAGCTCCCCAAGCAAGACTCAGGCTTTTCAGCCTACACTGGTAGGGCTCATACCCATTTGTGAGAAAAAAAACGGTCTGATGTTAAGCAACTGAAGGGTTAATAAACTTCTTGAATGTGGTTTTGAGCACCTTGAGGGGTGCAGTTTTTAGAACGGTGTCACTTTTGAGTATTTTCTATCATATAGACCCCTCAAAGTGATGTCAAATGTGATGTGGTCGGTAAAAATAAAATGGTGATGCAAAAATGAGAAATCGCTTGTCAACTTTTAACCTTTATAACTTCATAACAAAAAAAAGTTTTGGTTCCAAAATTGTGCTGATGTAAAGTAAACATGTGGGAAATGTTACTTATTAAGTATTTTCTGTGTCATATCTCTGTGATTTAAGGGCGTGAAAATTCAAAGTTAAAAAATTGCTAAATTTTCAAAACTTTTGCCAAATATCCATTTTTTTCTCAAAATAACGTAAGTTATATCAAAGAAATTTTACCATTAACATGAAGTATAATATGTCATGAGAAAGCAGTGTCAGAATCACTAGGATCCATAGAAGAGTTCCAGAGTTATTACCTCATAATGGGACAGTTGTCAGAATTGTAAAAATTGGCCTGATCATTAATGTGCAAACCACCCTTTGGGGTAAAGGGGTTAAAGGAGAACCAGAGTCATGTTATACAAAAATTATAAAGATTTTATTATTCAAAGAAAGTTATCAATGGCAATCATATACAATATAAAAATGTACAGTATATGGGTACAAAAGGCTTTGATTCATAGGTGAGATGAATGGACAGTGGCTGGAGGCTTTGTCAGGATTATATAATAATAATGATGCAGACCACCAATCAATTTTATCTACCTACACAAGAGACAGCAGCATCAATTAGCTTTCTTATATCAGATTGTTCCATTTATTACCCTATACCAGATAATGGCAAGGGAGCAATCAAGCGGCAACTCTGTGATGTGGAGTCTTTTGTGAAGTGAAGTGTAAAGTATGTTTCTGGTGTACCCTATACATATAACACAATTATGGTTGGTAAAAAGTTAATTACCCATGTGGTGAGGGATCCTGCTTGGACTGCGGCCATGTACCCAGACGCGCATTTCTAGTGGATGTTGCTGTCTCAGGGGGTGTAGGCAAGCAGCGCTAAAAAGCAGTAGAGATGAGCGAATCTGCTGAGATGTAAGTGTAGTAGATTTCTCATATTTGGCAAGGAAATTCTATGTACAGTACATCAAAGTATGCCACTGACATTAATGTGTATGATAAAGCCTCGAGAGGAGCGTTCCTTGCACTAATAGCCCCAGTGCTGGGTGTAGCAGTGTGGTAGGGGCCGGGATTGGGGGGTGGACCGCTGCTTACCCTGTCCAGATGACACAGACACCAGGCGATGCAAGGACAAGGCGGAGACAGATTTCAGTCGTAACAATTCCGGAATTATTCGTCGTCCTCCTGACGACCACAGCCACGCACCGCAGCCACTTTACAGTTCTCTGTCTCCAGGCCCGGGTACCTGCACCTTTGCTCCAGTCGAAGTAACGTCCCTCGCGGATCTTTCGCTGGGGCTGTCCTAGACGAATCTACTGCCAGCGCTTCACCTGCCCGAGGTCGTCATCCAATCGGTACCCCCCGGGCCTCACCTGTCCTGCGGTCCGTCGGGTCAGGGCCACCCCCCTGACTGTCTTCTCTGTTGTCTATCCCCTGGTCAAGCTCTTCTCTCTTCTCCGTCTTCTACCGAGTTCCTGCCTGGAACCCTACCATGTTCTATTTATCCCCTCTCTCACTGGGAATTCCCCTCCTGGGTTCCTGTCTCCCCGCCCCCCATGACTGAGTGGCTCTGTGCAGTAATAGAGTTTGCCCCATTCACATTGGGTGACATAACCCACATGTGACTGGTTTCACACCGCTTAATTCTTCCACCATTACTTAGCAGCAGTGTACCACCTCTGCACGGTGGACCCCGGGCTGCGAACCCACCTACTATTATTTTATAATTTGGTGCGTTCCGCCAGCCCTAACACCTTTTTTGCTGCTGTATCACACTGTTGACTCATGTTCAGTCTGTGATCTATTAGTATACCCAAGTCTTTTTCACATGTGCTGTTGCTTAGCCCTATTCCTCCCATTCTCTATATGCTTTTTTCATTTTTATTGCCCAGATGTAGTACTTTGCATTTTTCCCTGTTAAAAACCATTCTGTTAGTTGTTGCCCACTGCTCCAGTTTATTTATATCTTTTTGAATTCTCTCTCTCTTCTCTAGTATTAGCTATCCCTCCTAGCTTTGTGTCATCAGCAAATTTAATCAGTGTACCCTCAATTCCTTCATCAAAATCATTGATAACGATGTTGAACAATACAGGGCCCAGGACAGAACTCTGTGGTACCCCACTTGAGACATTCTTCCAACTGGATGTGCAGCCATTTCGACCACTCTTTGAGTCCGATAGCTAAGCCAGTTATGAATCCACCTAACAATTGCCTTGTCTATTCCATACTTAGTCATTTTTTTAATAAGAATGGTGTGAGATACTTTGTCAAATGCTTTGCTGAAGTCAAGATATTCTATATCTACAGCATTTCCCTGATCCACCCAGTCAGTGATTCTGTCATAGAAGAAAATTAAGTTAGTCTGACAAGACTTATTAGTTACAAACCCATGCTGACTCTTGTTAATAACTTAATTCTTATCTAGGTACTTAAATACATGTTGTTTAATAATTTCTTCAAAGATCTTTCCTGGTATAGAAGTCAGACTCACCGGTCTATAGTTCCCTTGATCCACCTTCTTGCCCTTTTCGAAGTTAGGAACAACATTTGCTCTTCTCCAGTCTTCTGGGACTTCTGTTCTCCAAGACTTTTCAAAGATTATGGAGAGTGGTTCAAAATTTTCTTCTGCTATCTCCTTCAGTACTCTGGGGTGTAATTCATCTGGACCTGGAGACTTGAATTAATTTAGGTTTGCTAAGTGTTTCCTCTCTATCTTTCTGTTTATAGATATCCTGGAATATTCTATTCCCTTAATAGGACAGTGAAGATTAGTTGATGTTACATTTCCTTTCTGAGAGAAAACAGATGCAAAACAGGAATTTAAAAGTTCGGCCTTCTCAACATCCTGTCTTACCATTTTATAATTTTCATCCTGTAAAAATCCTATAGCATCTTTGACTTGTCTTTTACTTTTGACATATCCCCAAAATCTTCTTTATTGCTTTTGACGTCTCTTGCAAGCCTTAATTCGTTGTCAGCTTTAGATAATTTGATTCATGCCTTCAGGTTCTGTAGACATCATTATATTCTTCTTTAGATATGCCTCCCTCTTTCCATTTGATAAATATTTTTCTTCCTCTTTAGCATGTGTTTAGGTTCTGTGTTCATCCATCCTGGTTTCCTTAAATGCTTCCTATTATTCCCTCTTTTTGGAATTGTTAACGATTGTGCTTTGAGAATCTAATTTTTCAAGATTTCCCATCCTTCCTGGATATCTTTGTCCTTAAGGATATCCAGCCATTGGATCCCTCCAATTCTCTTTCTGAGTCCCTTAAAAGCTGCCTTTCTGAAATCTAACCTTGACATCTGAGTCTTCACTGGTCTTCCTCCTCTAGTTATCCAAAATTCTAAAATAGCATGGTTGCTACCTCCTATGGTCCCAGCCACTCTTACTTCCTCAACCATTTCCTCCCTGTTTATAAGGATTAGATCCAAGGTAGCAGTTCCCCTTGTTTTCTCCCCTACCTTTTGGAAGATAAAGTCAGCAAGAGAGGATACGAATTTCCTTGACCTGATAGCTTTGCCTGAGAGAGATTCCCAACAAAAGTCAGGATAGTTGAAATCTCTCATGAGCACTATGTCATTTTTTGGGAGAACTCGGCCATTTGATGCATAAAGAGTTCATCCATATCTTCAGCTTGCACAGGTGGCCTGTAGTAAATGCCTACAATGGTGTCCTTTCCATTGTTCTGTCCTTTTATTCTTACCCAAACAGTTTCCACAGAACTCCCAGTCTTTGAAGCTTTAATCTCTGTGCAGATATACGCGTTTCTAACATACAATGCGACACTTCCTCCTCGTTTATCAAGTTTGTTTCTTGCAAATAAGTTGTATCCTTCTATCCTTATATTACAATCATGTGTTTTGCCCCACCAAGTTTCAGTGATTCCAATGACATCATATTTCTTTTCCTGAATTAGTAGTTCCAATTCTCCTTGTTTGTTGCACATGCTTTGTGCATTCATATAGAAACATTTTAGTTTGTGATTGGTTTCACATTCTCCAATATTTTTATTATTTAGATTTTTTTGTCTTTGTTCTTCTGTTCCACTTCTAATAGCAGAATTCTCAATAGCATTTATCAGGTATATGGCTTTTTCTGGCCTTTATCTTCCCTTCCCACATTGTTCTAGTTTAAAGCTCTCCTGATGAGTGTAGCAAGGCGACTTCCAAATAAATGTTTTCCAGTCTTCGCAACGTGCACCCCATCTCTAGCAAGTAGTCCATCATACAGATAATTCACTCCGTGATCCAGGAATCCAAATCCTTGCTGACGGCACCATTGACATAGCCAGTTATTCACCTGCAGAATCTTATTCCACCTTCTTGTTCCATCGCCATTCACTGGAAGGATGGAAGAGAAGACCACCTGCACTCCCAGTTCTTTCATTTTCTTACCTACATTTTTAAAGTCTCTGCAGATGGCTTCCAAGTCATTTCTCGTGGTGTCATTTGTCCCCACATGTATTAGCAGGAACGGGTAGTCATCTGTAGGTCTGAAGACTCCTGATATCCTGTCAGACACATCTTTAATTTTTGCACCTGGAAGACAGCACATTTCTCTTGAGGTTTTATTCGGTCTGCAGATAGCGACCTCTGTTCCTCTCAACAGGGAATCCTCCATGACCACAACTCTCCATTTCTTCTTCACAACATTTTTCCTTCTCCTTCCAGGAGGACTCTGAAGACATACAAGGTTATTGTTTGTGGGCAAAGTCTTATCCTAATGTATTTCTTCATCATTCTCCTGCGTAAGAGCCAGGTACTGGTTCCTGAGCAGTATGGGCGCTGACTATCTCTTGATTCTTCTGCTTCTCTTGGTCACATGCTTCCATTCCTCTGTTTCTTCAGGTGCACTTCGAATTTCATCTGTTTCTGTAAGAGATAATTCTGATCTGTCTAAGAACTCTTCACCTTTCTTAATTAATTTCAATGTAGCTAACCTCTTTTCTAACATTCATTCCAAATAAAGGCAGCACTCCATAGTAAATCTTTCAAGGGGTAGTGAGTTTATTCAGCCCACATATCAAGGCAACGCTTCGGCTCAACTAAGCCTTTTTCAATGTAGCTAACCTCTTTTCTAGATTTTGGAACTTTTCCTCAGTCAGGGACACAAGTTTGCATTTCTGGCATGTAAAGTTTGGCTTTTCCACTTGTAAGTCGGTGAACATGTAGCAAGAAATGCAGCTCACCAAATGGCTACTGGCCTCTTCCATGTTCTTATTTTTAAAGAGATAAACGTGGCAAAATTCACAATCCAGTAGGCGTGCGGTTTACCAATTTCCTTCTTTCAGCTGCAATGGCCAAAATCCAGTGTTCTTTGAGCTCGCGGAGACTCTTCACTTATCCCTGAAGGCACTGGGAATATACAAATTCTCTCCTCAGGACTCTCCCCCGGTTTACAGATCTCCTCCTTTCAGCTGCAACGGCCAACATCCAGTGTTCCTTGAGCTTGCGGAGACCCTTCACTTATCCCTGAAGGCACTGGGAATATGCAAATTCTCTCCTCAGGACTCTTTCCCTGGTTTGGGTTCTCCTCTGAAGAGACTATTGCATATTTCCCAAAGGAGCATTGCGGCTTAAAAGTTTCCTCACCTCAGCATGACAGGCTTGATATGTTACTTTCTGCAAAGAGAAACGCTACCCCTTGGATCTCATCCTAAATGTGAAACCACAAAAAAATTTACTTTATTATTACAAACAAGGCAGCAATTCCTCAAACTTTGGTTTGTGCCAGTGAAAATCCTCAAGGTCTGTCCTTGCAACTCATCATGAGCAAACCTTTCAAAACTTAAAAAATTGAGAGTTTGCTCAAATTTGTCCAAGAAATTTAATTTTCTTCAAATTTAATCAGTGTGAAACAAATGTGTTTAATAATTTTTTGGTGTCTCTCCAGGATCTATAGCATGATAAAGCAATAAAAATATTCAACTCTCTTAGCCATTGCTTCGCCTATGTTAGGGACGGCGGAACGCACTAAATATAAATAATAGGAAGTGCATTCGCCACCCAGGGGTCCACCGTGCAGTAGGTGTAACAACCGCTGCTGAGAAGTTTTGAGCATTCCGATACCGCAAGTATCGGGTATCGGCCGATATTCGCTGTATCGGAATTCCGATACTTAGTTCCGATACTTTTTTCATATCGAATACCGGAATCGGAAGTTCCCATAATGCTAGGAGCCCGCTCGATTTGATTCAGCCAATGGGGATCCTCAGAAGTGTGGGCACATCCTGTTAGGCATGTAGGCATGTTAACTACTGGCATGGCTGTGATTGGCTGCTGAAATGATGTCATGATGCACTATAAAAACCACAGCACCCGCCATTTCGGGTTCACTCTGCTGTGAATTCAGTTAGGGACAGGCTGCTGTGGAAGACTGTGAGGGACAGTTAGAAATAGCGATCATCAAACATATCTATTGCTCTACCCAGGCTACATAATCCACCACTGTAGCATTTTTGTAGCCCAGCAGTGCTGTTTTAATAGCTGTCTGCAAGGGCTGTGTGAGTGCAGACCCACGCTGTGTAGTGTGTCCTGCAGGCACGTCTGCTTGTAGGCCGCCCAGCGTGTGTCTCTGCCTCATACACATTTTTCTTTTATTGCTGCTTTTTTTTTCTCCTGTATAGTGTGCTTCCATACGTATCTATATACGTTGGTTGCAAACACTAAAGGAGTGGACAGCGAAGCCTTTCAGCAGCCTTTCAGTGCTATAGCCCATTTCTCTGCACTGTTTTTGGCTGTCTGATAGGTCTCTCTGTGTGTGAGTGCAGCTCACATTGCAGTGTGTTCTACAGCCACCGCTGGTTGTAGTCCGCTCAGCGTGCGTCACTGCCTCATACATAGTCCTTTTTTTGCAGCTAATTTGTCCATATTTTTGCTCCTATATTAGTGTGCTTCCATCCGCATCCATTGTCATTGGTTGGATTAGATAGAGGAGCCTTTTTGCTGGCGTGTGCCCTTCAGGGCCAGCCAGACTAGTATCACCCTATTTTTTGGAGCCTCATCAATTGCATTGTAGGTTAGCTTCCTGCATTGTAATCACTCCAAAAAGTTTGTGATACTATAGCTTTCAAACTTTGGTCACATCCTTTTCTTTTTCCCAAAAAAAAAAAAAAAAGGAAGTAAAGTTCACCAAACACTCCACTTTAGAGTTGTGTAGGCCATATTAGATCATATTAAAGTGTAGTACACACACTCTTAGCCAAATTAGTGTTTCTTATACTGGTTAGCAGGTGTTCAGGAATAAGAACACTAAGCCACCCCTTTTTCACTTTTCTGCCTATCTTTATCAGTCTACCAAGATGAAGAAGGCAGGGAGTAAGGCACGTGGTCGTGGCCGTGGAATTTCAGCAGGGAGAGGACGGGGGATTCAGCAGGGAGAGGATGTGGGGATTCGGTGTCTGCTGCGGCCACCAGTGACCCGGCATCCCCCACTTTTACCAGGCAACAGTCCTTCATGCGCAGCTTTGTAGGACCTCGCCGTACCCCACTGCTGCGTGACGAACAAATTGAAGCAGTTGTCGGATGGATGGCAGCTAACGCATCCACTTCAATGACTTCCGCATCCTCCCAGGGCCAGAGCACTGAAGAGCAACCATCTGTCTCTTCACCACCTCCCAAATTGCCCAGGCAGTCTGAGAGCCCTGGACAGAAGCCATCTCAATCTTTACTTCTGTTCTCAGAATCTGTTGGCTTGGAAAGAGGTGGCCAGCCAAGCAGCATTCTAGAGCGTGAAGAAGAGGGAGTATGCAGTGATGCGCAACTGCTTTGTCCCTCTGAATCTGAAGAGGCGGGTGGCCCAGTGCCTATTGTGAGCACACCTCAGTGCTCATCTGATGATGAGACTCAGTTGCCAATTTCTGGTGCGTACGGTGCTGGCGAGACAACCCAGGACCAGCAGGTGCTTGAAGAGGGGAGTGGAGATGATGAGGTCCTTGACCCATCATGGCGTCAGCCACAGGAAGGTGGTGGGAGCAGCTCTGAGGAAGAGATTCCCCGAATGGCCAAAAGAGGAGGGAGAGGGCGGGAGCAGACTTGGTTGCCTGTAGGCTCCACTTTGGCACCCGTGAGGAGCAATCCTCTTCCAAAACACAAAACGGGCGCTCCCAGGACTTGCAGTGCGTGGTCTTTTTTTGACACAGTTGCAGATGACATTTGCTTTGTCAAATGCAAGCTGTGTCATCAGAAAGTTAAACGAGGGAAAAATGTGAGCAACCTCAATACCACAAATATGTGGAAACATGTGCATACCAAGCACGAGGTGGAGTTACACAGACACACTGAAGATGTAGGCCAACCTTCAGCAGCACCTACCACCTCTTCAGCTCGTGTTGGGGCATCTTCCTCCAGCTCACACACAGCTGGTTCGGCTTCCTCACTGGAACGCCATAGAAGAACCACTGCCACTGTTGTCCAGAGACCCAGTGAAATTCCACCCACTGAGCCACATTCTCAGTCATCAGCACACTCCCAGACCACTCACCAGCAATCGGTAGCACAGGCATGGGAGAAAAAGCGGCCATACTCGGCAAACCATCCCCGAGCACTGGCTCTGAATGGCGGCATTGCCAAACTACTGGCCCTTGAGATGCTGTCATTCAGGCTGGTGGAGACTGACACCTTCCGGAACTTTATGTCATTGGCAGTTCCACAATACAATGTGCCCAGCCGCTTTGATTTCAGCAGGCAAGCCGTCCCTGCCCTGCAAAAGCATGTGGAGGGAAAAATTAAAAATGCGCTACTAAACGTCGTCAGTAGCAAGGTCCACCTGACCACCGATGCTGAACCAGTAGCCATGGACAGGGACGATACCTTTCCCTCACTGCCCATTGGGTCAATGTTGTGGAGCCGGGTACAGATCTGGAGAGTGGCTCTGTACGTATTCTGCCAACTCCAAGGATTGCAGGAATGCAGTCTCTACATATTGAGTCCTCCTCCTACTCTAGTTCCTTGGAATCAGCACTGCATGAGCCTGTTAGGCCAGATATGAGCACAGGTGTGGCCAAACGTCAACAGGCCGTCCTTAAATTAATTTCTTTGGGGAATCGGAGCCACACAGCACAGGAGCTCTGGAATGCCATCAAGCAGGAGAGCGATGTGTGGTTTGTGCCAGCGAATCTCCAGCCAGGTTTGGTAGTGAGTGACAATGGCCGAAATCTAGTGGCAGCTCTGGGCCTAGGCAACCTCACTCACATACCATGTCTGGCACACATGCTCAATTTGGTCGTGCAGAGCTTTCTGAGGGACTATCCGGATCTTGATGCACTGCTGCACAAGGTTCGCCTAGAGTGTGCTCACTTGCGGCGTTCCAGCATGGCAAGATCGCGCATTGCATCTCGGCAACGCCGATTCCGCCTGCCAGAACATTGCATCATATGTGACCTCCCCACCAGGTTGAATTCAACGTTACATATGTTGAAGCGGTTGTGTGAGCGGCAGGCAGCAGTAATGGAGTACCAGCTGCATCAGGCGCAAACAAGTCGTACTGTGCGCCGGACACACTTCACCACCACTGAGTGGGCCACTATGAGGGACATCTGCCAAGTTTTGCGTGCCTTCGATGACTCCACGCGGATGGCCAGTGCAGATGATGCACTAGTCAGCATGACTGTCCCCCTTATCTGTCTGCTTCAAAAAACCTTACAAGCACTAAGTGAGGAGGTTTTTGAAGAGGTCGAGGATGAAGAGTCAGAAATGCCATCTGCTTCTGGCAAGTCTGCGCAACGTGCTTCCACACAAAGGCCCAGGCAGGGGACACTTAGTGAGGAGGATGACGAGGAGTCAATGGAGGAGGAGGAACACATCTCTCCAGAGGAGGGAGGTACACAAGGCTCTAGTAGTCAGTGTGTACAGTGAGGGTGGGGTGATACTGAGCAGGCTGAGATGCTGCCTCAAGCTGGGTACAGCGTTTCTGGTCCAGTTGGCAGTCTGCAGCACATCGTTGATTTCATGCTGCAGTGCTTGTTAAATGACCACCGCATCGCCAACATTCTCCACACGGCTGATTATTGGGTGTACACCCTCCTAGATCCTCGCTACCGGGACAACTTACAAAGCCTCATACCACAATTGAACCGGGAGCGTAAAATGCGGGAGTACCAAGAAACACTTGTGCAGGCCATCATGTTCTCCATTCCCCCCCGCAAGTATTGCTGATAGTGCTTTTCAAAGCAGCCATGTGGGTAGAGGCAGTGGAGGAAGCTCTGCACAAAGAGGTAGCAGAGGCAGTGCCGCAGGACAAGGCAAGGCCAGTATGGCCCAAATGTGGAAAAGTTTTGTGGGATCGCCACAGACGGCTCCAGTCAGCAGGAGGCAACGTTTCCGTCAGATGGTGACAGATTACTTGTCTTGCCCTGTTAGTGTACTCCCAGACGGCTCTTCCCCGTTCAAGTATTGGGTCTCTAAGCTGGATACATGGCCAGAGCTTAGCCAGTATGCATTGGAGGTGCTGGCTTGCCCTGCTACCAGTGTATTATCGGAATGTGTCTTTAGTGCTGCAGGTGGTGTGGTAACAGACCGTCGCATGCGACTATTCGCCGATAATGTTGACCGGCTTACTTTTCTGAAAATGAACAAGGCCTGGATCTCACCTGAATTTGCCAGTCCTCTTCCAGAATAAATAATTGGCTGGCAACAGGATCCAGGTCTCCTGTTGTGTTCATGTTTCTATGACCTGAACTTTATTTCCTGTGCTACAGCAACGCCCGTTGTTGCTCAGAAGTGCTGTCCGCACAGACAAAACACTCGCTCATGTGTAAGTGGGGTTCGGTAACGTCAGATGATCCCACTAAAGTGGACAGAGCAGGAGACATTGCCTGACTCACCTCTAGGGAGAAGCTGCTGTTACAGAACCCCAGTAACACAGGAACAAGTGTGGGTTGTGCAGACGGCATTTCAGAGCAGCAACTGGTGTGGTTGGAAGCCAGAGGAAATACTCGAAACAGAGTGAAGACAGAGGCCTAATTGGAGTACGTTGACAGTTAGTAGTAGTCTTGAAACAATCGAAAACTGCCACCAAGTAGGCCTCAGCCTACTACCTGATTTTCCCTGGGCTCCGACACCGCCAGTTGGTGCTCAGAAGTGCTGTACACACAGACAAAACACTCGCTCATGTGTAAGTGGGGTTCGGTAACGTCTGCTGATCCCCTGCTGTGTGTACGGCAAACTCTCCTGCTGCCTCCAAATTCTAACAATGTCTTATCTTAAACTGCCTCCAAGTAGGCCTCAGCCTACAAAATGACTATCCCTGGGCTCCAACATCATCAGTTGTTGCTCGGAAGTGCTGTCCACACAGAAAAAAACACTCGTTCATGTGAAAGTGGGGGTCAGTAACGTCAGCTGATCCCCTGCTGTGTGGAGGGCAAACTGCTGCTGCCTCCAAATTGTAACTACTTCAGATTTAAACATTCTCTGATTTGGCTTCTGTCTCCACTCTGTCTCTTGTATTTCCCCTGACCTCCAACACCGCCAGTTCCTGCTCACAGTTGCCGTCCACGCATTCCACACTTGTTCCTGTGTTCCTGGTGTTCTGTTACGTGAGCAGATCCCCCAATGTGTGTCCGGCACTGTCTCCTGCGCTGTCCTCCTTCCCACTGCAAGCGGAGGGAATGTGGACAGAGCAGGAGACAGTGGCAGACACACATCAGGGGATCTGCTGACATTACAGAACCCCAGTAAAACAGGAACACGTGTGGATTGGGCAGACGGCTACTGTACGCATAAACTGGCGGTGTTGGTGGTCACGTGAAATCCTGGAAACAGAGTGGAGACAGATGCCTAATTGGAGCACGTTGACAGTCTGTTGTAGTCTACAAACAATCTAAAACTGCCATCAAGTAGGCCTCGGCCTACACCATAATTGTCCCTGGGCTCCAACAACGCCAGTTGGTGCTCGGAAGTGCTGTCCACACAGAAAAACACACTTGTTCATGTGAAAGTGGAGTTCGGTAACGTCTGCTGATTTGCTGCTGTGTGTACGGCAAACTCTCCTGCTGCCTCCAAAGTCAAAATACCTCCGATTTACACCTGGCTCCTAGTAGGCCTCGGCCTGCACCATGATTGTCCCTGGGCTCCAACAACGACAGTTGGTGCTCGGAAGTGCTGTCCACACAGAAAAAAACACTCGTTCATGTGAAAGTGGTGTTCGGTAACGTCAGCTGATCCCCTGCTGTGTGGAGGGCAAACTGCTGCTGCCTCCAAATTGTAACTACTTCAGATTTAAACATTCTCTGATTTGGCCTCTGTCTCCACTCTGTCTCTAGTATTTCCCCTGACCTCCAACACCGCCAGTTCCTGCTCACAGTTGCCGTCCACGCATTCCACACTTGTTCCTGTGTTCCTGGTGTTCTGTTACGTGAGCTGATCCCCCAATGTGTGTCCGGCACTGTCTCCTGCGCTGTCCACCTTCCCACTGCAAGCGGTGGGAAGGTGGACAGAGCAGGAGACAGTGGCAGACACACATCAGGGGATCTGCTGAACCCCAGTAACACAGGAACACGTGTGGATTGGGCAGACGGCTACTGTACGCATAAACTGGCGGTGTTGGTGGTCACGTGAAATCCTTGAAACAGAGTGGAGACAGATGCCTAATTGGAGCATGTTGACAGTCTGTTGTAGCCTACAAACAATCTAAAACTACCACCAAGTAGGCCTCGGCCTTCACCATGATTGTCCCTGGGTTGCCAGTTGGTGCTCGGCAGTGTCTTTGGCACGGGTACTCCCTGTTGCCCAGCCTGGTTCCAGCACGCCAGCTGTTTCCGGGTAGTGTCAAGGTCACTTTGCCACCAATCCGTTGTCCTGTCGTCTTGCGGCCGGGTTAGCCGACTCTACGGTGCCTACAGTTTAGGTGACTCCTATGTGGGCTGCGGGAACTGGCACTGAAGGCTGGATCCGTAGTGCCAATGGGACATGGACCCCCTGTAGGACTGTGGGTTTTGGTAACTGCGGTCGGCTTGCGGCCTGGCTACTTTGCTTTGGATGGGTACCTTCTGCTACCCACCCGGGTTCCAGCACTGTCAGCTGGTTCTCGCCAGAGCCTTTGGCCTAGGTGCCTCCATCTCGGTATCCGAAGGTCCAGCACCGTCAGCTGGTCCTTGGTAGTGCTTTCTAGCACAGGTACCTCCTGCCTAGTAACCGTGGTCCAGCAACGTCAGCTGTTCCTCGGTAGTGCCATTGGCTCTTGTAGCTTTTGCTACTCTTCTGGGTTCCAGCACCGTCAGCTGGTTCTCGGCAGTGTCTTTGGCACGGGTACTCCCTGTTGCCCAGCCTGGTTCCAGCACGCCAGCTGTTTCCGGGTAGTGTCAAGGTCACTATGCCACCAATCCGTTGTCCTGTCATTTTGCAGCCGGGTTAGCCGACTCTACGGTGCCTACAGTTTAGGTGACTCCTTTGTGGGCTGCGGGAACTGGCACTGAAGGCTGGATCCGTAGTGCCAATGGGACATGGACCCCCTGTAGGACTCTGGGTTTCGGTAACTGCGGCCAGCTTGCGGCCTGGCTACTTTGCTTTGGATGGGTACCTTCTGCTACCCACCCGGGTTCCAGCACTGTCAGCTGGTTCTCGCCAGAGCCTTTGGCCTAGGTGCCTCCATCTCGGTATCTGAGGTCCAGCACCATCAGCTGGTCCTTGGTAGTGCTTTCTAGCACAGGTACCTCCTGCTTAGTAACCGTGGTCCAGCAACGTCAGCTGTTCCTCGGTAGTGCCATTGGCTCTTGTAGCTTTTGCTATTCTTCTGGGTTCCAGCACCGTCAGCTGGTTCTCGGCAGTGTCTTTGGCACGGGTACTCCCTGTTCCCCAGCCTGGTTCCAGCACGCCAGCTGTTTCCGGGTAGTGTCAAGGTCACTATGCCAACAATCCGTTGTCCCGTCGTCTTGCGGCCGGGTTAGCCGACTCTACGGTGCCTACAGTTTAGGTGACTCCTATGTGGGCTGCGGGAACTGGCACTAAAGGCTGGATCCATAGTGCCAATGGGACATGGACCCCCTGTAGGACTGTGGGTTTTGGTAACTGCGGCTGGCTTGCGGCCTGGCTACTTTGCTTTGGATGGGTACCTTCTGCTACCCACCCGGGTTCCAGCACTGTCAGCTGGTTCTCGCCAGAGCCTTTGGCCTAGGTGCCTCCATCTCGGTATCCGAGGTCCAGCACCATCAGCTGGTCCTTGGTAGTACTTTTTAGCACAGGTACCTTCTGCTTAGTAACCGTGGTCCAGCACCGTCAGTTGGTCCTCGGTAGTGCCATTGGCTCTTGTTCCTTCTGCTACCCATCCGGGTGCCAGCACTGTCAGCTGGTTCTCGCCAGAGCCTTTGGCCTAGGTGCCTCCATCTCGGTATCCGAGGTCCAGCACCATCAGCTGGTCCTTGGTAGTGCTTTTTAGCACAGGTACCTTCTGCTTAGTAACCGTGGTCCAGCACCGTCAGTTGGTCCTCGGTAGTGCCATTGGCTCTTGTTCCTTCTGCTACCCATCCGGGTGCCAGCACTGTCAGCTGGTTCTCGCCAGAGCCTTTGGCCTAGGTGCCTCCATCTCGGTATCCGAGGTCCAGCACCGTGAGCTGGTCCTTGGTAGTGCTTTTTAGCACAGGTACCTTCTGCTTAGTAACCGTGGTCCATCACCGTCAGTTGGTCCTCAGTAGTGCCATTGGCTCTTGTTCCTTCTGCTACCCATCCGGGTGCCAGCACTGTCAGCTGGTTCTCGCCAGAGCCTTTGGCCTAGGTGCCTCCATCTCGGTTTCCGAGGTCCAGCAACGTCAGCTGGTCCTTGGTAGTGGTTTCTAGCACAGGTACCTCCTGCATAGTAACCGGGGTCCAGCACCGTCAGCTGTTCCTCAGTAGTGCCATTGGCTATTGTTCCTTCTGCTGCCACTAGGGGTTCCAGTACTGTCACCTGGTTCTCGCCAGTTTCTCAGCCTTCTTGTACCTTCTGCTACATTTCCAAGATCAAGCTTTTTGAAATTGTCTTTGGTAATCCTTATTGATCTCCATGACGACGACCCTGATGACGACGACCCTGAAGACCACACCAAAGAAGACCAGAAATATGACCCTAAATAATAAGACCAAGAGGACAAAGAACATGAAGACAACCACCAAGATACAGAACAAAAGACAGAAGAACAAGAAGCAGAAGAAGCAAAAGCAGAAGAACAGAAAGCAGAAGAACATTAAGCATAAGACTAAAAATCAGCATAGAAGAAATCAAAATTATAAGCAGAAGAAGACTAAGCAGTAAATGGGGGTGAGTCCGTTCCTTATCATGGTGCCCCTGGAAAATGCCTGCTGCTGCAGGCCAAACTGAACGCGGACAAATCCTGTTGTAAATCTTTTGTGACAGGCAGAACGTAAGGTGTAATCTTATAACTTTTATTGATAAGTACTACAGGAATGCCTGTCACCATAAGAAAATGAAGAAAAAGAAGAATAGGAAGAAGATGAAGAAATAGCATTTGAAAATTAATAATAGCTGAATAAGAAGAATATGAAGAATGGAAAAAAAAAATTAATGGGAAGAAAATGAAGAAGATGAATAAGGTGAAGAAAAAGTTGATGAAAAAAATGCTACTGCTGCGGATCATGAAGGAGAAAGTGTGGGAGAAGTACAAAAGAAGGTGAAGAGCATGGAAGTTGTGAAACATACATATCTGACAAAATGTAAAAAAGGTTAACATAGTCAATATCTTTTTAACTCCGAAAGTCTTGAAAAAAAAAAATGGAATTAATGCTATGCCATGTGATTTGAATAAACCACTATGCCTTTAATGTCTCCTCCACCTCCCACAATACATTCTACATGACTCTTATTTGTTTTCAACTACGTAGAATTAGCCAACAGGGAAATAAAGGGCTTTTTTAAATTCCGATACCGGAAGTCCCATTGACTTGAATGGGACTTCCGGTATCGGAATCGGCGAAACCCGATATTTTTTTCACATCGGGCGATACCATCCGATACAATATTTTTGGGTATCGAACGGTATCGCTCAACACTACTGCTGAGTAATGGCGGACTGGCTATATGGCGGTATACTGCGCTCGGGTAAAACGTCACCTGGGGGCACAGAGCAGACTCTGTTGAACTCACAGAGGCCCTAAAGCATAATCGCCGAGCCCGTTAGCTTCACAGGTCTCAGCTGGCATGCACACACGGTATATGGTCACAGGACATGGCCCAAGACAGAGGTCGGTGTCCGTCTTGACCTACCGTGCGTGCGGCGTCGCTACCACGGATGCCGGTAAGTGCTGCTAACTGCAGCGCGGTGATAACTACTGCCGCTATACGATAGTGCCGTGAGGCGTGACACCATCGGACGCTAGGGCAGAGGTGCGGTATGCACTGTGGCCTATAGCTGGTGCTATCTCTCTAGTTCCCTATTCACATGTGTAATATCAGAGGGAAGGGGTTTCAAATGAGTCAGTCACCAGAATCATACCTCCGTCACCATTCACACATAGCAAGTATAGTCTATACTAGCGAATGGGCGAGAGGCCATGCGAGCCTTTTATAGCCATGAACTTCTGGGACCTTCCAGACCTCTGAGATGGGACAATCAGATCAGGACAAGGACCTGAGCACGTGACCCCCGATCTCTACTGGGAGATCGTGTCGTGGGCATGCCCAGTAACACGGCGAGAGGACTTAGCCTCTTGAGTAGTTTCCTGCAAAGCAGGTTGCGCTACCATTGCTGGTCCAGAGGTAGCAGCAACATCCAGACCCAGAGAGCTGGTCTGAGCAGGGTGCCTGGATCGCAGAGATTGCTGTGCACGTCCCTAAGCGGTCGGAAAGGAATGGGACACCGCTGGATGTATGGCTTTGGATTCCTGCTGTGCAGCTGCAGGAATCCGACGCCTAACATTACCCCCCTCCCAGGCCCCCCCCTCTGAGCCTCGCCTTCTCTGAGTCTGATGACCCGGCAGATGACTCAGAGAACCGGGCCATGTGAACCGGTTTGAGAAGGGACACATGGAAATCATCAGAAATGGCTAAATGTGGAAGAAGAGCCAGGCGGTAGACCACCATGCTGATTCGCTCGAGAACCTTAAAAGGTCCGATGTATCGTGGCGCGAACTTGGAGGACTCAGCCCGCAGCTTGATGTTTCGAGCAGAAAGCCACACCAAGTCGCCGGGGAAAAGGTTGGAGCGGGTCGCTGATGTGTGTCGGCGGATGCCCTCATTCTTTCTTTAGAGGTACGAATAGCATCCTGAATGCGATCCCAAATGTCACGAGCCTCCACTGCCCAGTCTGCCACCCTGGAGTCAGCGGAGGACACTGGCATCGGGACAGGGACGCGCAGATGCTGGCCGTAATTTAGAAGGAACGGCGTTTGACCAGTGGAATCAGCCACTGCATTATTCAGGGCAAATTCAGCCCATGGTAGCAAGGATGCCCAGTCATCCAGCCTGGCAGAGATGAAATGCCGCAGGTACGTGACCAAGGTTTGGTTGGCTCTCTCAACCAAGCCGTTCATCTCTGGATGGTAAGCGGAGGACAGGTTTAGCTCAATACTGAGTAGGCTGCAGAGCTCCCTCCAAAACCGGGACGTGAACTGGGGACCTCAATCACTGACAATTTTGTCCGGCATGCCATGCAGGCAGACGGAACACATGTTTTATGAACAGTGTGGCAAGACCACGAGCGGAAGGCAACCGTGGGAGTGGCACCAGATGCACCATTTTAGAAAAATGGTCGATGACCACCCAGATGACTGTACTGCCACCAGACTTGAGCAGGCCAACCACAAAATCCATGCCAACCATCTCCCAAGGTCTATCCGCCACCGGCAAAGGGTACAATAACCCAGCCGGCTACTGTCTAGAGGACCTGTTCCATGTACACGAGACGCATGCTTGTATGTATTCCTTAGTGTCTCGAGCCATGTGCGGCCACCAATATGACCTTGCCAGGAGTTCTTATTGCAAAGTGACCACACACCCTGGACGCGTGTGCCCAAGCAAGAACCTCCGGCCATAGCTGAGGAGGCACAAAGGTCTTGCCTGGTGGCACTGACTCGAGAGCAACTGGAGCCACGGTCGTAAAGCTCTCTGGAGGGAGAGTTAACCGTGGCTCAGCCTCCCCTTCCTCCACTGAGACCACCGAGAGCAAGAGAGCATCCGCACGGACGTTCTTCTCTCCAGAGAAATAGTGCAAGGTGAAGCGGAAGTGAGAGAAGAAGAGCCACCACCTAGCTTGACGAGAGTTCAAGCGCTGGGCCGTTTGTAAGTAGACCAGATTTTTATGGTCTGTATACACCTGGAAGGGAAACCGGGCTCCCTCCAGGAGATGTCTCCACTCGGAAAAGGCCAACTTCATTGCTAGCAGCTCCCTGTACCCGATGGAGTAATTCTTCTCCGCCGGTGAGAAGGTGTTAGAGAAGAAGAAGCAGGGATGCTTCCGACCTTGAGCATTCTTCTGGAAAAGGACTGCTCCTGCACCGACGGAAGAGGCATCCACCTCCAGGATAAACGGTTTATCCACATCGGGACGGTGTAAGATGGGAGCGCCAGCAAAATGGGATTTTAGAGACGAGAAGGCCTTGGAGACCTGTTCAGACCAAGCATTAGGATTAGCTCCATTCTTTGTGAGAGCAACTAAAGAAGCTACCAGTGTAGAGAAGTGAGGTATGAACTGGCGGTAATAGTTGACGAACCCTAGGAAGCGCTGCACCGCTTTGAGTGAGTGTGGTTCCTGCCAGTCCATTACCGCTTACAGTTTGGCCGGATCCATAGCCAACCCCTGGGCTGAGATGATGTAACCCAGGAACGGCAAGGAATCCTGCTCAAACTGGCACTTCTCCAGCTTGGCGAAAATAGAGTTCGCCCGCAGAAGGTTGAAGACCCTGCAGATGTCTCTCCGGTGGGAGGTCTAATCTGGTCAGAAAATGAGGATGTCATCCAGATAGACCACCACTGAGGTGGAGAGCATATCGTGGAAGACGTCGTTGACAAAATCCTGGAAGACAGCAGGCGCATTACAAAGGCCGAAGGGCATGACCAGATATTAGTAGTGGCCATCCCTGGTATTAAAGGCTGTCTTCCACTCGTCTCCTTCGTGAATGCAGATCAGTTTGTACGCCCCCTGTAGATCTAATTTCGTAAAGATCCAGACCCCTCGCAACCTGTCAAATAGCTCAGAGATCAACGGGAGAGGGTAATTGTTTTTAACTGTAAAGGCGTTGAGACCTCTGTAGTCAATGCAGGGACGTAACTCTCTGCTCTTCTTCTGCACGAAGAAGGACCCTGCACCAGCCGGCGACACCGACTTTCTGATAAAACCTCTGGCCAGGTTCTCCCGGATATATTGAAACATAGCCTCTGTCTCAGGGAGTGACAGCGGATACACACAGCCTCTAGGAGGTTCCGTGCCTGGCTGAAGATCTATCAGGCAATCGTAAGGATGGTGCGGCGGGAGCGTCTCCGCAGATTTTTTAGAGAAGACGTCCGCGTACTGGTGGTAAGGTTTAGGAAGCGCGGAGAGATCCACGGGCACTTCAGTGGAAGCTACCTGAACACTGCCCTTCAGGCACCTTCCCTCACAGTCCTTTCTCCAACCCAGTATATTCCTCAAAGCCCAATCAATATGAGGGGAGTGACAACGGAGCCAGGGAACTCCGAGAAGCACCTGGGGGATGCCAACTGGCAAAATTAACAAGGACAGAATCTCACGATGAGAGGGTAAGATTGAGAGCCTGAGTGGGGCTGTCTGTTGGGTCACCTGAGATGGTAAAGGTGCACCATCAACCACCCTGATGGTCAGAGGCCGGGGCAGCAACACCAGTGGAATAGCGTGTTTCTGGGCAAAGGTCGAGGACATAAAGTTCCCATCAGCCCTGGAATCCACGGTAACCTCTACCTCCCAGGTGGAAGCCCTACTATCTAATGTCCCTCAGAATACCGGTTTGGGAGAAAAGGGTTTCATATTTGCCTAAACACCACCTGCGACCACTGGACGTGATCATTTTTCTGACCACAGAGGACACGTGCTAGCCGAGTGACCAAACTGCCGACACTGGTAACAACGTGCGGAGCTTCGCACCGGACGTGGCTTGGAGCCGGCGTGAGACACCTCCATAGGCTCGGAGGATGTAAGCTCCTGAGCGGAAGATCTTAGCGGCTCGGTGAAGGTGGGAGCCAAGTTAATCCTTCATCTGGATTGCGCACGTTCCAGTCTGCGTTCCGTAAACCGGAGATCAATGCGGGTGGAGATGGCAATCACTTTCTCCAGACTTGTGGGGACCTCTCTGGTTGATACAGCATCTTTGACATGCTCTGCTAACCCTCTCCAAAACACAGGGATGAGTGCTTTATCGGGCCACTCTAGTTCGGAAGCCAATGTCCAGAATCGGATGGCATAATGGCTGACCGAGAGAGACCCGTGTGTTAGGGCCAATAATTGGAGAGAGGTGTCATGCGTGATCCATGGTCCCAAAAATACCTGCTTTAGAGCCGCGAGGAACTGAGCAGCCCCTTGAACCATGGGATCATCACGCTCCCACAATGGCGTAGCCCACTCTAATGCCCTGCCAGATAAAAGAGAAACAATAAACCCCACCTTAGCCCGCTCTGTAGGGAACCATGCAGCCAGTAACTCAAGCTGGATAGAGCACTGACTCACGAATCCCCTACAGGTGGTGCTGTCACCCGAAAACTTGTCGGGGAGCGGGAGGCGAGATATTGTCAGCATGGGCATGAGTGTGGGCACGCATGAGACAGCCTCTGCGACTGCCTGAGCAGCGGCTACCGTAGCATTCGCAGCTGAGGTGGAGCTCTCGATAGCCGCCAACCTGCTCTCCAGCTGCCGAACGTACCGCTGCAGCTGCTGCAGGTCCGCCATTACTAGCCAGACCCTGGCGCTAGTATAATGTTAGGGACGGTGGAACGCACTAAATATAAATAATTGGAAGTGCGTTCGCTGCCCGGGGTCCACCGTGCAGTAGGTGTAACAAGCGCTGCTGAGTAATGGCGGACTCGCTATATAGCGGTATACTGCGCTCGGGTTAAACATCACCCGGGGTGAGCAGAGCGGAGTCTGTTGAACTCACAGAGGCCCTAAAGTATAAACGCCGAGCCTGTTAGCTTCATTGGTCTCAGCTGGTGTGCACACATGGTATATGGTCACAGGACACGGCCCAAGACAGAGGTCGGTGTCCGTCTTGACCTACCGTGCGTGCGTCGTCGCTACCGCGGATGCTGGTAAGTGCTGCTAACTGCAGCGTGGCGGTAATTACTGCCGCTATACGATAGTGCCATGAGGCGTGACACCATCGGACGCTAGTGCAGAAGTGCGGTATGCACTGTGCTTTATAGCTTGCCACTGACTGGCTCTGACTATCTCTCTAGTTCCCTATCCACATGTGTAATATCAGAGGGAAGAGGTTTCAAATGAGTCAGTCACCAGAATCATACCTCCGTCACCATTCACACATAGCAAGTATAGTCTATGCTAGCGCATGGGCGAGCGGCCATGCGGGCCTTTTATAGCCATGCGCTTCCGGGACCTTCCAGACCTCTGAGATGGGCCAATCAGATCCGGAAAAGGACCTGAGCACGTGACCCCCGATCTCCACTGGGAGATCGTGTCGTGGGCATGCCCAGTAGCGCAGCGAGAGGACTTAGCCTCTGGAGTGGTTTCCTGTAAAGCAGGTTGCGCTACCATTGCTGGTCCAGAGGTGACAGCAACATCCAGACCCAGAGAGCTGGTCTGAGCCGGGTTCCTGGATCACTGAGATTGCTGTGCAGGTCCCTGAGCGGTCAGAAAGGAATGGGAGACCGCTGGATGTATGGTTCTGGATTCCTGCTGTGCAGCTGCAGGAATCTGATGCCTAACATCTTACTGCTTGGTCAATTCACTATGGTTTTCATTCATGAGGCGGAAAGAACACGGAAGGCACTGAAAACAGAATGTGTGACTTGGAGAATATCAAAAGTCTACGAATGAAGACCAGTCTTTAAGTACAAAGAGTGGAGCTGCATCGACAAGCTGAGAGCCAAGCTAAAGTTTTTATAAAAAAGTATCCCCATCCTAGCACTTTTTATTCAAGCAATATTGCAGGCAGACGTCAATTTGTTGGATTTTCTCAAATTGAATAGCCAAAATTAGAATTCTGCAAATTCAAATTTTTGGTGAAATTTGAGGAGAATTTGATTTGCCTCAAAGCAATTTTCTTCAGCTACATTTATTTCCTTAAAGAAAATTTAAATACTTCCAGCCCTATGATGTACTATTAAGTCATGGGCAGATGGGTTTAATGCCTCTTTCTGTAGAATTATAGCAGTTGTGTTGTGCAGGCTCAAGTGCAGAGTCTGCACTTGAAAAAGCTGCTGACAGCAGTAACACACAGCTGACACTCTTCTCCATCTGTCAGGTTCAGCACTGGCACTGATCCTGACATCTTATTATTTTTAAAAATTCAAATTCACTGACTATGCTGCATTTTCCCCCCAGATTCGATTTAACACAAAAAAATTGAGGGAATCTCTATACTGGAATGCCTGAAATTACTCAGAAAATACACATGGGAGAGATAACAGAGAAAGAGAACCATGCTGGCCATATGGCCATAAGATCTACTCTATACTCTTGCACCTTCTGCCATTGCCACTGCCCCAGCCATGCTAGCCACAAGAAATAAGTTGATCTTTTGAAATTTAAACTTTCTGACCTCCAAGATTTCCCCACAAAATTGATTTACAGCAAATAAATTCATATATATCTCAGTACTGGAAAGCTTGTAATTGCTCAGAAAATGCATGTGTAGGAGTGGAGCCAAAAACAGTGCAAACCATAACAGCTTACACTTTAAAAAGAGAGAGAGAGAGGACCTCACTGACCATAAGAGCTTGCAATTTGTAGGATATCTCGACTATTGTAACTCTCTTCTAATCGGCCTCCCTCTTACCAAACTCTCCCCTCTCCAATCTGTCTTGAATGCTGCAGCCAGGATCATATTCCTCACCAATCGTTACACCGATGCCTCTACCTTGTGCCAGTCATTACACTGGCTACCCATCCACTCCAGAATTCAGTATGAACTTATTACCCTCACCCACAAAGCCCTCCATGGCTCAGCACCACCCTACATCTCCTCCCTTGTTTCAGTATACCACCCTACCCGCGCCCTCCGTTCTGCTGATGACCTGAGGTTAGTATCCTCAATAGTCAGAACCTCCCACTCCCGTCTCCAAGACTTTACACGTGCCGCGCCAATTCTTTGGAATGCACTTCCCAGGTCAATACGATTAGTCCCCAATCCCCACAATTTTAAGCGTGTCCTGAAAACGCATTTATTCAGACTGGCCTATCGCCTCAACACATTAACCTAATCTATCCCTGTGTGGCACAGCCAAAAGTTTTACCATAACCAGATTTCCCGCATCATGTTCCCACATGCTTTATGCATCCATTAGCCCTCTGTGTCTGTACTGTTACACACTTAACATTATGGCTGGTCCATACAATCAGGGCAACTGTTACCACCCACCTTTCGTGTCTACCTCTTTCCTCATAGACTGTAAGCTTGTGAGCAGGGCCCTCTTTCCTCTTGGTATTTGTTATAATCTACTGTATGTGATTATTGTTATGCTGTAATGTCTATTGTCTGTACAAATCCCCTCTGAAATGTAAAGTGCTGCGGAATATGTCGGCGCTATAAAAATAAAATTTATTATTATTATTATAATAAATCAGCTCAGTTCTCAATATTGGAAAACATGCAATTGCTCAGAAATACACATCTGGGAGTGGAGAGAAACACAGAACTCTGCTAACAATAAGAGGTAAACTCTACTAGATAGAGAGTGAGGACGAGATGACCATAAGATTTTACACTCTATTTTACATAGAATGTGAGAGAGTACCCTGGTGATCATAAAAGCTTACGCTCTACAGAAGAGTGAGAGTGAAAAGACCTTACAAAACATAAGACCTTGCGCTTCATAGGAAACAGAGACAGAGAGTGAGAAGAGACTGATGACCATACAAATTTATATTCTATGAGAGAGAGACTTAACCTGTGACTCTGGAGATGGAAAATGACTATCGCACAAACTGTGCTCCACTGGGAGTCACTGACCTGTGAAGGCCCAGTTACTGACCATCACTGTTCAAGATATGATGATTTGTAAGATATTATAGCTACAGGGCATTATGGGAAGGTCTGCATGGCAAAGCAAAATAACATTAGACTGATGTCTTAGCTATGTGGGAAATGGTGCTGGGCAAGTTTTCTTTTTGGAAACCATGAAGCAAATCGCAAAATGTTTGAATTAGTGTAAAAATGTGAATTTACATAAATCAGACTTCAACTGTATACTTTGCAGATTGATCTACTCATCTCTACTAGCCACTCATCTTCTAGATACACTCTGTGTTTTATAGTGCAAGACTGTACTGATCCTGGGATTTGAACTTTCGTAAGGGTACACCAAAATTAAAATGCTCTCAAAATTGGACTAATTTTTTTTCAAAGGCTTGTTGACAACCCAATGTCTTTTCATTTCGTAAACAAATATCTTGTTCCTGCTCCATAAAAAAAAAACAAGTTTTGATTGACTTCATAAAACAATAATGTAATTGTTTAATAATTTTGACAATAGCTTACCTGTTATGGATCTCAAAAAAGTAATACATTTTAACTCCTAGTTGAGAAACCATCTCTTCTTCCCTTTTAAAACAGTACAACTGTTTTTGCACTTTGAATAAATGGATTACTTTTGGACAGCTTGTGAAAAAGCTATTGCTTCTTCATTTAATTATTAGTATGAGATTCAATGGCTAGCACACGATAGGTACGTGGGTATGGTGCTAGTGAAGGAGGCTCATGAGTCCCACATAAATGTCTATTAGAATCACTGCACACATACACTTAAGGAGTATTTTCTTATTAGTGAAATTTATTGAAAGCAAGTGCTCTTATAGTGATTGCGACAGAATGACGTTTCGGTCATTCAAGACCTTGATCACATAAGTCGCTGAAAAAAAACGGAAATATATACAATCAGGTGTTGTTGTTACATATATTACATATTTACATTATATTTACAACATAATATATATGTCTAGTATATCCATGTCTGACATCTGGTGATGCTCATAGGAGGAATGCCAAGACTATGGTAAATGTGAAAGTATTAACATATAAGTACTGAGAGAGAGATCGGAGGGCACAGATAATTGCATCATTATGCAAAGTCAATAGACATGTGTGGAAAAAATATTGAAGCATAAAATAACAAGAGGACATGCATACCCTTGAACAATGTAATGGTTCATGAAGGATGTGGTCCTTATGATCAAAAATAGGGACAGCGAGTATGCCTGGATAGAGGGATTTGTATGTTTAAATTAGAATGAATGGTTACTTATAATGCCTGGTGATAAAGAATTTTTGCTAAATATAAATGACTAATAGCATGGTTGTATTTAAAACCCTGTGGTGTCATAGAACCGGCTAGAAAAATCTAGTATCATCCCCATTGGTGAAAATGGTATAGTGATAAGGTTATAAATATTTACCCGTAGTAGTTCTGAACTAAGGGCTGTCCTGAATTAGGTAATGGTCACTTATGCCTTTAGGTTAGCCAGGGTCAGAGCGGTCGCTCTATGTGGCTGTGGAGGTAAGTTGCATAAACATTAGCCTGTGTAAATAGGTGTAAAAAAATGTACTTAACTTAATTGACTGGGTCATCATGGTTCACTCACGGTGGTGGCGAGACGGTGGAGTGTGTCAACCGTCAGTTGTAGCAAGGAGGAGTGACTAGGAGCGATGTTCATAGCTCCTTTTAAGCATGTTTTGTCCATGTGACAGGAAATGACAATTGCTGGTCTCAGGACAGGATGTGACATCACCGCACATGCTCAGATGAAGTGTGAGGCTCATGGTGGCAGCCATGTTTTTGGTTGAAAAAGTCATGTGATCGCAACGGGTCACATGACTATGTGATGATAAAAAACTTATTTTATCATAGTAAATAGTGTGGGACAATGGTTCAACAACATTGAACCAGTGTTATGGTCAATATAAGCTAAAATACATTATGTATCGGCCATAAAGATGTTACTGGGTATGGATGCTAGTATGCCGAAGGTCTGATGATATATATGATATATGTTGAGTACAGTGTATATGATGAGTCCAAACTTAAGGTTAAAGGAAAGCAATCAAAGAAAGGGAAAGGAAACTTATGGCCAAAATACTAATGGTATGCTTAATCTTACCAGAGGGTTATGTCGTGCCCTGTTATTTGTATACATTAGGTGTCCTAGGAAAAAATGTCAATTGTTAGTTATGCCAATCTATTTCACGATTAAGACCCCTAGGAGCAAGGGTGTCGAGTGTGTATATCCAATAAGTTTCACGCTCTTTCAAGAGTTTGATGTGGTTACCCCCTCTTCTGGGTCTGTGTACTTTTTCTAACACTTGGAAGCGTAATTGTGAGATGTTATGTCTGGCTTCTTTGAAATGGGCCGGTAGGGGTAGCCAGGTGTATTCACATCTGATTGCAGATTTATGGCTAGAAATCCTCCTCCTAATTGCCTGGGTTGTTTCCCCTACATATAACAGTCCACAAGGGCACTTAATCACGTAAACAACAAAATTGGAATCACAAGTGTTGAAGTCCTTTATGGGGTAGGATTTGCCTGTCCGGGGATGTGTGACTACATTGCCTCTGGTGACATTTGAACATGACATACAGCTAAGACAGGGATAAGTACCTGTCCTCCTTTGACCAGTGAGGGTAAGCGAATGGAAGGTTTCCTTAGTCCCTATGTCCGCTCGTACCAGTCTGTCCCGTATGTTTGGGGGTCTCCGCAGACACATCAAGGGGGGGTTTTTGAATGACTCAACCCTGGGGTATGATCTTGTCAATAGTGGCCAGTGTTTGCGGATCAAATTATGTACCCTTAGTATGGAGGGATGGTGGTAATGGACAAAGGGAAGCCTCACAGGTTTTGTCATGTCACTGGGCGATGTAATGTCAGTGCGGGCTCTATGTAGTTCATCAGTGAGTAATTTTTTCGGGTAATTTCGGCTGGCAAATTTATTGGACATTTCGATTAAACGTGTGCCTCTAATTGTGGGGTCGGAGACAATTCTATTGACTCTCTTAAATTGTGATCTTGGCAAGCTCTTTCTAGTTGCTTATGGGTGACAGCTGTCATATAGGAGGAGACTATTGACATCTGTAGGCTTTGAAAAAATGTCTGTAGTTAAATATCCCTGGTCATCTTTTATTACTCTTGTGTCCAGAAAGCTGATGTTATTGGCGTCATGGGATAGTGTGAATTTGAGTTCAGGTCTAATCTGATTGATGGAGTTAAAGAAGTCAAGGAGGCTGTCCTGGGGGACGTGCCATATGCAGAAGATATCATCGATGTATCTTAACCATACGAGAGCCTGTTGCTGAAAGGTGGGATTGGGGTATATATGGTCTCTCTCAAACCTATCCATATAAAGATTTGCGTATGCGGGGGCTACGTTCGAGCCCATCGCAGTACCCCGTATCTGTACATAAAAGTCATCTTCAAAGAGAAAGTAATTTTCACGTAGTACCAGGTTTAGTAGATCAATACATAGGTTTCTTTGTTTGGTATCAGTGTTAGCCTCCTGGAGGGTAAGGGAAACTGCCTCTATGTAGGTGTATAAGCTGTTAACATCCAATGTACACAAGATACTATTAGGTGGAATGGGTCGCAGATCCTTCAATTTTTTAAGAAAGGAGCAAGTGTCTAGAAGGAATGATCTGGTCATGTGGGCATGTGGAGTCAACAGCTTTTCTAAAAATACAGACAGTGGACTTAAGACCGAGTCAGTTGACTCCACATGCCCACATGACCAGATCATTCCTTCTAGACACTATCTCCTTTCTTAAAAAAATGAAGGATCTGGGACCCATTCCACCTAATAGTATCTTGTGTACATTGGATGTTAACAGCTTATACACCTCCATTGAACATGACAAAGGTATAGAGGCAGTTTCCCTTACCCTCCAGGAGGCTAACACTGATACCAAACAAAGAAACCTATGTATTGATCTACTAAACCTGGTACTACGTGAAAATTACTTTCTCTTTGAAGATGACTTTTATGTACAGATACGGGGTACTGCGATGGGCTCGAACGTAGCCCCCGCATACACAAATCTTTATATGGATAGGTTTGAGAGAGACCATATATACCCCAATCCCACCTTTCAGCAACAGGCTCTCGTATGTTAAGATACATCGATGATATCTTCTGCATATGGCACGGCCCCCAGGACAGCCTCCTTGACTTCTTTAACTCCATCAATCAGATTAGACCTGAACTCAAATTCACACTATCCCATGACGCCAATAACATCAGCTTTCTGGACACAAGAGTAATAAAAGATGACCAGGGATATTTAACTACAGACATTTTTTCAAAGCCTACAGATGTCAATAGTCTCCTCCTATATGACAGCTGTCACCCATAAGCAACTAGAAAGAGCTTGCCAAGATCACAATTTAAGAGAGTCAATAGAATTGTCTCCGACCCCACAATTAGAGACACACGTTTAATCGAAATGTCCAATAAATTTGCCAGCCGAAATTACCCGAAAAAATTACTCACTGATGAACTACATAGAGCCCGCACTGACATTACATCGCCCAGTGACATGACAAAACCTGTGAGGCTTCCCTTTGTCCATTACCACCATCCCTCCATACTAAGGGTACATAATTTGATCCGCAAACACTGACCACTATTGACAAGATCATACCCCAGGGTTGAGTCATTCAAAACCCCCCCCTTGATGTGTCTGCGGAGACCCCAAACATACGGGACAGACTGGTACGAGCGGACATAGGGACTAAGGAAACCATCCATTCGCTTACCCTCACTGGTCAAAGGAGGACAGGTACTTATCCCTGTCTTAGCTGTATGTCATGTTCAAATGTCACCAGAGGCAATGTAGTCACACATCCCCAGACAGGCAAATCCTACCCCATAAAGGACTTCTACACTTGTGATTCCAATTTTGTTGTTTACATGATTAAGTGCCCTTGTGGACTGTTATATGTAGGGGAAACAACCCAGGCAATTAGGAGGAGGATTTCTAGCCATAAATCTGCAATCAGATGTGAATACACCTGGCTACCCCTACCGGCCCATTTCAAAGAAGCCAGACATAACATCTCACAATTACGCTTCCAAGTGTTAGAAAAAGTACACAGACCCAGAAGAGGGGGTAACCACATCAAACTCTTGAAAGAGCGTGAAACTTATTGGATATACACACTCGACACCCTTGCTCCTAGGGGTCTTAATCGTGAAATAGATTGGCATAACTAACAATTGACATTCTTTCCTAGGTCACCTAATGTATACAAATAACAGGGCACGACATAACCCTCTGGTAAGATTAAGCATACCATTAGTATTTTGGCCATAAGTTTCCTTTCCCTTTCTTTGATTGCTTTCCTTTAACCTTAAGTTTGGACTCCTACTTGTTTTCTGATGTATTATGATCATAATGTCTATCATCACATACACTGTACTCAACATATATCATATATATCATCAGACCTTCGGCATACTAGCATCCATACCCAGTAACATCTTTATGGCCGATACATAATGTATTTGAGCTTATATTGACCATAACACTGGTTCAATGTTGTTGAACCATTGTCCCACACTATTTACTATGATAAAATAAGTTTTTTATCATCACATAGTCATGTGACCCGTTGCGATCACATGACTTTTTCAACCAAAAACATGGCTGCCACCATGAGCCTCACACTTCATCTGAGCATGTGCGGTGATGTCACATCCTGTCCTGAGACCAGCAATTGTCATTTCCTGTCACATGGACAAAACATGCTTAAAAGGAGCTATGAACATTGCTCCTAGTCACTCCTCCTTGCTACAACTGACGGTTGACACACTCCACCGTCTCGCCACCACCGTGAGTGAACCATGATGACCCAGTCAATTAAGTTAAGTACATTTTTTTACACCTATTTACACAGGCTAATGTTTATGCAACTTACCTCCACAGCCACATAGAGCGACCGCTCTGACCCTGGCTAACCTAAAGGCATAAGTGACCATTACCTAATTCAGGACAGCCCTTAGTTCAGAACTACTACGGGTAAATATTTATAACCTTATCACTATACCATTTTCACCAATGGGGATGATACTAGATTTTTCTAGTCGGTTCTATGACACCACAGGGTTTTAAATACAACCATGCTATTAGTCACTTATATTTAGCAAAAATTCTTTATCACCAGGCATTATAAGTAACCATTCATTCTAATTTAAACATACAAATCCCTCTATCCAGGCATACTCGCTGTCCCTATTTTTGATCATAAGGACCACATCCTTCATGAACCATTACATTGTTCAAGGGTATGCATGTCCTCTTGTTATTTTATGCTTCAATATTTTTTCCACACATGTCTATTGACTTTGCATAATGATGCAATTATCTGTGCCCTCCGATCTCTCTCTCAGTACTTATATGTTAATACTTTCACATTTACCATAGTCTTGGCATTCCTCCTATGAGCGTCACCAGATGTCAGACATGGATATACTAGACATATATATTATGTTGTAAATATAATGTAAATATGTAATATATGTAACAACAACACCTGATTGTATATATTTCCGTTTTTTTTCAGCGACTTATGTGATCAAGGTCTTGAATGACCGAAACGTCATTCTGTCGCAATCACTATAAGAGCACTTGCTTTCAATAAATTTCACTAATAAGAAAATACTCCTTAAGTGTATGTGTGCAGTGATTCTAATAGACATTTAATTATTAGTGGACACTTAACAGCTTTAAAAATGGCAACCATGATCTGGCTTTCGGCTGACTACTCTTAATATCAGGACCCAGGTGACCCTGGCATTGACAATTCATAAAGATTTTAACATACACAGGAACCTTGGGCTATGTTTCAAGAGTAGTCTCTAACCAGTTTTTCATGCTGGCAGGAACAAAGGTCAGGGGGTTGTGTCAGAGGCAAAAAGGTAAGACTAGAGGCAAAATCATCAAGCAAAAATTTTTTTTGTATATGGGCTCAAATCTCATATTCACAAGAAACAGAGAAGCTGGGAAACAGTTCATCAGCACTAGGATAACAATAACAGGCAATGAATAGCTTGAAAAAGAATCTTAAATAGTTTGCAGCCCTTCCTAGTCTAAAAAAACAGAGATCAATGCAAATAGAATTCACAAGTCCCCCGTTAGTATGTTACTACAGGCCCAAGAGCACACAAGACTAGAATTTTTATCTTGTGCCACCTGCAACAAAAGGGTGGCACCGTCCAAAAACAAAAATAAACACAGGAAGGGTACACTTTCATTGCACTACTTGTGTATAAATACCTACAAGACAGATATATGTTCCACTGCATGGATAATTTTTGGACAGTTTTTACAATTAGAATAGGCTAAAAATCGGATAGAGTTCATTGGTAAATAGACTGTTAGCTACCTATCAGTTGCCATCCATTCTTCCCTAGATTGACAGGTTGAGGTCACTTAAAGGCCTTTTACACATAGCAATATCGCTAGCGAGATCGCTAAAGCATCACCGATTTTGTGACGCAGCAGCAATATCACTAGCAATATCGCTACATGTGACACTCACCTCCGACCGGCTCCCCCGCTGGTTATCAGTGATCGCACGAGAACGTCATGGGCCGTTTTCTCGTTGTTGGCTTCCTGCTGGCGCCGACGAGCGAGCCATGGACGAAGGCGGAAGAAGTCATCATCGCCGTGTCTGACAGGTAAGTATCGACCGCTGCTGCATCGCTGGAGAGATCTGCCTGTTTGGTAGTTCACTAGCGACCATTTAGCGATGCACCAGCGATCCTGACCAGGTCAAATCGTGGTTGGGATCGCTGGTGCATCGCTAAATGTAATGGGGCCTATAGACATTTATTAATTAGGCTTTGTTTGCATTTAAAGAGCAGTTCTAGGTAATTACATGATCTGCAGTATTCAGAATATATTTTCTGCCAAATCAAATTTTGTGGGAAAATTTCACCAAGCTGAAAAATTTGAATTTCAAAAAATCAACTCACAGTAGTTACTTCACTACTAGTATAGGGAGCTATTAATTCAGATTTCATACCTTTAAAGCTGAGGCATTAAACCCTGTTAAAATGTATGTAATATTTGTGTAAGAATTAATATATATAGGATCAATATTGCTCCAATTTACTAATTGACATTCGAATATCTATAATATACAACTACTGGTTTCAATAAAGCAAGTCGATTATAAAATATGCATATATATATATATATATATATATATATATATACATATATATGTGGAGCTATTATTAATGTGATATAATTTCAAAAAGTAAAATAAAAGTGTCCTAAAGCTAAAAAAAAAATCACTTAGTTACACAGTAACCAGCCAAAGTAAATGATTAGTTACAACAAAGGAATGTCCATTACTGGAAATCCTTTCAGAGAGAGCTGTACAGATTTGTGCCCTAAGCTTATGCTCAGAAGTAGTTCACGTTTTTTTTTCCCTACATGTTTTCAAAATCATCAGTGCTTACATTTTCCAGAAAGATATATACAACATTAAGAAGTCTCCTAGGAATATATCCAACCCCATTTAATCTATTTGTTGTGAACACAGCATTACCAATAGCTGATAAATATGGATAAACAGCAGTGCCTCGGATGGCGTAAATTCAAAGAAATGGGGATACCCACTCCACCCAAAATCAAAGCAGCAGAAGGTGTTGGCCACTCCTGTCAATTGGGCACTGTAATTTAAAATGCAAATAAAAAGAAATTGCACATCTGTAAAACACATCTGCAATACAGTTGATCCATTTATGCATATTTGCTGCTTACACTCTAATGTCTGGCACATGCTGTACGTAGCAATAGATTTATATATAATTAAAAAGTGAGGTACATAGCAATGCATATATGGTGAATGATATACTGTATATCTGCAAATAGGATGAATGACAGACCATTTGGAAGTATCGTGAGGACCAAATAAAGAAAGCCGAACATATGGTCAAAGAAGAAGAGGGATCAAATAAGTAAAGATAAAATACCTTTAATGAGACAAGAGAATGGTAAGTGGTAACACCACAACAACAGGGTGCCCACACAATTAGTAAAATAATGACATTATTGCAAAATATAAGAGAGTAAAAACCAAAGAACTCCAGGTAAAATATATACTATATACATATACTGTAAGTATAAATCAAGTGGAATCAGAAAATGAATATATAGCACTATATTAAGCCAATATATATATGCAACTTGAGATAAAAAAGTGTCATATGCTATCCCACCAGAAGGATGTAGTTTACTATAAAGCCAGGGGGAGGGGGCCAAGACACACAAGCCAGGACCAGCAGAAGTAGATGTATAAGTGGTGATCCAAAATGTGGATGATCCTGGAGAGGGGTGTCTGGGACAAAACCAGAAGGCTTGTGAAGGAATAGGGAGTGCTGGAAAGGAACTCAGCACAAGGTGGGAGAAGAGGAGATTAACAGGTGGGTGGTGAGATGGTAGTGCGCACACACCCCAATGCGCATTTTGGACCTTCATCCATTGAAGAGAAGCACCAATTTTTTCTCTGCAACTGTTAGTATGGATAACTACAACATATAAGATATGTCCGGGTGGTGCAAAGCTCGAAACATACCATACATTAAATAGGTAGATGGATAAATGCAGCATTCACCCATACCTTTTAAATTAAAAGTCCTTTATTCCATACACATGGACAACATTCTTCATGGCGAGCAGTTAAAAACGGGTTATAACAGGGGAGAAGCGAAACAATGGCCATTTAACTGACGTTTCTGTCTCTAGAGCGCGATAGGAAAATGTGGGAAAACAAGTACATGTCAGATTTAGGGAGGGAAGTAGACGGCGGGAGTAGAGGAAGTTCAGTTTTGGAAAGTTTGAGTTTCAGATAGAGCGCAGACATGATGTTGGAAACTGCTGACAGTCAGTCAATGGTGTTCTGCAGTACAGCGGGGGTAAGGTCAGGGGATGAAATGTATAGTTGCGTGTCATCAGCATAAAAATGGTGCTGAAAGGCAAATTTGCTGATTGTCTGTCAAATTGGGAACATGTAGAGAGAGAGAGGAGAAGAGGGCCAAAGACTGAACCCTGAGGGACCCCAATAGTGAGAGGAAGAGAGGAAGAATTGGAGCCATTGAACGATACACTGAAATGATAGGAAGAGAATGAGGAGAAAGAAATGTTTTTTATGCCAATTGAGTGGAATATAGAGAATAGGAGATGGAGGTCAAAAGTGTCAAAAGCTGCAGAGAGGTCAAGAAGAATGAGCAGAAAGTAGTCACCATTATATTTTGCTGTCAAAATGTTATTGTTCACTTTGATGAGTGCAGTTTCTGTAGAATATAAAGAGTGGAAGTCAGAGGGTGATGGATCTAGAAAAGAGTAAGTGGAGAGGTTACGGGTTTGATGGGAGTAGACCAAGTGCTTCAAGAGTTTAGAGATGAAGGGGAGAATAGAGACTGGTCTGTAGTAATTTCTGCGGTATGGGTCAAAAGAGGGTTTGTAAATAATGGAGTAATGATAGTGTATTTGAAGGAGGAGGGGAAGATAACAGAAGAGAGGGAAAGATTTAAGATTTTAGTTAGGTGAATAGTGAAGACTGGAGAGAGAGACTGGAGTAGGTGTGAGGGAATGAAGTCAAAAGGACATGTAGAAAGACGAGAGGAATAGAGCAACCTGGGACTTTTTCTGTGACTGGGTTAAATGTGGAGAGTGAGCCAGGGGAAATGTGGGGAGAGATGGGAGTCATGGCACTTGGTGGCTGGGAGCTGATTTCCTGATGGATATTTTCTATTTTCTCAGTAAAGTAATAGGCCAGATCATCAGCACAGATGTCTGTGATAGGGGCCTAACTTAAGGACTAAGAAAGAGTGAGTTTTTTGGAGGTTGTTGGATAGTGAGAAATTCATGGTGGTGAAGTAAGTCTATTTGCAGAGTTGAAGGGCAGAGTTAAAGGTTCTTAACATAAGTTCATTGTGGATAAAGTTTTTGGTGTGCAACTTTTGCTCCATAGGCATTCAGCACTCCTAGAGCATCGCTGGAGAACTCGAGTTTGTGATGTGAGTCAGGGCTGTTTTACTCTGTGTAGGTGTACATAGCTGCATAATAGTCGAAAAAATTGTTTGGCTGCATTTTACTCTCACCGACACGGTTACAGATTACAAAAAGTGTTGGGTATGCTAAGTGCTATCACAGACACGGGTGCAGAGTACACATAGAGAGTGTTTTTGGAAAACTGCATATGCACAAAACCTAATACTGTCCCTCACTACAGCTGTGTCCTATCCCTATGCATAAAAAATGAGTAACCCAACACTGTTTGTGTTTTTTATGCTTTATTTTTTTTTTAGAGGAAACTGACTTAAAAAATGTAGAATGAACTCCCCAAAAAAGCTACAATCAAGGGGCTGAGTATCAACTGGAGAAGGAGGTGGACGTGGTGGTGTAGGTGGAGGAGGTAGTCAACACACTTTTTTGCTTTTTATGTGGGGAGGAGGCATTCAAATGAAATGAATGGCAGCTAGAGTTCAATACTGGCTTGGTGCAGCTGTTATAGTTGTATAATCATCCAAAGTTATGGACAAGTACTGTGAGATCCACACCTGGTTCATTTTCAGGAATGTTAGCTTTCCCACATTAGATGTGGACAAGTGGATGCTCCTGTCTGTGATCTCACCAATTGCCATGCTTAACATACCTTCCGGCAGCATACTTCCAGGAGGGCAGGACAGAACCTCCAAGGGATGAAGGGCAAGCTCAGGCCATGTGTCCTATTTGAAGACCCAGAAGTTTAATGGGGCAGACCCATCATTTAGTATGTGGAGAAGTTTGGACAGCTACTCTTCTACCAAGTTATTGCAGTTTGCTGCCTTGTGCTAATACAGACTGTATGACATGGTGGTGCTGAATTTTGTGGTGCGCTCACAAAGTTTTGCCACATTTTAGCCATGCTAACTGTTAGGCGTCAGGTTTCTGCGTCTGCTCTGCAGGAATCTAGAGCCTCACATTCTGCGGTCTCCTGCTGTCTTTCTACAGAGGAGATTACTTTGCAGCAGACCACTCCAGAGACTAAGTCCGTCTGTGCTCCTACTGGGCATGCTCACGAGACGATCTATTGGAGATCGGGAGTTATGTGCCCAGGTTCTGTTCCAGATCTCATTGGCCCATCTCGGACATCTGGAAGGTCCCGCACGGCTATAAAAAGCACGCATGGCCGTTCCGCCATGCGCTAGTATAGACTAAAGTATACTGCTACGTGTGAATGGTGACGGATGTATGACTCTGGTGACTGACTCATTTGAAACCCCTTCCCTCTGATATTACGCATGGTGATAGGGTATTAGTTTAGTAGTCAGCGCCAGTCAGTGGCAAGCCTTAAGCCACTGTGCTCACCGCACCGCTACGCTAGCATCCGACATAGCGCTTGCCTTCCAGCCTTATCATCGAGCGGCAGTGTCTTACACCATGCTGCAGTTGCAGCCCTCCTTGGCGGCCGCAGTAGCGACGCCGCACACACGGTAGGTCTAGAAGGACACAGCTCCTCTGTCTTAGGTCCTGCTCCTGTGACCAGATACCGTGCGTGCATTTTAACTGAACTCTGTGACACTAACAGGTTCAGTGTTCTTTGTGTTGTTGTGTTGCGACATCTCTGTGTGTGAACAGAGCCCGCTCTGCGCAATACGGGTGAAGTTGAACCCGTGCGCATTATACTGCCATATTGCTCCTGCCATCGCTCAGCAGCGGTTGTAACACCTACTGCACGGTGGACCCCGAGCGGCGAACGCACTTTATTATCATTTTTATTTAGTGCGTTCCGCCGCTCCTAACACTAACACTGCCTTGTTCTTTCACTGAGACCCCCTGTCAGGTGGGAAAGCCATCAGTAGTCTCTCTATCAACATATGCTTGAATTCACGTGTTTTGGGAAAACGCTTCCGTGACAGAAGTAATGATTGTACATTGTACTCATAGCATAGCAAAATATACAACTAGAGTTGAGCGACTTTTGGTTTTTTAGGGTCGAGTTTCTTTTCGTGAAACCCGACTTTTCCAAAAGTCGGGTCGAGCAAGATCGGCCAATTATAGGGAAAAGTCGGGGTCGTCCCGAAACACGAAACCCAATGTAAGTCAATGGGGAATAAAAGTTGGCAGTGAGAGGAGGACAGGAAACACACCTACAGTGCTCATTTGAATGCCAAAAGCATCAATTCTTCTTACTTAAGCTTGTCAACCTTAATTAACTTCATAATACAAGTTACGCACTGAAAAATGGGGGTTATTTGGCTAAAGTTGTGGGGGGGTAGGGCTGGCTCCAGGTTTTCATGTGCCCTGGGCGAAAGAGTGCCCCTTTAACACATACCACAACTCATCATGCTCCGATACGGCACAGAAATAGCGGTATAGTACAATGAAAAATACTTCACTTTTTACATCTCATGACGAGGCCCATCTATTTCTCCATACAGAATCTTTGGTCCCATATAATGTTTGAAACAGTATATGATGAGCTCCACATAATGCTACAGTATATGTTGGTCCCCATGGATGAAGCTCCACTGTCTTATGGGCCCAAATAATGCTCCAAACATAATGGGCCCCATTTCTAATGCTCTAGTGTATAATGGGCCCTGTAAATGCTGCTCCAGTGTCTGATGTCCACCTTTGGAATGTTCCAGTGTATGGTGGGCCCCATCTATCATTCTCCAGAGTATAGTGCTCCCCAAAAATTGCTGTCCCAACATTGAAAACAATGAAATAAGTCTCCTCGCTAGGGAATCCCTGTACTAGTCTGGACTCCTCGTCGTCCCCATCTTCCATCTCACTGCACAGTATTTCAACCTTGCAAGTGCTGTGATCCTGAGCAAGCAGGGGGGGCCCACTCATTGGCGACGGCACTGGCACAGGGCCCCTGATAGTACGGTGGTGTGTCTGATGGCGGGTGGGCCGAACCTGCACTTTCATCTGCAGCTTCCTCTTTGTCACCGTGTAAGATGGAACTGTATATGGGAAGGGTAGCCTGAGTTTCATCAGGGTCAGATTCAGGCCGTGTAGCGTGCGAGGGGAATGTAGTGGTCTGGGTCAATGTACCAGCAGATTCATCGAGCAGTGGCTGGGCATCAGTACACTTGTGTCGCCCCCAGGAGTACGGTCGCCACAGTGGCATTACCTTCCTCCTAGGGAGTGTGATGTCATTCTTGGGAGCAGTGAAGGATCTCTCTAGCAGGTTAACTGATTGGGCGGCGTTATTCCCACGAGTCATGACCCTCCAAACAGCGTTCATGAAGGCAAAGTGTTTGTTTTACGTGGGCAGTATGGTTGCAAAGCTGAACCTTAAAGGAATGTCCAGAAGGGCACCACCAGGAGTGGAGCCTACGGTTAAATTCGACTCCACCTGGGAAACCTCAACCATGCCAGCTACAGAACAGATGCACACATTGCAAGCTTAATTCCGTTAACGAACGAGACTCCGTCATGCCCCGCGGTCCGAGTCCGGCTTACTAGAGGGACACGTGAGGCTCTGGCACATGAGATTGGCCAATAACTGGTGTGTCATGCCCTTACATGTCCGTGGCTGCATGTGCGCTACACTGAAAAGGCCAGCGTTTGTCGCTTACAGGTGCAGATAACCCGCTGAACAACGTTAGTGATGGGGATCACTGAGTACAATTATTACCCGCGAACGATGATTTCCCAGTAAGTGCAGGTCAACCGCAGTTTCGGAATTAAGCCTAACCGTCATTCCTGAAAAAATGAAAAACTTACGTGTGCAAACCACAGGTGCTGTAGCTTGCTTAACAGCTCGCCAGCCATTCTCACGCCCAGTATGGATTACACGTGATTGCACAAAGGTGAGAAAGGGTACCGTATCCCCGGATAACATGTATGGATAGCGTACACATTCAAAATATATGTCTATACATCAGGAGGCAGGCTCAGACGGTGTTAGGCCCAGTATGGCTTGCACGTGATTGCACAAAGGTGAGAAAGGGTACCGTATCCCAGGATAACATGTATGGATAGCGTACACATTCAAAATATATGTCTATACATCAGGAGGCAGGCTCAGACGGTGTTAGGCCCAGTATGGATTGCACGTGATTGTACAAAGGTGAGAAAGGGTACCGTATCCCAGGATAACATGTATGGATAGCGTACACATTCAAAATATATGTCTATACATCAGGAGGCAGGCTCAGACGGTGTTAGGCCCAGTATGGCTTGCACGTGATTGCACAAAGGTGAGAAAGGGTACCGTATCCCCGGATAACATGTATGGATAGCGTACACATTCAAAATATATGTCTATACATCAGGAGGCAGGCTCAGACGGTGTCAGGCACAGTATGGATTTGACGGCCCAGACTACACAGCGGAGGAGCAGGGAGAGGTAAAGATTGCAAATGCTGGGGCCCTGCCCAAGCAAGGGGGGCCCACTCGTGGGCGTCGGTAGTGGCACTGGGCCCCTCATAGTACGGCGGTGTGTCTGACGGCGGGTGTGCACCACCACCGTCAGAGACACTTGATTGCACTATGAGGGACCCTGTGCCAGTGCCCGTGCCCAAGAGTCGGCCTACCCACCTGTCCAGGGCAACGGCACTCGCACGGTGTCGTACGCTAGGTGGTGACCCCGGCCATGGGGGGGGAGGCAGCACAGTTAGGGAGTTTTAGGAAGTGGCATATGTTGATGTTGGACATTCATCTGATGCAAAAGGTGAAATAAGTCAAGTCCCAGGAAGAGGTGGACCAAAGCAAGCCATTTTTCTGTCACCCTATGTGTCATCAGGGGAAGGTGGGACAAAATCCTTGGAAACCCATGCATGGTTCATTTTAATGAAGGTTAGATCATCCACATTTTGGGTTGACAGACGGGTCCTTTTTTCTGTCAGGATTGATCCAGCTGCACTGAAGACTCTTTCCGATAGCACACTTGCAGCTGGGCAAGCGAGCTCCTGTAAGGCATATTGGGCCAATTCAGGCCAGGTGTCCAGTTTAGCGGCCCAATAGTCAAAGGGGAATGACCTGTGTGGGAGAACATTGATATGGGAGGAAAAGTAGTTTGTAACCATAGTTGACAACTGCTGTCTCCTGTCACTTCCCATCGATGCAGTATTACCAGTTGTGTGAGCGGTATTTGAAAAATCAGTCCACAACATTGTCATGAAACCCCTGTCTCCAACGCCACTTCTGCTGTGTGCACCATGAACACCTCTGCCAAGCTGCCCCCGGCCCGTACGGCTCGTGTGAGAACCATCACCGCTGCTGTGTGCTGGGAATGCCTCAAGCAACCGATTTACCAGAGTTGCTTGTTTATTAGCCAATATTACGTCAAGGTTCTCCTGTGGCATGATGTTTTGTAATTTGCCTTTATAGCATGGATCCAGGATGCTGGCCAACCAGTAGTCGTCACCGTTCATCATTTTGGCAATGCGGGGGTCCCTTTTTAGGATCTGCAAGGCATAATCTGACATGTGGGCCAATGTTCCCGGTGTCAATGATGCACTGCGAGTGCTGGGTGGAGGAGCACTTTCAGGCAAATCCACATCCCTCCAGTCACGCACAAACCCTGTACCAGACCTTGCCACGCCAACATTTTCACTTGCCCCACGAGATGCATCCTCCTCCCCTAAGTAATCATCCCCATCATCCTCCTCCTCCTCCTTTTCTTCCTCCACCTCGTCCAGGAGAGGTCCCTGAGCAGACAATGGCTGAATGTCATCAAGGATTCCCTCCTCCTCTTCCTCCTCATCAACATTGGCTGCAGACGCCTGCTCCTTAAGGTGCGTCAAAGTTTGCATGAGCAGACACATAAGTGGGATGCTCATGCTTAGGATGGCGTCGTCTGCGCTTACCAGCCGTGTGCATTCCTCAAAACACTGAAGGACTTTACAGAGGTCTTTCAGCTTCGACCACTGCACACCTGTCAACTCCATGTCTGCTCTCAAAGTGCCTGGCCGTGTATCCTCCCACAAATGCATTATGGCCTGCCTCTGCTCGCACAGCCGCTCCACCATGTGCAGGGTGGAGTTCCACCTTGTTGCAATGTCGATAATGAGGCGGTGGTTGGGAAGGTGGAGCAATCGCTGCAGCTTCTGCATACGAACGGAGTGTACAGGCGACCGGCGGATGTGCACGCACAGTCTTCGCACCTTCTGGAGCAGGGCTGTTAACTCCGGATAATTTTTGAGGAAGCACTGCACCACCAGGTTCAAGGTGTGAGCCAAGCAAGGTATGTGGCTGAGTTTTGAAAGGGCTATGGCTGCCACAAAATTACGGCCGTTATCACTAACTACCTTGCCTGCCTCAAGATGTACACTGCCCAGCCATGACTCAGTTTGTCGCTTCAAGTACTCGGCCAGCACCTCGGCGGTGTGTCTGTCGCCCAAACACATCATCTGCAACACAGCCTGCTGACGCTTTCCACTAGCTGCTCGATAGGGGGACACCTCGTGTGCAACAGTGGCAGCTGCAGATGGAGTGCTCGTACGACTGCGCTCTGTGGACGAGCTTTCGCTTCGGGAGGAGGAGGAGGAGGAGGGTGGAATGCCTACAGCCAACTGTTTCCTATACCGTGGGCTAGGCAGCACTGTCCCACCACCGCTGTCCCCTGTGGACCCTGCATCCACCACATTAACCCAGTGCGCAGTGATGGACATGTAACGGCCCTGGCCATGCCGACTGGACCATGCATCAGTTGTGAAGTGCACCTTTCCACTCACTGACTGCTTGAGTGCATGGACAATGCGGTCTTTTACATGATGGTGGAGGGCTGGGATGGCTTTGCGAGAGAAGAAGTGGCGACTGGGTAGGTCATAGAGTGGTACTGCATAGGCCATGAGTTCGCGGAAAGCTGCGCTTTCCACCAACCGATAGGGCATCATCTCAAACGAGATTAGTTTGGCAATGTGGGCGTTCAAACCCAGTGTACGCGGATGAGAGACTGAGTACTTTCTTGACCTACTCATAGTGTCTGGGAGGGTGAGCTGGACTTGAGAGCTGCATATGGTGGAAGTAGCGGTGGACAGGGTGGACTGAGAGAGGGTTGATGATGGTGATGGAGTTGGTGTTCTTTCTGATGGCCTAGATTCAGTATTTCGTTGATATAACAGTGGGATTCCCTGACTGCTGTGGCCTTGCAACAACACCTCAACATTTGCTGCTGTGCTAACCGGTGGGCTTACAGTGGGGGAAACAATGTAGCGTTGTTGACTACCTTCTTTGTGATCAGTTGCACATGTGGCACTTGAGGTTTGGTGTTGTGTCCATGCTTGCAAGTGCATGCTGGTTAAATGTCTAAGCATGCAACTGGTATTCAAATTTTTCAGATTTTTCCCTCGCCTAAAGGTCTTTGCGCACTTCTTACAGATAACCTTGGCCTGATCATGAGGATTTTGTTCAAAAAAGTGCCACACTGCACTCTTCCTACTTTGGCAGACATTTTGCGGCCTAGCACGCTGTGATCTTTTGACCCTCTGGACAAGCTGTCCAGCAACTCTTTTGATTTTTGGAACCTGTCTTTGGAGTGCTCTGGGCCTGCCAGATAACAGCTGTTGCGATGTCGATGTCTGCTGTGGATTCTCCTCCTCATCTGAGCTATTGGAAGCAGCACCCTCTTCCCCCAATGGATGCCAATCTGGGTCAACAACTGGGTCATCCATCACCTCCTCTTCAATGTCATGTGCACCTTCCTCTGTGTCACCGTGTATGGTGGTATAGTGTGCGGGAAGGGGCACCTGAGTCTCATCAGGGTCAGAATCTGGCTCTGTACACTGCGAGGACAATGTAGTGCTCTGAGTGAATGTACCAGCAGAATCATCTATCAGCGGCTGTGCATCAGTGCACTCCATGTCAGATTCATCTTGGCCTGGGTAATTCACCATTTCACTTGATAATTCAGGCATGGTATGTGAAAACAGCTCCATGGAGTAATCAGTAGTATGGCCTGCGTCATCCTTCAATTTTGGTTGGGGTGAAGGACACAAGGAAAGGTGTGGTTCATGAACATGAGCCTCCAATGACGACTCAGTGCTTTTATTTTTTACAACTTCAGAAGAGGAGGCGATAGAGCTGGAGGCTGAGTCAGCAATGTAAGACAAAACTTTTTCCTGAAGCTCTGGCTTTAAAAGCGGTTTGCCAACTCCTAGAAAACTAAGCCTTCGAGGCCTTGTGGAGCGAGACGATGACGCAGGCTCAACACCTCCTGCATTCGGTCCTATTTTGCTTTTGCCACTACCATCAGATCCACCACCAACACCATCATTACCAGCTGCCAACCCCTGCCCAATTCCACTGCCTCTTCCACCAGCCTTCCTCATTTTTGGTAGAAATGTAGACAAAATCCAACAAACTATATAGTAATGTAAAACAAGGTACAAGGTGTCTATAGGACAGGGGAGATTTTGAATTTCTGCAGACACTTGTGGACACTGGACACTTTTGGATTGTGTGAGGCCCACTGAATATCACAGCGCTATGTCACTGGCTCGATGTCGCAGGTGTGAAAAATGTCACTAGAGGATAAGGGAGATTTTGAATTTCTGCACACACTAGTGGACACTGGACACTTTTGGATTGTGTGAGGCCCACTGAATATCAGAGCGCTATGTCACAGGCTCGATGGCACAGATGTGAAAAAAGTGACTACAGGATAAGGGAGATTTTGAATTTCTGCAGACACTAGTGGACACTGGACACTTTTGGATTGTGTGAGGCCCACTGAATATCAGAGCGCTATGTCACAGGCTCGATGGCACAGGTGTGAAAAAATTGACTACAGGATCAGGGAGATTTTGAATTTCTTGCAGACACTAGTGGACACTGGACACTTTTGGATTGTGTGAGGCCCACTGAATATCAGAGCGCTATGTCACAGGCTCGATGGCACAGGTGTGAAAAAAGTGACTACAGGATAAGGGAGATTTTGAATGTCTGCACACACTAGTGGACACTGGACACTTTTTGATTGTGTGAGGCCCACTGAATATCAGAGCGCTATGTCACAGGCTCGATGGCACAGGTGTGAAAAAAGTGACTACAGGATAAGGGAGATTTTGAATTTCTGCAGACACTAGTGGACACTGGACACTTTTGGATTGTGTGAGGCCCACTGAATATCAGAGCGCTATGTCACAGGCTCGATGGCACTGATGTGAAAAAAGTGACTACAGGATAAGGGAGATTTTGAATTTCTGCAGACACTAGTGGACACTGGACACTTTTGGATTGTGTGAGGCCCACTGAATATCAGAGCGCTATGTCACAGGCTCGATGGCACAGGTGTGAAAAATTGACTACAGGATAAGGGAGATTTTGAATTTCTGCAGACACTAGTGGACACTGGACACTTTTGGATTGTGTGAGGCCCACTGAATATCAGAGCGCTATGTCACAGGCTCGATGGCACAGGTGTGAAAAAAGTGACTACAGGATAAGGGAGATTTTGAATTTCTGCACACACTAGTGGACACTGGACACTTTTGGATTGTGTGAGGCCCACTGAATATCAGAGCGCTATGTCACAGGCTTGATGGCACAGGTGTGAAAAAAGTGACTACATGATAAGGGAGATTTTGAATTTCTGCACACACTAGTGGACACTGGACACTTTTGGATTGTGTGAGGCCCACTGAATATCAGAGCGCTATGTCACAGGCTCGATGGCACAGGTGTGAAAAAAGTGACTACAGGATAAGGGAGATTTTGAATTTCTGCACACACTAGTGGACACTGGACACTTTTGGATTGTGTGAGGCCCACTGAATATCAGAGCGCTATGTCACAGGCTTGATGGCACAGGTGTGAAAAAAGTGACTACAGGATAAGGGAGATTTTGAATTTCTGCAGACACTTGTGGACACTGGACACTTTTGGATTGTGTGAGGCCCACTGACGCTGTATGGTGTGAAAAAATGCATGCTCAGTACCTCAGCAGGACAAAAAAAAAATTGGGATTGCTTTTAAAAAAGCAGTTTGCAGAACAGTGTGTAAACAGCAATGCAGCTGTCAGGAAGCCTTAGAAGGCAGCCTAACAACCAACACCGCTGATCCACCACAATATAGCCTCCCCTTGCACTGCTCACACAGTGACTGGTGTGTTGTACAGGCAAAATCGCTAGCAGCAGAAGCAGTTTTTTTTTCTTCTTCCCTGCCTAACGCTCTCCCTACAGAATCAGCAACCTCTCCCTATGCTAAGATCGGCAGAAGTAAGATGGCGGTCGGCGTGCACGCCCTTTTATAACCCCTGTGACGCCCACCAAAGCAAGCCAATCACTTGCATGCCCTTCTGAAAGATGGTGGTGACCCCTGCCTATGTCATCACGTTGCCCACAGTGTCCGTGGATCCTGATTGGCTGAAAAAGAGCGCAAAACAAACTTTTGAAACGCGACTTTGGCGCGTAAGTCGCCGACCTCGTGGACAACCTCATCCTAGGGTCGGGTTTCGTTTCATGAAACCCGACTTTGCCAAAAGTCGGCGACTTTTGAAATTTTTCGACCCGTTTCGCTCAACTCTATATACAACTTTTCGACCATCACATGGTCTTTTTCAAGTATATGAATACTTGAAAAAGACCATGTGATGGTCGAAACCTTGTATATTTTCATGGCGAAATAAACTTCTGCACATTTTTTCACCTGGACTGGATGCTGTTCCTCTTCATTTTCTATGCACAACAGAGTGTGACGAATCAATAGACAACCCTGGCACAATAACATCACTAAAAAGCTTTGGCAAGCATCCAGAATTGCAGAGCAGCGCTGGAAGAAAACACATTCGCAAGACGACTTCACTGCACTTAAACAAGCAACACTTGCATTCAAATCTGCCCTCACCTCTGCTAAACAGGCCTACTTTACATCCCTTGTATCTTCCTTATCCCACAACCCCAAACAGTTGTTCAATACTTTTAACGCCCTCCTCCGCCCACCACTGCCCCCTCCGACTTCCCTAATCTCTGCCGAGGACTTCGCCACACACTTCAAAAACAAGATAGACCAAATACGGCATGTCTTTATTGCTCAACCACCACAACCCCTTTGCGCACCAGACCAATGCCCAAACCCCATAACCTCCCTATCTAACATCACTGAAGGGGAGCTTGCTCATCTTCTCTACAAATGACACCTCACCACTTGTGCACTTGACCCAATCCCATCCCACCTCCTCCCCAATATCACCACCACTCTTATCCCATCACTAACCCACCTCTTCAACCTGTCACTAACTTCTGGTACGTTCACTTCTGCTTCAAACATGCAACAATCACACCTATCCTTAAAAAGCCAACCCTCGACCCAACAGCCACGTCCAGCTATCGCCCAATATCGCTGCTCCCATTCGCTTCTAAACTCCTGGAGCAGCATGTCCACGATGAACTTTCCTCCCACCTCTCATCTAACTTACTCTTTGACAATCTACAATCTGGTTTATGTCCCCATCATTGCACTGAGACAGCCCTGACCAAAATTACCAATGACCTACTTACAGCCAAAGCTAACGGACAATACTCTATACTCCCTTCTAGACCTGTCCTCTTCTTTCGACACAGTTGACCACTGCCTCCTACTACAGATCCTCTCCTCCTTTGGCATCAAAGACCTCACCCTATCCTGGATCTCCTCATACCTTTCCAACTGCACATTCAGCGTCTCCCACTCCCACACTACCTCCTCATCCCACCCTCTCTCTGTTGGAGTCCCCCAAGGCTCTGTTCTAGGACCCTTACTCTTCTCAATCTATACACTTGGCCTGGGGCAACTCATAAAGTCCCATGGATTCCAGTACCACCTTTATGCCGATGATACTCAGATCTACCTCTCTGGCCCAGACGTCACCTCTCTGCTGTCCAGAAACCCGGAGTGTCTATCAGCCATATCCTCCTTCTCCTCTCACTTCCTCAAACTGAATGTGGACAAATATGAACTGATCTTCTTTCCCCCATCTCACAGATTTTCCTTACCCCACCTATCTATAACAATTTGACGACATCACACTTTCCCCCATACGAGAGGTCCGCTGCCTCGGAGTAACCCATGACTCTGCCCTGTCCTTCAAACTGCACATCCAAGCTCTCTCCACCTCCTGTTGCCTCCAGCTCAAAAATTTTTCCAGAATCTGTCCCTTCCTCAACCCTCAATCTACTAAAATGCTTGTGGATGCCCTCATAATCTCCCACGTCGACGATTGCAACATCCTTTTCTGTTGCCTTCCTGCTAACATCCTCGCACCTCTCCAGTCCATCCTAACTCTACCGCCCGAACAATTCATGTCTCTCCTCGCTACTTCTCCGCTTCTCCCCTCTGCAAATCTCTTCACTGGCTCCCATTCCCTCAGCGTATCCAATCAAATTACTAATACTGACCTACAAGGCCATCTATAACCTGTCTCCTCCATATATCTCTGAACTAATCTCCCGATATCTTCCCTCACGTAATCTCCAGTCCTCTCAAGACCTCCTTCTCTCCTTCACACTTATTCGCTCCTCACCCAACCACCTCCAAGACGTCTCCCGAATATACCCCATCCTCAGGAATTCTTTGCCCCAACACGTCTGCACGTCTGACTATCAACCACATTCGGATCCTTCAGACAGAACCTGAAAACCCATCTCTTCAGGAAAGCTTACAGCCGGCAATGATCCCTGCTGCCTCCCCACCACTACTGGAGCTACCGCCTCACCATCACTGGAGCTGCTGCAACCCCCCTAGCCTACTTTCTCCTTCCCCACCATCCTGTAGCATGTAAGCCTGAAAGGGCAGGGTCCTCTCTTCCCTCTATGTCAGTCTGTGATTGTAAGTTTGTTTACTGTAAGTGATATCTGTAATTTGTATGTAACCCCCTTCTCATGTACAGCACCATGGAATCAATGGTGATATATAAGTAAATAATAAAAATAATAAAAATTTCTTCACAGCACGTATCATTTTAATTAGAGTAACAGTGGCAACATGACAATGCCTGTAGTTTACTTAGCAAAATCCTGCTGATAGGTTCTCTTCTCAACCGGCATTCAAAACAGCAGTCTTAAGTAATCAGGCCCTTTTTGTATATTCCTTATAAAAGTAGAAGAGTCACAATTGGACTGAAGTTCTAATTTCTGGCCCCAGATGAGCACTGCAGTTGTGTTTTACATTATGTTCCCTACATTTGACATTCATATGTCTGCAAAAGCTTAACCTCTTAGTGAAGGAGACTGTTTTCACCTTCATAACCAAGCCCTGTGCTTAACATAGCCCTGTTTTTCTAATCTAACATTTATTACTTTATGTGGTAATAATTTTGAAATTCTTCTATATATCCCAGTAATTTTGACATATTTTTCCTGACACACTGCACTTTAAATATAAGTTTATGTCAATGTGTTTTTTGTTTAATTCTAAAAATTAATGAAAATTTAGAAAAATTGAAATTTTCCAACTTTTGAATTTTTAAGAAATTGTAACAGATGACCATACCACAAAGCAAATTAATAAATAACATATACCAAATGTCTACTTTACAATTATCATAGATTCTCAAGATGTTGTTACATGTTTGAATCCCCAAAGCCACATCTGTTGCGGCTGTTAGACAGCCACAAAACATGCAGTGATTGCCACTTGAGCACCTATGATAATCAATGCATTCCCGAGCACTCTAGGCAAACTTGAGTAATGAGCACTTGGGCTCTTCACTAGTCACCATAATTTTTAAAATGTCCTTATTTTGTTAGGATGTTAAAAGGCTAAAAATATTAGCAGCAATTTTTTTAATGGAAATATACAAATTATGTTTTTTAGGGACCTATTCAGTTTTAAAGCGATTCTGAGTGGCCTATCAAATGGAAAAAACCAAAAATGTGGTTCTATTTTAAAAGCAGATTCCTCAAAGTACAGTGGCTTGCCAAAGTATTCACCCTATTGGCATTTTTTGTGTTTTTCTACCTCAAAACCTGGAATTTCACTGAGTATTTTTAGAGTTTGCTTCAGTTCAGTTAAGTAGCATGCCTACAATTGAGAACATTTGGTTTTCCTTTAATTGTGAAACAAACAACAAACAATACAAAACAACTGAAAACTTCAGTGTGCATAACTATTCATACCACTAAAGTCAGTACTTTGCAGTGACGCCTTTTGTGGCAACTACAGCTGTTGCAAGTCAATTTGGACAAGTCTTTGGACTTTCTACATCTTGTCATGGGGATATTTGCCAATTCCTCAAGGCAAAACTGCTTCAATTACTTGAAGTTGATGGCTTTCCTCTGGTGAACATCAATCTTCAAGTCTGACCATAAATTCTCTATTGGATTAAGGTCTGGGAATTGACCAAGCTACTCCAACATATTTACACATTTCCCTTAAAACCCTTGAGTGTTGCTTTAGCAGCATGCATTGTCTTGGTAAAAGGTGAACTTCCATCCCAGTGTCACATCATTGTCAGACTGAAACAGGTTTTACTCAAGAATATCCCTGAATTTTGCATCATCCATCTTCCCCTCAACACAAACAATTTTCCCTGTCCTTACTGCCATAAACATCCTGACAACATGATGCTGTCACCACCATGTTTCAATGTGGGGATGGTATTCTTGGGGTGATGAGCGGTGTTGGTTTGGCACCAGGCAAAGCATTCAGCTTTGTTCAATTTTGGCCTCATCTGACCACAGTGCCTTCCTCCATACATTTGGACAGTCTCCCTATATCTTTTGGCAAACACAAAATGAGCCTTACAATTTTTGCCGACTCTTCCATAAAGACTACCTCTATGGAGTTTATGGCTTATTGTGGCCGTAAGGACTGATACTTTCGTCTCTGCTAAGGAAATCTGCAGCACCTTAAGTGTTAACTTTGGACTCTATTCTGCTTCTCTGATTAATGTTTTCTATGTTTGGGCTCAGAGTTTTTTTAGGCAGGCCCTCTCTTGCAAGGTTTGCTGTGGTATCATGTTATTTCCATTAGATTATAATGGACTTGATGGTGCTCCGGGAAGGGATCATCAGAGATTGGGAAACATTTTTTATAGCCCAATTCTGACTTGTACTTCTCAAGAACTTTGTCTCTTTGGTCTTCATGGTGTTGTCTATCTAGTGGTGCCTCTTCATTAATGGTGTTTAAGCCTCTGTGACCTTTCAGAAAAGGTGTGCATGAACTGACAGACCATGTGACACTTAAATTTCACATAGGTGGACTTCCTTTCACTAAGCATGTTGTGTGAAAAAGTGTTTGCCCTTTCCTGACTTTCTATTCTTTTGCATGTTTGTCACACTCAAATGTTTCAGATCACGAAACAAATTTAACTATTAGATAATGATAACACAACTAAACACAAAATGCAGTTTTTAAGGTCTTCATTATTAATGGAACAATGAATCCAAACCTACAGGGCCCCGTGTGAAAAAGTGATTGCCCCACCCCATTAATAAATAAACTATCTGTGGTTTATCACATCTTTGGAAGCAGAGTTCAAATTCACTAGCCACACTCAGGCCTATTTACTGCCACTCCTGTTCTCAATCAAGAAATCACTTAAATAGGACTTGTCTGACAAAGTGAAGTAGGCCAAAAGGACCCCAAAAGCTAAACATCATGCAATGATTCAAAAAAATTCTGGAAGAAATGAGAAACAAAGTAATTGAGATCTATTAGTCTAGAAAAGGTTATAAAGTCATTTCTAAAGCTTTGGGACTTCAGTGACCCACAGTGAGAGTCATTGTCCACAAATGGCGAAAACATAGAACAATGGTGAATCTTCCCAGGAGTGGCAGGCCAATCAAAATTACCCAAGAGATAAGTGAAGACTCATCCAAGGGGTCAATGTTCATGACCAGAAATGAGCGAATATTTCAATATTCGGTTCAGCTCATGATCAGCAAATTTGCAATATTCGCCGATTTTAATTGTTGATTAAATCGCCAAAAATAGCAGAACATGCATAACACGTGTGACAGCGTGAGAAACACCAATGTAGCGCTTCTGATCAGTGGTGAAATCCCCGCCAGTCAGAGAGCTGCAGTTCCTGCACTGTTAGAAGACAGCATGAATGCTCAGCTGTGATCAGAGGTAAAAAGTTTACCTGCGGTCATTGGTGTCAGCTGATGAGACTACAGCTCCCATCATCTGACACCCATTGCCGCTATTTACAGCGAAAGCAGAAGCGGCGGATGAGAGTATTCATCAGCCTCTCCTGTGCTGCAAATAAATAATTAAAAAATAACCTGCGTGGGTTCCCCTGTATTTTTGATATCCAGCCAGGCAAAACTCACAGATGGGGCAGCAACTCTCAGATGTCAGCTTCAGCAAGGTTGGTTATCAAGAATAGAGGGCCCCCCACACCAGCGTTTTTGACTCATTGACTTCAATTGAGCCAGTGAAATCTGCAGCAAAAAGGCAGGTGTAAAAAGGTTTCCGTATTTGCTGCAGATTAGCTGCCAAAAACACTACAGAATTGTCAAAGTAAATGATGTCAGAAGGTGAGAGGAGAATATGTGTGTGGGTAGAGAATATGTGGGTGAGCGAAGAATATGTGTATGATCGGAGAATATGTGCGTGTCTGTGTCTTTCTGCGGGTGTCTGTGTGTGTCTGCATCTGTCTGCATCTGTCTGCATCTGTCTGCATCTGTCTGTGTCTGTGGCTGTCTGTGTGTGTCTGTCTGCAGGTGTCTGTGTATGTTTATACCCATGCGACGAACAGCCCATAGTGATTATACTTTGGCATCATCTGCTGAGACTACTACTATTAATCCCCCCCGAGGAAGCCAACGCGAAACGCGCATTGGGGCTGCGTGTTCCAGGATCCTGTGTAGAGGGACTATGGGTAAGAATGGCTTTATCATTACCTTATGCAATTGTGGACATCTCAGACTGCTTTCAGTGGTTTGCTTTAGTTATTAGGATCTCCCTGCAATCACCTACATTGTTCTTAGGGACTTTAGGGTTTAAATCCTCATCACACTTGCACTTTATCACCCTTTAGAGGTGAAATACTTATTGATTACATTACCATTTGTATCTTTTGCGGCAGGCGTGATGTATGTTGTTTAGATGAATGTATGCTGCCACTCTCCCACCTCCATACATGTATATTGTCAGGCCTGGTCTTACATGTTTTTTGCTTGTCTTTTTCCCCTCTTTCATGAACTCCTTGTTTATGATTTGGTAATATTATGAGATTGTATTTATATTTGAATAAAATATTGTATTTTTTACCTATTTTGGATGTACACTCTGTCTTTATCGTATTCCTATTAATCCCATCCAGCTATACCTGTTGTCACATATAACAGAGACAGCATGAGCCGAAGATGGGAGAATAGTCTCATCATCTGATACCTAAGTTCAATTGTAGAAAGATCAAAACATTGACATAATCACATACAATATACATACTCCCCGAACACCTAATCCCCTGCAAGCAATCAAAAATAATAAACCAAGATATAATCTCTGTCTGCTGTAGTCCATTTAATGCCGAGTGTCCCATGGCGATGTCACACGGCCACCGGCAATACACTGACACGAGGTAATCGCTTTCGCAATGTATCACTATGCCGCCGTGAGTGTTCACCGGAGTACCTCAGCTGATCAGCTCCGGTGCTCTCATTTATGGCACCGTTGTGTGAGAAAGTTCTTACACCGTGGTAGTGCCATAAGTGAGAGCACCGGAGCTGATGAACTCTGGTGAACTGTCACGGCAGCATAGTGATACAATGTGGGAGAGATTATCTCCTGTCTGTGTATCGCCGGAGGCTGGGTAGAGCAGTCACATATCCCGATGTGACTGTTCTACACGTGAAATCGCTGTGGGACACTCGGTATTAAATGGACTACGTCGGACAGGATAGTATCATATGTTGGTTTATTACTTTTTGATTATTTGCAGGAGAAGAGGGTGTCGGGGATTAGGCATTCAGTAAGTATGGTTAATTTAGATTCAATAAAGGAGTTTTTATGATTATTTAAACTAAATGACTTTATTTACCACATAACTATAGGATTAGTAATGGAGAGGTGTCTTATAGCCGCCTCTCCATTACTAACCTGTGGGTTTGATGTCACCTGACAATACAAAGGTGAGATCAACCCCACAAATATGAACCCCACTTGCCACCGCTACAGGACAAATGGTAAGAGCGAGGCTAAGTGCCAGAATTGGTGCATCTATAAGATGCGCTATTTCTGGGGTTGCTGAGAGCTGATGCTTTTATCCTGGGGGTGCCAATATGCATGCCCCCTTCCCAGGCTATTATTATCAGCCCACAGCTGTCTGGCTAGCCTTTGCTGGTTCGATTTTATAGGGGACCCCATGTAAACTTTTTTCTGGGGTTCCCCTGTAATCTAGCTAGTGAAGGCTAAGAAAACATATGAGAGCTTATATTAATAGTCTGGGAACCTTTATAACATAATAGTATAATATAACATCAGCCTTCAGTCATTGGCTTTCCCTCTGCTGGTCATGAAAATTATGTGGAAGCCTATGCAATTATTTTTTAATTTTTGGAAAATAAATAGTGTTAAGCGATACCTTCCGATATCGGGAAATATCGGATCGGATTGGACGGATACCCCAAAAATATCGGATATCGCCGATTCCGATACCGGAAACCAATACAAGTCAATGGGACACAAATATCGGAATGAAAATAAACCCTTACTTTCCTTGTAGGTTAATTCTACATGAAGGAAAACACCTAAGAATAATGTAGAATGTATTGGGGGAGGTGGAGGAGACATTAAAGGCATAGAGGTTTAGCCAAATCAAATGGAATTGCAGGAATTAATTTTTTTTAATACGCTCGGAGTTACAAAGATATTGACTATGTTAAGCTTTTTTATATTTTGTCAGATGTTTATGTTTCACTACTTCCATGCTCTTCACCTTCTTTTTTACTTCTCCCACACTTTCTCCTTCATCATCCTCAGCAGCAGCATCTTTTTCATCAACTTGTTCTTCACCTTATTCATCTTCTTCTTCACCTTCTTCCTATTATTCTTTTTTTTACATTCTTCATATTCTTCTTATTCCACTATTATTTTTCTTCATATTCTACTTCATCTTCTTCATATTCTGCTTCTTCATCATATTCTTATTTGTGACAGGCATTCCTGTAGTTGTTATCTATAAAATTTTGAAGATTACACCTTCCGTTCTACCTGTCACAAAAGATTTACAACAGGATTTGTCCGCGTTCAGTTTTGCCTGCAGCAGCAGGTATTTTCCAGGGGCACCACGAGGAGGAACGGACTCATCCTCATACACTGCTTAGTCTTCTTCTGCTTATAATTTAGATAATATCTTTTGCTCTGATTTTTAGTTTTATGCTTAATGTTCTTCTGCTTTTTGTTCTGCAGCTTCTTATTCTTCTGCTTCTTGGTCTTCTGTTTCTTGTTCTTCTGTATCTTGGTGGTTGTCTTCTTGTTCTTTGTCCTCTTGGTCATCTTCTTCAGGGTCATCTTCTTGGCCTTCTTCGGGGTGGTCTTCAGGGTCGTCGTCTTTAAGGTCATCGTCAGGGAGATCCAGAGTGATTACCAAAAACCATTTCAAAAAGCTTGAGCTTGGAAATGTAGCAGAAGGTACAAGAAGGATGAGGAACTGCTGAGAACCAGCTGACGGTACTGGAACCTGGAAGGGTAGCCGAAGGTACAAGAGCCAATGGAACTACCGAGGACCAGCTGATGGTACTGGAACCCAGTTACTAAGCAGGAGGTACCTGTGCCAGAAAGCACTACCAAGCACCAGCAGACATTGGTGGCACCTAAGCCAAAGGCTCTGCCTGGAACCAGCTGACGTTACTGGAACCCAGCGGGACATATTCAAGATTGACTTCCAAAGAACAAGCTAATGGTACTGGAGCTCAGATAGGCAGCAGAAGGTACACCTGAAAAAAAAGTTGCAAGGCCGCGAGCGGGCCGGAGTTACCGAAACCCACAGTCCTACAGGGGGAGCTTGGCACTACGGAACCAGCCTTCTTTGCCAGATCCCGCAGCCCACATAGGAAGCACCAAAACTGCAGGCACCATAGAGTCGGCTAACCCGACCGCAACACGACAGGGCAACGTATTGGAGGCAAAGTGACGTTGACACTACCCGGAAACAGCTGGCATGCTGGAACCAGGCTGGGCAGGAGGGAGTACCCGTGCCAAAGACACTTCTGAGCAGCAACTGGCGGTGTTGGAGCCCAGGGATTACAAGAGAAACAGAGTGTAGCCAGAGGCCTAATTGGAGCAAGTTTAATATCTGTAGTAGTGTGAATGTGGACAGAGCAGGCGAAATTGCCGGACACACAGCAGGGGATCAGCTGACGTTACTGAACCCCAATAATACTGGAGCATGTGTTGACTGTGCAGACGGCACTTCTGAGCAGCAACTGGCGGTGTTGGAGCCCAGGGATTACAGTTCAGGTGGTAGAAACATGAACGCAACAGGACACCTGGATACTGTTGCCAACCAATTATTTAATCTGGAAGAGGACTGGCAAATTCCTGCGAGATCCAGGCCTTGTTCATTTTCAGAAAAGTAAGCCGGTCAACGTTATCGGAGGATAGTCGCATGCGACGGTCTGTCAGTACACCACCTGAGGCACTAAAGACGCTTTCCGATAATACACTAGCAGCAGGGCAAGCCAGCACCTCCAATGCATACTGGCTAAGCTCTGGCCATGTATCCAGCTTAAAGACCCAAAACGTGAAGGGAGAAGAGCCGTGTGGGAGAACACTGAGAGGGCAAGACATGTAGTCTGTCACCATCTGACGGAAACGTTGCCTCCTGCTGACTGGAGCCGTCTGTGATGGTGTAGACATTTGTGGTGGGGACACAAAACTTTGCCACATTTGGGTCATACTGGTCTTGCCTTGTGCTGAGGTGCTGCTTCTGCTCCCTCTTTGTGCAGAGCTTCCTCCACTGCCTCGACACACTGAGCTGCTTTGTAAAGCACTAGCAGTACTGCTCTCGGGTGGAGTGGAGAACATGATGGAATGCACCAGTATGTCTTGGTACTCCCGCATTTTACACTCTCAGTTCAACGGTGTTATGAGGCTTTGTAAGTTGTCCTGGTAGCAAGGATCTAGGAGGGTGCACACCCAATAATCAGCTGTGTTGAGAATGTGGGCGATGCGGCGGTCATTTCTCAGGCACTGCAGCATGAAATCAACCATGTGCTGCAGACTGCCAACTGGCCAAGAAACGCTGTCCCCTGCTTGAGGCGTCATCTCTGCCTGCTCTGCATCAACCCACCCTCGCTCTACATACTGACTACTAGAGCATTGTGTACCTATGCTCCTCCACTGACTCCTCCACTGACTCCTCCTCATCCTCCTCACAAAGTGTCCCCTGCCTAGGCCTTTGTGAGGAACCATGTTGCGCAGACTGTCCAGAAGCTGATGGCATTTGTGACTCCTCATCCTCCACCTCTTCCACAACCTCCTCCCTTAGTGCTTGCAGTGTTTTTTCAAGCAGGCAGATAAGGGGGATAGTCATGCTGACTAGTGCATCATCTGCAGTCGCCATCCACGTGGAATCATCGAAGGCACGTGAAACGTGGCAGATGTCCTTCATAGAGGACCACTTAGTGGTGGTGAAGTGTGAATGGCGCGCAGTGCGACTTGTTTGCGCCTGATGCAGCTGGTACTCCATTACTGCTGCCTGCTGCTCACACAACCTCTCCAACATATGTAACGTTGAATTCCACTTGGAGGGGAGGTCACATATGATGCGATGTTCCGGAAGGTGGAATTGGCACTGCAGAGCTGCAGTGCGCAATCTTGCCATGCTGGAACACGGCAAGTGAGCGTACTCTATGCGGAACTTGAGCAGCAATGCATCAAGATCTGGATAGTCCCTCAAAAAACTCTGCACGACCAAGTTCAGCACATGTGCCAGACATGGGATGTGAGTGAGGTTGCCTAGGCCAAGAGCTGCCACCAGATTTCGGACATTGTCACACACTACCAAGCCCTCACACACTACCAAGCCCGGCTTGAAATTCGCTGGCACAAACCACACGTCACTCTCCTGCTTGATGGCATTCCAAAGCTCCTGCGCTGTGTGGCTTCGATTCCCCATAGAAATTAATTTGAGTACGGCCTGTTGACGTTTGGCCACGGCTGTGCTCATATCGGTCTTAACAGACTCCTGCAGCGCTGTTTCTGAGGAACTTGAGTAGGAGGAGGAGTCAATGTGTACAGACTGGATTCCTGCAATCCGTGGAGTTGGCAGATCACATACAGCGCCACTCTCCAGATCTGTACCCGGCTCCACAACATTGACCCAATGGGCAGTGAGGGAAAGGTATCGTCCCTGTCCATGGTTACTGGTCCACGCATCGGTGGTCAGGTGGACCTTGCTACTGACAGCATTTAGTAGCGCATGTTTTATTTTTCCCTCCACATGTTTTTGCAGGGCAGGGATGGCTTGCCTGCTGAAATAAAAGCGGCTGGGTATGGTGTATTGTGGGATTGCCAATGCCATGAAGTTCCGGAAGGTGTCAATCTCCACCAGCCTGAATGACAGCATTTCAAGTGCCAGTAGTTTGGCAATGCCAGCATTCAGAGCCTGTGCTCGGGGATGGTTTGCCAAGTATGGCCGCCTTTTATCCCAGGCCTGTGCTACCGATGGCTGTAGAGTGGCCTGGGAGTGTGAGGATGACTGGGAACGTGGTGCTGTGGGTGAAATGTCACTGGGTCTCCGGACAACAGTGCCAGAGGTTCTTACTTGGCGATCCTGTGAGGAAGCCGAACCAGCTGTGTGTGAGCTGGAGGAAGAGGCCCCAACACGAGCTGAAGAGGTGGTAGGTGGTGCTGTACATTGGCCTACGTCTTCAGTGTGTCTGTGTAACTCCACCTCGTGCTTGGTCCGCACATGTTTCCACATATTTGTGGTATTGAGGTTGCTGACATTTTTCCCCTTTTAACTTTCTGATGACACAGCTTGCATTTGACAAAGCAAATGTCATCTGCAACTGTGTCAAAAAAGGACCACGCACTGCAAGTCTTGGGAGCGCCCGTTTTGGCTTTTGAAAGAGGAATGCTCCTAACGGGTACCGAAGTGGAGGCTACAGGCAACCAAGTCTGCCCCCTCCCTCTCCCTCCTGTTTTGGCCATTCGGGGAATCTCTTCCTCAGAGCTGCTCCCACCACCTTCCTGTTCCCCACGTCGTGATGGGACAAGGACCTCATCATCTACACTCCCCTCTTCAAACACCTGCTTCTCCTGGATTGTCTCGCCAGCACCGTACGCACCAGAAAGTGGCACTTGAGTCTCGTCATCATCTGATGCGTACTGAGGTGTGCTGACCATAGGCACTGGCCCACCCACCTCTTCAGATTCAGAGGGACAAAGAAGTTGCGCATCACTGCACACTTCCTCTTCTTCACATTCTTGAATGCTGCTTGGCTGGCCGCCTCTTTCCAAGCCAACAGATTCAGAGAACAGAAGTAGAGACTGTGATGGCTCCTGTCCAGGGCTCTCTGACTGCCTGGGCACTTTGGCAGGTGGTGAAGAGACAGATGGTTTCTCTTCAGTGCTCTGGCCCTGAGAGGACGTGGAAGTCATTGAAGTCGATGCGTTAGCTGCCATCCATCCGACAACGGCTTCAATTTGTTCCTCCCGCAGCAGTGGGGTATGGCGAGGTCCTACAAAGCTGCGCATAAAGGACTGTTGCCTGGTGAAACTGGAGGATGCTGACTCACTGGTGCCAGCAGCAGGCACAGAATCCCCACGTCCTCTCCCTGCAGAATCCCCACGTCCTCTCCCTGCTGAAACTCCACGCCCACGCCCACATGCCTTACTCCCTGCCTTCTTCATCTTGATAGACTGATAAAGATAGGCAGAAAAGTACAAAGCTTAGTGTGCTTATTCCTGAACAGCTGGTAACAGGTATAAGAAACACTAATTTTATGAAGTGTGTGTGTGTGGACTACACTTTAATAAGAGCTAATGTGGCATACACAACTGTGAAATGGAGTGTTTGGTGAACTTTATTTTGTTTTGTTTTTTTAAAAAAACACTAAAAGGATGTGATCAAAGATTTGAAAGCGATAGTATCACTAACTTTTTGGAGCTATTACAATGCAGAAAGGTAACCTACAATGCAAAAGATGAGGCTCCAAAAAATAGGGTAATACTAATCTGGCTGCAGATGAAGGGCACAAGCCAGAAAAAAGGCTCCTCTATCTACTCCAATATAGTGTTTGCAACCAACCAATTTAGATGGATATGGATGGATGCACACTAATAGGAGAATAAAAAATGAGCTGCAATAAAAGAAAAATATGTGTGAGGTAGTGAAGCACGCTGAGCAGCCTACAACTAGACGTAGCTGAAGGACACACTACTCAGCGTGAGCTGCAATCACACACAGTCAGAGACCTCTCAGACAGCCGTGAACAGTGCAGCAAACTGGGCACTAGCACTGAAAGGCTGCAGAGTGGCTCTGCTGTCTATTCCTATAGTGTTTGAAACCACCGTATATGGATACGGATGGATGTACACTAATAGGAGAATAA